>NC_132789.1:91310667-91630894 GCF_048418805.1 Vulpes vulpes
CCTATTAGATTCAAAAATCAATTCTTTTCACCAACTAAATAGGTTAAAAAAATATATATGTATATATATTTTTTTAAATCAAGTGAATATATAAAATACTTAGTTGTAGCTTTTTTCTTTCTTCAACTTTCAGCATCTCTAATTTCTCTTTTCAGGGGAACTATGGCATAGTTTTTCAGAATTTACCATACTGATAGTATGGAGGAGATCCTGAACTCCACCAAAATAACTCTACAAGCTAACATAAAGCCTTGTCACAGTTTCATGAATGCTGACAGAAGACAGAGGACTCTTGAGTCAGAGATAAAGGACTGAATGACAACAAAAGTGGGGTCAAGCTTGTGAGCATTGTCCTACTGGATCTCTGCATCCGAAGTCTCACAGCAAAGCCTGTGAGGCCAGGTGGAGCCTATATGTGCCATGGGATGTTCCACGTGAGAACTTAGGGAACCCACTACTTTCCTGCTCAGTTGTAAGCAGGTCTTAATTTTCTCGGAAATGACTAGGTGCATACAGAACTATTTGAGGCATTCCTGCAATGTATTTCTTCACTTCTCAAGACTGTTAGCTGCATAAACAATGAGAAGTAGTCTGGGTAAAGGACAATCCAAATGTTATAATTTTTGTAAACTCAAGATATATAAGAATGCAAGAAGCTTATAGCAAACTGCCTCCTACCAGTAAATTCTTTAATGCCATCATATGTGTGTGTAGTATATATATATATATATATATACACACACACACACACACACACACACACACCATATGGGAGATATATGGAATTATATATTGTATGTTGTTTATGATTATATGAGATATATGATATAGTATATATGTATATTGTATATAATATATATAGTCATATATATAATGTATGTGTGTATCATATATATGTGTGTGGTGTGTGTGTGTGTATATAAAGATTTTGGTCTGTAGAGAGTTTAGCTAAGCTACTCCATGGTACTTCCTCCATATCAATTTTGTTTGGCCAAGTGGCCTACAAGAACTTTGACATGACACTGGCCCTTCATGCAAGCCTATGCCCTACTGTATCACAGGCAAATAGAAGTTCCTGTTAGGATTTCCCCAACAGCCCTGGGGTCAACAGCTTCCTCTGTCTCCTAACACCTTTCGTATACACCCCTTAGATAAAACTTTCATATAGCTTTTTAAAACCCTCTTTTGGTTTGAATTGACCAATTGAGCTTTTTTAGCCAGAGGACCCCAACACTCAACTCATGGACTCTAATAAAGGCTGTGCCTGAGCTCCAGTCTCTCTCTCTGCATTCTGCCCTGACCTCCTTGTATAGCTCCTGTAGGCATTCTGGGTACCTCCTCCAGGACTTGTGAATAATACACTTCTCTATTTCAATTTCTCCTGTGGTCTATTGCTGAACTTTGGCTCACCATGAGGTACTCTGTGCTTCACTTAAAAAGTGTTAATGTGACAAATTCATAACATGGTTAATACATCATTTATATTTATTACTCACAATAAAATTATAAGTACTAATCATTTACCATTTTGAGAAGTAAAATTAATCTTAAAAAACATAAAAAAAATCTTAAAAAACATTATATAATTGAGCAAATCTCATAAGGAGAGTGATAGGCCCATGATTCTGAATTCTAGGATTAAATTTTCAAACTTTCTATTCTAGGGCAGAAGTAAATCAGTAAATATTGTCTTAGGTGATTCCATAAGAATTATTATTTCTCCCCGCACTGTTATGAATTTATCACAGGAGTGTTCACTATGCAGGAGGCTCATTTACTGAGATGCTAATTTGCATAAAACACTAAGAGCTATTTATGTTTGGTCCAGTATATTTTTTCCTCTTCTATTCCAAGATGGTAGCTAGTCCTTCTTTGTTACCATGTCTCAGTAATTTAGCAGCTCTCAATACATTAGTTTACTAAAGAGAATGCCTCTTCCGGTTTGGATTTGGGAAGGGTTTAAAAATTAGGGATACATTCTAAGGGTCTGAACGGTAGGCAGAGAGTTAAGGTAAATAGAGACATGCTTTGAGATGAGAAAGCAAGAGGAAATATAGACAATAGTTGTTCCACCAAAGAAGGAATTAGTTGATAGTCTGTGGTTTAGCTGCTTCATTAGGAAATGACAGAAATTTGGAAGTTCTAGGCGTTAATGGAAATATGAACATGTGGCTTGGTAACAATAAGTACTGAGCACTTAAAGCATTCTGATGTTTTCCTTCTGTTTAAGATCAATGTTATTCTTGTACCAAAAGTTTTTGCACAAAAAAGGGTATTTGGGGGTACTTGGGACTCTCCACAGTCTCACCAAATGAAGATCCAAGCTAGAACTAATTAGATTTAGGGAAAATACACAGCTTTTTTTGAATGCCAAAGTGTGTGAAGAAGTGACATTTATGCAACAAATAAAATACACCAAATAACTGGTGAACAAGGTAGTACTTGACTTAAACCGAACTGAATTTGAATTATAAGTCAATTGAATTGAAATTGTCCAGTGTACTTAGGTTTAATACTATCCTGGGGGAGAAGAGATGTCATCATTATCAATGGTGGCTTCTTATCTAAGGCACCATTACCCCCAAGGTCATATTTTATTGTCACTATTGGTATTTACTCAATGAAAATGTGTCTGCCTAATTTGGGGAGTGAAGATAGATGTGGAGTAGATTAATGTGGCAATATCACAAGATTAATAATATCTGTTTCTGGGACAATACTCTACATCATAAGAAAGTTCTTCTTAGAATGGTCTATAGAACTATCTCAAGTATGTAACACTAAAGAAAGGAACATTTAGGCAGCACCAATATAAAATTAATTATGGAATATAAGTTTAGCTAAGGCTGTGAATAATCTCCCAGCAACCATTGTAGAATCCCTAAAATGTCAATCTTTTTTAGAGCTATGGGAAAAGGAATTTGAGATTTGCAAAAAGATAATTTAGAGCTGGAATAAAGAAATTCTCTAGCCTAAAAATTTTCTATTTTTGCTTTCTATTTGCTGTAATGCAGATTGTATCAACTGTAATGTGTGCATATGTATTTTCAACCAATTCATGTAACTTCTTTCTAAATCTGAACAATGATAAAATTGCAAATATAATGCATTTATTTCAAGTCAATATTTTCTGCATTTATAGACTACAGATTAATAGTTTAATGTTTTTCAAAAAGGTTGGATATAACTGTGATAACTGTGAGTAACATGATTATCTAAATGAATGGGGTAGTTATCAAAGTAATAAATGAGATGATGTAATCTAAACTGCTCAAACATGTTTCTCCCTCGATCTCTCTCTCTCTCTCTCTCTTTTTTTTTTTTTTTTTGTCCCTTGCAAGATTTTGTTGAGGAATTCAGGTTATTTGCTCTCTAATTTCCCACAGTCTAGATGTTGTACATTACATACTCATGATATTATTTAATATATCTCTCTTTTCCTTATTTCTTTTGAGTCATTGTTTTTCTTCTTTAAATAGGTAGTCATAACTATAGGTTTGATTAAATTCAGATTAGTTTTTTCCCCCCCACAAGTCCTTTTAAGGTGGAAATTGCTTGTCTCAGAAACCATTGCCTAACCTAAGTTGAAAACACAGAAATAAAATTGTTATAATTTTTGGTTATATGGTGGTTTCTTAGATATAACACCAAAAGCATAAGCAACAAAACAGAAAATAAATAAATAAGACTGTGATACAATTAAAGATTTGTTATTTATTACTTATTTATTTTTTTATTTATGCTTCAAAGGACATCATCAAGAAAGTGAAAAGACGGTCTAGTAGAATGCCAGAAAATATTTATAAATCATATATCTGATAAAGGCTGGCATCCACATTTAAAAAGAAAGTTTATACTCAAAAATAAAAAGACAATTTAAAAATGAGTGAAGGATTATTTAAATAGATATTTTTCTAAAAGAAAATACTTAAGCACTCAATAGTATATGAAAATGTTCAACATCATTTGCTATTAGAGAAATGCAAATCAAAACCATGGCATACTACTTCATATCCACTAGGATGGATACAATAAAAAGACAGTAAGTAAAAAGTGTTGGCAAGGATTTAGAGAAACTGGAAACTTCATGCATAAGCTTGTGGGAATATAAAGTGAAAACCCACTGGTAGTTCCTCAAAATGTTAAACATACAGGTACCATGGAGCTACTCCTAGATATATACTGAAAAGACATGAAAACATATATCCACTCAAAAATTTGTACATCAACACTTCCAGTAGCATTATTAGTACTATCCAAAAAGTGGATATAATCCAATGATTATCAATTGAAAAATACACAGGTAAATTGTGATATATTCCTACAATATACTATTTGGCAATAAAAAGAAATAAAGTACTGATAAATACTATAGCATGGATGAATTTTGAATACATGTTAAGTGAAAAAAGGCACAAAACACCACATTCTGTTTCTTCCATTGATATGAAATGTATGTAGTAACAAATTTATAGAGATATAAAATAGATTATTGGTTGTCTAGGGCTGAAAGTTTTAGGGAAGGAGGATGGAGAATGAAAGCTGATGGGTATGACTTTTTTATTAAGTATTTATTTATTTTTTATTTTTTTTATTTTTTATAATAAATTTATTTTTTATTGGTGTTCAATTTACCAACATACAGAATTGTTTTATTAGTTTATTCGTGAGAGACAGAGAGAGAGGCAGAGACACAGGCAGAGGGAGAAGTAGGCTCCCTATGGGGAGCCAGATGCGGGACTCAATCCAAGACCCCAGGATTACACCTTGAGCCAAAGTCAGATGCTCAACCACTGAGCCACCCAGGTCCCTGACTTTTTTTTTTTTTAAGAAGGAACAGAAATGTTCTAAAATTAGATTCTGCTGATGATTGCACAACCTTGGAAATGTGCTTAAAAACATTACATTGTATACTTCAATTGGTTATATGATATGTCATGTGCATTGTAGCTCAATAAGTCTGTGAAGAAAGAAAGAAGAAAGGCAGGAAGGCAGGAAACAGGAAGGAAGGAGTAAGCAGGCAATGGTCCAGAAATCAGAAAATGGAGTTCCAATCTTCATGAATCAGTGTGCCTTAGAAACATATCTTAAACTTTTTAGCCTCAAATCACTTTTAGTTTATCATGTAGAAAATGAGGGGTTAAGATTAGGTTATCCTATTAGTCACTTTTGGTGAATTTGAAAATTAAAAGAGTATTCTTCACTTAATTATCATTATACATATTAATAAATTTATTTCTGATATATTCATGTCATTAATCTCTCCTTGAGTAATTTATTAAGTTTATTACAGTTTCCTGAAAATAGATAACACCTGCCAAACCAAAATAAGGCAGGGGCAGAGTTCACTGTATTAGCATTTTTGGCTGAGGTTTATTTCATGAAATCCTTGAACTCTGGTATTATTGGTCCTGTCATCAAGACTGTCATTAAATAGTCGAGTTACAATTGTTAAAACTTTTTTTCTGTACAATAATAAAAAAAAAAGTTTAACATTCATATGTGATAATACCCATATACATTATTTAAATATATTTTGCCAGCATTTATACATTTAAGATTGAAAAAGGAAATATCAGTAATTTGTTAAAAAGAAAAAAAATTCCTTTATATTTTTGTTGGGATAGATGTTTATTTTACTACTCTTAATACTGTGGGGAATAAAACATACCATCCAAAAGACCATGCTATAATAATTCCTTCTCTTTGAATTGATTGAAGAATGACCAGATATCTTAGTTATATTTTTCTAACATGCTGCACTTTCCTGGAGATAATGAAAGGTAGCTATCATGCAGTAAACAAACACTTGTCACAAACATCTAAGGTCTTCAAATATAGGATGTGTTACATAAAATGAAACAAGAGAAATTAATTATGTGTTTAAAATAATTATGCAACTTCATTTTATGTCCTTTGTTATTTACATAAATATCTAGAAAATTCTAATAGTTGCATAAAATATGCTAGGTTTCGGCAATTGATTCCTTACAGTTACCCAATTTGGCTTCTACATGGAACTTTGCATATATTACACACTCCATTGTGTTTTGAGAGTTGCTATTATTTTACCTGGACACAGCTAATGAGGTCAACCAAAGAAAAACATTAACTAATCTTACAACATTCATATTAATTATTTTATTTGTAATTTATTAAGATCAAGATAGGACTCATTTTTTTAGTAATATAAAAATCATCTGAAAGGATATTTTCTTAGAAACTTCATTTAGTTTAATGTTTTCACCATACCTACACTGTTTCTATTATTTCAGAATTATAGGTTTATAATATATGATAGAGAAAGAGAATGGTGTACTGTAGAGCAAATTCAATGGGAGTCAGATGACTTTAGTTTCCTTTAGCAAGTTGTTTATATTTCTTTTATTTTGTTTTCCTTTCTTTTCTTATTTACAAATGATGTAAACTATACATACCAGAAAATAGAACTATCTTAGGTGTACTGTTTGTTTAACACAATCATGTATGCAGCTCCCAGATTTAAAAATGGAACATGACTAGCATCCTAGAAATGTCCTTGAGCCTCCTTAGTGCTATTCCAAGGGGGCTGCTATTATTCTGGTGTCTAACATGAGCAATGCATTCAACTTGTTTTGATACTCATTAAATTGTAATAAAAGAATATTCTCTCAGATGACTGAAAATAATTGCAATTATCCTTTTATATTGGTATATTGCTAGCTTGCAAATGTGCCACAATTTATTTATCCATTTACTGTTGGTAGAGATCTGAGTGGGCTTCCTTTTTGGGGTTTCTATGATTGCTATAGCATTTTGGTATATGTCTTTGGAGAATATACATGGAGCCTGCTTCTCCCTCTGCCTGTGTCTCTGCCTCTCTCTCTCTCTCTGTGTCTCTCGTGAATGAATTAATAATAATAATAATAATACATCTTAAAAGAAAACATATGCATGTGTTCAGCGTTAGTAGGTAATTTTTTTTTCAGTTTTTCAAAGGTCTGGACCAACAGCATGAGAGTTTCAGTTGTTATTCATTCTAGTCAATATGTGATATTTACAATATTTCATTACAATATGTTTCATTTAGCCATTCTGATGGGTATGTGGTATGATTACATTTGATTTAAATTTGCATTACCTTTTTTTTTTTTAAGTAGGCTCCACGCTGAATGTGGAGCCTAGAGTGGGGCTTGAACTCACCATCCTGATAGCAAGACCCGAGCTGAGATCAAGAGTCCCACACGTAAATGACTGAGCCACCCAATGCCCCTGCATTCTCTTGATAACAATAAGCCTGAGTGCATTTTCATATATTTCTTGACCATTTATTTTTCCTTTTTTTGTGAAAACTGTTCAAATCTTTTTTATTGGATTTTCTAATGCTTCTATCTCACTTAACATTAACAAAAAGAGAAAAAGAACTCCATTTGTTGTGCTTTAAATTCTCTATAATTTCTATCACCTTTTAATCTGTGGGCAAGCCTCCTGATATAACTTAGATCTCTTTGGCAATTAACAGTCTTATTTTAGAACCTGTCCCAGGAGCTTGCTCTGTGTATTGCCTTTTAATTAATTAATGTTAAATTTACCCCAATGTCTACTTAGTTTTTGATATTCTCCCTCTTTAAAAGAAAGGAAGGGAATCTTTTATTTCAGCTTAGGATCTTATGTTAAGCCATCTCAGATATATGTTTTTTATTTGTTTCTTTTTTTTTTTTCCCCCTTATTGGTCTCATTTAGACTCTATTTTGAAGAATGGTCACAGTTTAAAAGGCAACTAAAGAGTGAATTTCAGGCCGAGAGAAGAGGATATGTAAACCTGTAGAAGCATGTTGTTTTATTGAGGAAGCTCATATTTTGACAGAAAGTAATAAAGGGTTAGGAAACAGCTGGTTCATAAACCTTGTATTTCTAATACATGCAATTGATTTTTTGCTTATTTAAAAAATGAAAGAAAGAGAAAGGAAGGGCGGAAGGAAGGAAGGAAGGAAGGACAGAAGGAAGGAAGGAAGGAAGGAAGGAAGGAAGGAAGGAAGGAAGGAAAGAAGGAAGGAAGGAAAGAAGGAAAAGAAAGGGAAATAAAAAGGAAGAAAGAAGAAAGAAGAAAGAAAGAAAGAAAGAAAGAAAGAAAGAAAGAAAGAAAGAGAAAGAAAAGAAAAGAAAGAAGAAAGAAAGAAAGAAGAAAAAGAAAGAAAAGAAAGATGAAAGAAAGAAAGAAACAAAGAAAGAGAAAAAGGAGGGAGAGTGCAGGGAGCGAGGAGAGAGGGAGGGAGGGAGGTCTTATTCTTTGTGAAGTACAAACAGATCACTCTTCTCTCCAGGGTGAAAGAAAACATTTAAGGGCTTGTATTTCTGATAATACTGGACAAGATTTTTAAAATTTACTCATTTGTATCAATTTATTTTTTTTATTTGTATCAATTTAAATTTATCATCTGTATTGGGGAGAAAATGAGGCAGTCAATATATAAATAGAAAATCCCTGATCATTTTCTTGTACTGATAATAACACCAATTCAGGAAGCCTAAGAAATTCTTTTTATGTTCTTAAAAAACAAAAACAAAAAACCCTCACATTTGGACACTGCTTAATGAAACTTGAGAGTGTCAAAACTAAAAAGAAATTCTTAAAGTTAACTAAAGGACAAAAAATTAGCTCACAAAGGTACAGTGCAAAAGCATCTTCAATATGTAAGAAAGAGAGACAGAGGACTGGGGTCCTAGAACTTCGTATTAAGCAAAAATTTCTTATAATTATGATAGTAATTTGAATTTATTTTCAAGCAAGTACCATATCTCAATATGGCTCTGACAGAAAGCAGATGATTATACATAAGAGGTTTAAGAAGGAAGAAAAAATGATGATCCAAGAAAATAGTAAACATTCTGGTAAATATAACTAAATAACATCTGCACAAACATAAGTCATAATGCAGTTTAGAGCTAAAAACCAATGCAGAATTAAAACACCCAGTAACAGTAGCATAAACACCAGAAGATGGTTACTGTATTTTGAGCCACATGACAATGAGCAGGAAGAAAGAGTCAAGAAGAAACTTTTAATTTAACATGGATGCTATAATTTGTAGGATGTTCATGAAAAGAAAAGAAAAACATCATATATTTTAAGTAAGTAAACACCCATATCTAATGACCCAACAGTTCTATTTTTAAGAATACATCCAAGAGAATTGGGTATTTGACACCAATAAACATGTACAGGAATGTTTATTGTAGCATGAATCAAAATAGCCCCAATCTTGAAATAATTCAAAGTGTTGTATCAACACTTGTTGGTTAAATACATAACAGTGAAGTCTAAAATATAGTTCTATACAATATCGAAAATAACAAACCCTACCTACATGCAAAAATACAGATGAATCCCACAAATTTTGAATGAAGACATACAGAGATTTTAAGACCTTTGATCTTATTTATATGGTGTTCCAAAAATAAGCAAAAGTAAATTATATTGTTTAAAGATGTGTAGGTGATAGCAAAACTATAAAGGAATGCAATAGGCTAATTATCAGAAAGTTATTATAATGGGTACTTCTGGAAAGAGAGCTTTATGGATTTGTGTTTGGAGTAGGATACATGATTTTATTTCTTTTTTTTTTTAATTTATTCATGATAGACATAGAGAGAGAGAGAGGGAGAGAGGCAGAGACACAGGCAGAGGGAGAAGCAGGCTCCACGCCAGGACCCCAATGTGGGACTCGATCCCGGGACTCCAGGATCATGCCCTGGGCCAAAGGCAGGCGCTAAACTCCTAAGCCACCTAGGGATCCCCCATGATTTTATTTCTTGATATGGATAATGGTTATATGGGTATAAACGTTATAATTATTCATTAAGGGAGATTCTTCTTTGAGTATGTTTTATATATCTTAGAAAAAGGAGATTTAAATTGAATGTATATTGAGGATCCTGAAAGCAAGTTATTAGAGTATTACTAGAGTAACAGAGCCAAGAATTTGGAGGATAATGTTTAAAGGGTTTTTCAGTATTAGATAGCAAAGATCCCAGTATGTCGGCTTCCAATTTGAATTTACCTTGAATTAGCTAGCAACGTAACTAGCAATTTATGTTTTACAAATTTGTTTATATATTTTCAATGATGTTGGTAACAAGGTTAGGAATCTGTACAATGTGCATTATATAAATGAGGAAATAAAAATATATGAATAGATTTTCTCAAGAAAACAGAGTCAATAAGTGACAGCTTTAAGTGTTCTTTTCTCGGCTTTAAAATCTGAAAGAACTTGTATTTAGTTGGTATTCAGTAAATGCATAATGAGCTGACATTCTACTAACAGAAAGAAAATACTGTAAAGATATCAGTCTAATTACATAATCTTCTATATGATATTTGCTCTCAGTTTTACTCTCCACTATATACTTTTCTAGGATAGTTATGTATTTCTAGGTGTTTTTCTTAAGTAATAAAAGTAAATAGTTAAGTTTCCAAAGAGGTCTACGTTCTTCTGGCCAAATTGGAAAGATTCTGAAGTGTCTCTGAGAACCTGGATGGCACATGTGGTTTTATGCACCACCATGGTTATTCAACAGTGAATAAAATATCTTCATCACACGATTGTGATTATTCAATCTTTCTTTAAGATTCTTTCTCTGAAATTGTCTGCAAACAAATCAGAATACATCATGCAATTTTATCCAGTATGTGCTTTCCGTCATTTAACCATTCAACTCAACTGTAAGTTGACCAAGAATTAATACTTTCCATATTTAATTAGAGTTAAAACACAGTCGTTTCTACTTATCAATTATTGACTATAGCTTGGTAGAATAATGACAATCATGATACTAAAGGTTTATTTTCTAGCGATATCTACAAATTGGAAGATATAGCATGATTATACGCACAAATTAGAATGCGCTTGCTTATGAGAACATCTTCAAGGAAATCAAACATGCTTTGATTAGACACTTTAAGTTACCCTCACTCATGCTGATGTACAAAGATTTCCCCAAGGACTCCACTATGATTGCTACCTAAATATTTTATGACACTTGGATTGATCGGGTTGTTCCAAAACATAATGAGTATTCAAATTACTTTAGTTTTGTCCAATAACTGAGTAGTGAATTAATTATCATGTCATTAACAGAACATCTTTCATAAATGTCTCACTTTTTCTGGCTGTTTTAATATATCATGTGGAGAGATAGGAGGAAAGAGAGAAAGACACGAAAGAAATTCTTATTTCAGGAAATTGCCAGTTTGTAATTTTTGTTATTTTTTTATTTTTTCAAAAGACTTGTATTTATTTGAGAGAGAAAGAAAGCATGAGCAGAGGGAGGAGCAGACTCTCTGATGAATGGAGAGCCCAATATGGGGTTAGATCCCAGGTCCCTGGGATCATGACCTGAGCGGAGGGCAGATGCTTCACTGACTGAGCCACCTGGGCATTCCAGGGAATTGCCAATTCTTAATTATGAAAATTGATGCTGAATTTCTGAACTGAGCTTCAATATTTTGATAAAATTTTATGAACCGACAAACAGAAAGCATGCTGCATTTTGATTTTTTCCCCCTTTTTACCTACTTTCCTAAAGATCCCTGGTAACATCGCAGATTTAAAAAGCAGCAAATCAACTATCACTGGCATTCTAGAAGTAGTAATTTTGATAATGATTAAAGAAATATGAGCCAAATTAAATGTGATTTCTTGCCAAAAATGCAGTTAGCTATGAAAGCAGTGCCTGGAATACATAAAGGTAAACAAGCCTTCTTGTCAGCTTTCAAAGGCAGCCATCCTATTCAATTAGACCCGGATGACAGACTCCCAGCTGAGTCCCCAGGCACACTGCATGAGGACAGACTCAAGATTATTTACCCAGCGCTATGTTTATATTAAATTGGGATAAATTGAGCCTTGGGAAAGCTGTAGACAAGGAAAGGCTTTTTGGTTAAAATTCCTCTTTGGACAAGAGCAAATGTCATTTATGCTCGTTTTGGCGAGCACAATCAAGTTATGATGTTCAGAGTAGATGTGCTCAAGGAAAGGTGCTATATCCCAAAGAATAAACTCTTCCCAGCATGATGATTAGTAATAGCCCAAGAGTGATAACGGTGCTCTCTTCTTGTTCACATGATTAAAACATTTCTTCAGCTGTGAGTTGCCAGAGACAGATTCTTGCTCCACTCTTCTTCATTTAAAACCAAGGAGCTACACTTTGGCATGTGAAGGATTTCTTCTGCATCTTAATTATAATGTAAGTGTGTAAAATCTAAAAAGAAAAGATAGAAAAAGGACTTTAGGGAAAAGATATGCTTGCTTTAGATATGTGCAAATTTATCACAGAAATCCATTTCAGAATTTTTTTTTGCTAATTAATTATTTTTCCCTTTTAGAGACATAAAACATCATAATTATAGAACATGCTGGATGGACCCTCGTTTCTTTTTCCCCCAACCTTCTGGTGACAGCCACATCACAGAGAAGACTTATTTCTGCTAAAGCAGATTAATTATTTTCTCTACATTAATTTCCAGTGTAATTTTACTCCCCTTTGGTAGTTAAGTGAATCAATCTCAGGTTATTAATAAAGTACAGATTAAGCAAATTCTTCATGTTAAGAACAAAAAATACACTCGTTTTCCTTTGTAAATTTAGAAAGGTGCTAATGCATATCTCCTGAGATCAGATAAGAGACTGTGACTTCTCTCACAGTTATTCGTCCCACGTACCCTTAATGTGATCTTAAGGGACTAAGATCACAGTGTGGTTGCAGTCCCCACAGAATGGGGTATCTTCAGACTAAAAATATATTGTGCTTTGGCTGCTTTATCCTGCAGTAATTTTTAAAAATTATTTTTGTTCATTATCTTTTACACAGAATATTGAGATCAGGCCTCTTAGCTGAAGCAAAGAACAACCCAATATTGCAGATAATCCAAGTAACGACATTCAATAATAGCGGTGGCTTAAGCGAAAGTTCACCATTTTTTCTGAAAACTGTCTGACCTCTCTGACTTATTTGGCCTTGGGGCTGTCATTAAACTGTGTGGAAGAAGTGCCTATTTTCTTATGGTACAGGTATAAATAATTTAGTGGGGAAAGAAACACACCTTTTTTTTTTGGTTTGGACTAACATTATAATAAGCTGTCCCCAAGGGGTTGAAGGGCAGATAGTTTAAAGCACAGGAGATTCTATTTTGAAATTATGATAAACTTTTGTCAAGGAAAATAAGTAAGGAAGGAGTATATCTCTAAGATACAAACATGATAACCAGGAATGGCACAAAATGGAGACTAGTCAAAATTATAAATAGACTAGCTACAAAATGGATGATGATGAAGTAACTAATGTGACTCAATAACCAAAAATCTTACTTTCATGTTTTTTTTTTTTAGAAATTTACTGATAGAGTTGACATTTTTGAGTATTAAATGTGGATAGCAATATGGCTAAACTATAACAACATTATATTTTTACTGTTTCTCATTTCAAAATTTTCTACCCACATACATTATCTCCAAAGGCTAATTCTGGCCTTTGACTTCTCCACATCATTCATTTGGAACTTATTGTAAAATGGTCAGTTATCTTTGTGTTTTGTCACCAGCTTGCAAATGTTTTGAGATTAGAAATTTACACTTTTTTTTTGTATGCCCTCCAATACTCCTGAATGTATCTCTCAGAGAGGCAAAGGGTGGCCTGCATGCCAAATCTGGCCCACTGCTGTTTTTGTGAAATTTCGTTGGAACAAAGCCAGACCCTTTATTTATAAGAACCAGTGCGATTGGAGGTCAGTGGAGTAATGAGTCCTGTTAATATAGCAGCTAACATTGTGAAAATGTAGAAGAGCTGGGACAATAGCATTTAACCATTCTGTGACTTCTCTCAGAAAAAAAAAACAATAAAGAAAACCTTTAATATATGATAATGGATTTGGGGGAGGATTTCAACTTTCTTAAAGCTTCCAGGAATATTCTTTGAAGAGGATTACTCTAGTGTCACTATAGTTTCTTTTACTCATATGAGACTAACGACCTGAATTCTTAATGAAAATTGTTGATAGAGTAATTGAGGGAAATGGAAACATGAGAATTCTATTCTGGAAACCAGAAGACATCCCAAAATTTTGGAATGTTAAATGGTGGGTAAGGACATTTGTACATCTCAGGAAATGATTTTGCCTGTTTGGGTGTATGTTGCTGGACATTAAGTCCCATTTTATGAAGTAGTAGGCCCCTGAAGTCAGGGTGATGCAAACTTAAAAAGAATGAGTATTGCTGTGATCATCTAAATCAACAGGGAAAAAAAACAGTCCTCATAACTAATGAGCTAAGTTATTTGTTACTGAGGAAAGGTTAGAGCAACGGAGAGTAATACAACTATGGCAATGATGTATCCAAATTTGATGGACTTTTAAGGTCCCAGTGAAGCTCAGTAAAATTAAGAAAAAACAAAACAGATCTAGGCCTAATATTAAAAATATTCAGCCAACAACTTTTACTCCTCTTTTTTTCTTATTTACTTTTTACATTACATGTTGACATGAAAGGCACAGGAAAGACCTTACTTCACACAAATATACAGCCATTGTTTAAAGTAAGTAAAAGTAAAGAGTAAGGTGGGGTTTGTTGATTTGCTTTTCTTTTTCCTTTATTTGGGGGGGGGGATTTTTCACACATTTCAGTGAGATTCTTGAAAACTTCCCAGCAGTGATATTAACATGAAAGTGAGAGCAAAGAAACAGAATTGAAAGACCTTTCGCTGACCAGTCACATGAAAGACTATAAGATCTAAATTTGTGTTTTCTAGTCTTAGACAGAAATAAGCACTTTTTATGACTTCCCATGCTTGAAATAACATGAGCCTAATTTTAGTCCTCAGGTCAGACATCAGATTGGACTAAACCCACAGAGGAAATAACCTACAGTCCACAAGAATTGTCTGAGACTGGGGAGAGGACAGAGATTAAGAGAAACGGGGCTATAGAAAATGGAGGGGTGTTTTTTCTCTACCTCTCTTGCTTGTTTTTCCTTTTTTATGAAGATATGAGAAAAAATAAAATGCCACCTCAAAGGGAAAAACTGAGAAGATTCTCTTGCTAAGATTCAGTGGGGACCAGAAGATACCAGGTCAAGGATTGTAGCTGTAATTAGGTTATTAATGAGGAAGAAGAGGAAAGGTGATACCCCAATGTGACAGAGGAGCAGATACAGGCCCTCTGTCTATACCTGTGCCCAAGATTTCTCCATGTCTCCTCTACAGATTGCCAGTGAGCGGAATAATATTTTAGAAACATGTATTTTACAAAAGTTTCCTTTTTCAGACAATATTGCACAGATTTATTGTGTTTTGCTAACTTCTATTGTGCAGAAATGTTTCCTAGTTTCCCACACTTAAAATGGGGGAGTGTCAGGCTATTTAGTGAGTTATATTTTTCCATCATTAAAACTTCAGAGATAAAATAAAAGGCAACATTTAGGCACTAAGGGGTATTAACCTATTTATACTTAGAAATAATTTGCCTTGTTAGCTCATATGGAACTCAGAGGGAATTCCCACATTTGATGCCAAGTGGAGCTGTTTGATTTCAGCACCTGACCCACTCTGATCATTATATCTTTCCTAACACTTTTGTAAATATCTTCTCTCTGTATATAAACTTTGCATAAAACTTTGATTGAATAATTTTGTAAATAATTTATTTTTCTTCTAAATAATTTACTTTAAACAAAACCTCCTTTCTCTTGCTTTAAATGAAATTCTACCGAGAGTGATCAGTGGTACACAGAATCTTCCAGTCATTGGACAACCTCTAAATTTTGAAGGGCCAGCCCAGAACAAAAAGTGCATATGAAAGTTCATATATTTTATGTCTAAATATTTAAATACGGCAAATCAATGTAAGAAACTGCCTAATTGTATATATCCTGTACTCCTATTTTGACAAAGAAAACTTCATTAAACATACAAACAGACACCCCTCCAAATGTATAAACTATGGTTGTTCATTTAAAAAGACCAAATTTAGGTATTATTGCATAAATCTGAATATATAATTAAGGAGTCAATAAATTTTTGGTTAGAAATAAAATAAGAATGCACATAATTCATAATATGTTTATATATTTCATAAGTTATTTTATTTCCCTCACTCATACAAAAGCAATAATGATTTTGCTAGAGTCAAAGTTTTCTTATAAATTTGTGTTTATTGAGTCCAAATCAAGACCGGAAAACTGATGAATCACTTTGGTCCTCACCACCTCTCCAAACCAGTTCCCCTACAGAAATCTCTCTGGAGACCCAGGTTTTCACCTCCACTCTAGCAAAGCCTGTGCTCTAATTTCAGACACTCCATTTCTCCAGATCCAGAGGTGGAAGTCATGGACCAGCCTTTCTGCCACTGTGTGAAGAAGGCTTGGGAATCTGCAGAGGTGGTGCTAGAACTCCCACTGCCTTTGCCTCTGAGCTCAAAAGATTTGGGGCCATGGCCTCTCCCTTTCTACCCTAAGCTGGGGGAACCCTGGTGGGACAGTATATATTTCAACTGGGAACTACTTTCTAGTCTGTGTGGGCTACTGAGCCACACCTGCCCTCAACACAGCCACTCATCTGGAGCCCAGAACACTTTGGAGCCAGACTTAGACCTGTATGCATAGGAGCCATCATCCACGAGCCAAAAGGAGTCAGACAGCCTCCAGAGAACAGGGTACTACAGAACACTGGACAGCTACCTGCCATGGCTGGCTCTTAGCCACATCCATCCAGCTCTGGACACACCCCCCAGAGACGGAGATCTGTGGTGGTGGAGACCTCCAGAATGATGCTGTCCTCCCCTACCCCACCCTAGATACTTGCTACTTTTGAACCATGAGGCCTTAGGACCATATGGCCTTAAGAAAGCTGAAGGATCAGCCTGGGAACTTGTCTCTTCATTTAGTCTCTAATCAGACAATAAATGTTGTTTTTAGAGGCCTTTCAAAAAAAAAAAAAAAAAAACTGATCTGGAGATTCCAAAATCTTGTATTAAAGATTTTGTATTAAAATAATAAAATCATAATTCATTGGAGATGTTAACACAAAATTTAAAAATAAAAATGCAGTTATTTTAACTTGCTTTTAAAAGGTTATTTTATTAAAAATAAATAAAATAAAAGGTTATTTTATTCTGAAATATTAAAAGTTGCTGATCAAAATTAGGTGGAAAAGACAAATTCTAGGAGTACCTGGGTGGCTGAGTGGTTGAGCATTTGCCCTTGGCTCAGGGCATGATCCCAGATTCCTAGTACAGAGTCCTACATATGGCTCTCCCTAGAGAGCCTGCTTCTCCCTCCTCCTGTTTCTGCCCTTCTATCTCTGTCTGTCATGAATAAGTAAATAAAATCTTTAAATAAAACAAACAAAAAACAAATCCTGGGTAAAAATATCAAAAATTTAAATAAAAATTATTTAAGTCTAAATGACTATACATGACTTTAATTTTTGAAAATATAACTAAATCTTTTAGAATACAAAATAAAATTATCATTCATTGTAATTAAGATTGGTTTAGGAAAGAATCTTTAATTGGTGCTAAATCTAAAAGAAATTTTGGTAAGGAGCAGGATCCTTGGCACCATCTTAAATTGTTCTCTCACAGATTCCTTAATTTTTACATGCCAAAAAAAAATTGTAGCTCTGTGATAGAGAAATTGGAAATCCCTAGGCCAAAGGATTAAGTTGAACATTACCAGTGAGAATCAGATGGACATTACGTGCCACCAAGATAAGGTTCTAAGAAAGACGGAGCATCCTTAGACATTACTCCATGTCGGAAGGCATACATTTAATGTCATCATGAGTCAACATCAGAGAACCCAAATCGAGGCATGTTCTGTTTCAGAAATAAGGGCAGGATGTATTCTTCAATAATGCCCATGTTATTACATTATTATATTAAAGACACAAAGGCTATGGCAATGTACTAGATTTAGAATGATAAAAGACACATGAGAGTCAAATGCACCTGACCCTAGACTTGGTACTCTACGTGTTTCTTCCATGTTTGGCTTCTTTCTCTCTCTCTCTCTCCTTTCCTTCTGTTATTTCTTCTGTATACATAAGGCTGTCATAAGTTTCTCTGAGGCTCTTTTCTGTTTTCTTCATTTTTTTTTCTCTCTGTTCTTCAGACTGTATACCCTCTATCAGTACATCTTCAAATTCATGGATTCTTTTCTTTTGCCTGTTCAAATCCTCTGTTGGGTCTGTCTAGTGAATTTTTCATTTTAGTTATATTTTTTTAATTTCAAATTTTTTAAATTTATTTTTTATTGGTGTTCAATTTGCCAACATATAGAATAACACCCAGTGCTCATCATGTCAAGTGCCCACCTCAGTGCCCGTCACCCAGTCACCCCCACCCCCCGCCCACCTCCCCTTCCACCACCCCTAGTTCATTTCCCAGAGTTAGGAGTCTTTCATGTTCTGTTTCCCTTTCTGATATTTCCCACTCATTTTTTCTCCTTTCCCCTTTATTCCCTTTCACTATTTTTTATATTCCCCAAATGAATGAGACCATAAAATGTTTGTCCTTCTCTGATTGACTTATTTCACTCAGCATAATACCCTCCAGTTCCATCCACGTCGAAGCAAATGGTGGGTATTTGTTGTTTCTAATGGCTGAATAATATTCCATTGTATACATAAACCACATCTTTTTTATCCATTCATCTTTCATTTGATTTTTTTCATGTTTTCCACCACATTATTGATATTTGCTATGCGATGGGAGATTATCACCATACCTCCTACTTTTTTTTAATTGACGTATAATTGACATACTTCTGTTACTTTCTTAAACATGATTTCCTTTAGCTCTTTGCACCTATTTATAATGGCTGCTTCACAATCTTTGCCTAGTAAAACCCAGTTTCTCACCTTTGTTTTCCTTATATAGATCTTTTTTTTTTCTTTCCATACTTCGTAATTTGCTTCTTTTGAGAAATGGACATCTAAAAAAATATATTATTGGAACTCTGGGAGCTGATATCCCCCTCCTCCTCTAATCTCCCATGAATTGTTGTTTGTTGGTGTGGATTTGCTCATCCGTTGAGTAACTTGGCCAGAGAATTTGAGTGAATTTTTCCCCCTGAGTGTGAAGTCTCCCCTGTCATTCCTCAGAGGGCTTAACTTTGGGCTTATGCAAGGTCAGCCTGCAGTGGCAGTGGTTTTAGCAGGGCTCTTTTGATTTTTAATTTCCCTGATCACTCCATTATACTGTCTACCTTTATTATGTTCACACCCAGATGTTAGGCTCCACTATTTGGTGGCTGATTGTTTTAAAGTTTCTGGCAATGCCCTGAGATATAAATTGCTCTCGTCCAATCCAATTATATTTGGATCCTTTGCAGGGCTAATTTTGTGGGCCAGTCTTTGAGGTTTGTTTTGACAACAGGAGGTCTAGATCTCTCTTAATAAACTAGCTGGCTTACAGTCAGCTGTTGCTTTCATATAGCGATAGCCTATTCTAAATTGCTGACCACCAAAATATCCACAAATATCCGTTGTTTTGGGAAGTACTACTAGGCTTGAACTTCTCCACAGTGTTTCCATTCAATTCATTATTTTGGGCAAAGCTTTGATGCTTGTTCTTATAATATGCCTCTCCCACTGAAAACAATCTGACCCACTGCTCAGGGGCAGGAGGCAAGAACAGTTGTCACCAGTGAGACCCCCTAAACTCAGGAAACTTCTAGAAGCTTCTGCCTATTAATTTTATCTTTTAGAAACTTACTAATGAGTTCTTGGAACAGGATAAGAAAGATTTTGAATATGACCCCAGGAGAATGCCTGCACAGATAAATTATAAAGTGCTGGACAGTTACCTCAGCCTCATTATAATATTAAAGTCTCTACCCTGGCAGGAGCATAAGCTTCATTGACATAACATACATGTATATACAGGCATGTTTTTTGAATGTACTTGTGCAACTTTATGCCTGCCCATTCATTATATGTGATGATGAGGTGTCCCCCTTTCAATATTTATCTCAAACCCTAATAAAAGGCACCTGCATAGCTCTACTGGGGGAGTCACAGCTTTTGAAATTATTCCTTGTGGTCTCCTTATATGTTGCAAATAAAGGTGACTCTGTGAGGCAACTCCACCTAGTGTAGTCTATGTATGTAACTCATCAAGGAGCAGACCCACATTGGTTCAGTAACACAGTGACCCACTACTCTCAGAGTAGCACCCTTGGTTTGTGATTGGAGTGTTGTTTGGGGAAAATAACTTCTGGTGCTTTCAGATTATCTTACTCAATACCAAACCTCCGCCCTATGAGTAAGCTGTGGTAAGGGTGATCAAAACCCCAGTATTTTTGGCCTTCCACACCTGTGGTAAGCCTCTGGTTCATGAGTCAAGTCTGGGTGGAGAAAAGGAGTTCCTGGCCTCTTGGCCTCATTCACTTGGAATTTAGCTTCTACAACATGTAGCTGGGGGAATGAGAAATGCTGGCTCACCACTCATCCCAGAGACATACCATACCTCTTAACTGGGAGCTGGACAGAAAAGGAGTCCCATTTTCTTGGCCACATTGTCTCCAAGTGGAGTTTCCATTAGTCTGAGCTATGTGTGTGTGGGTGGGAGATGAATTGTGACTCAAGTACTACTAGATGCTCTTACCAAGGTTTAGTAGATTTTCCTGAATCGATATTTCTTCATTTATTGTATATACTTTGAAGGATTTACAGAAAAAAAATTTGCATTGTTAATAAGAAGTCAACAAATAATGATTATCTTTTAGGGGAACTGATCCACAGAGCTCATGCTATAATTCTAGTACTGGAATGATATCAGATCTCTCTACCTCAATATCTGTCTTTGTAATTATTTAGTTTTTCAATGTATTCATTCAGTCATTCAGCAGCTACTCCAAGACAATCTTGAAGGATGCTTCTGAATGAAGGAACAAATGTGGCAAAACAAATGCTATTATATGAATCTAAACATATAATGTTTCCATGAAATAACAAATAAATGGTCTTTATGAAGCCACATGTTGTCTTATTAATATATTTCCACTGGAATCACTGCCAAAATAAAGAAAAAATAAATTCATAGGAAGCATAGCATAGAGGTTAAGAATAGAAGGATTGAAACAAAAGTCTTTGTTTTTGAATCCTAAGTCTGGCCCCTAATGACAAGGTAGTCGACCTTCCTTTTTTTCTGTTACCATATCAATATAACAAAAACAATAACAGTACCTACTTACAGGGCTTTTGTGAGTTATATATAAAATGCTTAGAGTAGTCACTGGCACAGAGTAATTTTTATATAAATATTTGCAATTTATCTTTAATAATCACGAAACCTACATTGACTACATGATGGAATTCAATCTGTGTGTACAAAATTACTCCATAGATATTTCTTTTCAGTATCAATTAATTACACTAAACCTACTATGGCTATTGTTAAGGCAATTAAAAATGTGAATGTTGAGGACAAGAGTTCTTTGTAAGCTCAAAAAGCAAGTAATTGCAAAGGAAAGCTAACTTGAGACATTACTGCTCTCGTCTTAAATACATCCCTATTTTTAAAAACTTATAATTGTTCCTGAAGTCAAATATCATCAATGGTCAATGAAAATAAATTAAATTAACCTAAATTTCTCTAAATTTTAGATATTAGATATTTAGGTTTAGATATTTAGATATTAACTTTAAAAATTCAGTTATATTTTCCAAAATGCATCTAACATCTATAATATTCATTCTCACATACTGGATTTTATTAAGCAACTTTTCATCCAAGAAACAATTTAATTGAAAAAAATCAAGCTATGCCTATTCCTATCATGTGATTCCATGTAGGTTCTCATCATAACAATTGAGATTAATTATGATCTACATAAGTGAAATCCCATCCTACAAGATTCCTCCTAAACCTGACATCAAATTACTATTGGAAGGATTTTAGAAATGGAAACTGGAAACTGCTGTGTTTTATAGACTTATGCCATAAGTTATGCATCCAGAATAGGTAGAGATATATACTTTAGGTGTCACATAAAAATCTGGAGAAGTAAGGTCCCAGGTGGCTTAGTTGGTTAAGCACCTGCCTTTGGCTGAAGTCATGATCCCAGGGTCCTGGGATCAAGACCCACATTGGGTTCCCTGCTCTGTGGGGAGTCTGCTTCTACCTCTACCCCTCCCCCCTGCTCATGCTCACTTTCTCTCTCTCTCTCAAATAAATAAATAAATAGGGCAGCCCAGGTGGCTCAGCGGTATAGTGCTGCCTTTGGCCCAGGGCATGATCTTGGAGTCCCAGGATGGAATCCCGCATCAGGCTTTCTGCATGGAGCCTGCTTCTTCCTCTGCCTGTGTCTCCCCCCCTCCCCTCTGTGTGTGTGTGTGTGTGTGTCTTATGAATAAATAAGTCTTTAAAATTATATATATATATATATATATATATATATATATATATCTTTAAAAAATCTTGGGAAGTAATGAAGCTAAATAAGGCAAAGAACAACAGCTGTGTTGAATTCATCTGGTTCTAGACAATAAGATATAGAGGTATTCTCTTTTGCAATATTAGCCTCCCTCAGGTGAAACTTTCTTCCCTTTGTGAGTTCTCTTGAATGTATCTATCATTCTAATTAAGGATACCACTGTTCCACTGTCCTTTGCTTTATTAAACTTTACAACTTCAAATGCCTTCTTTACAGACTATTCATTAATGATAAACTAATATATTTTCCTCTTTCATAAAGAACTTAGAGACACATCATAGAGAAATGGAAGGATACATGGAATTTGGAATAATATATATGTTGTTTAAAATCTTTATGGTGTACTGACAGTGTTTGGCTGATAATGTATGTTCCTTCACTAAGAGCTTTAAGGAGAGAGAAGATCATATTATAATAAAAATCACTTCAGAAAGACAGTAATGATGTAATGAGCACCGGGTGTTATATATAAGTGATGACTCACTAAATCTACTCCTGAAACCAGTATTATACCATATGTTAAGTAACTATAATTTAAATAAAAAATTGAAAGGAAATGGAAGAAGGTCTTGAGTTGAACATAAAATCCTGTGAAACCAAAAAGTATAAGACAGTTGAAATCAGAATCTTGTATTCATCAACTTAGTGCAAATAAAAACTGGTTTAAATGGAGCATGGGCCGTATATAGTGAAGAGGAACCTAGGGAAAAGGGGCCAAGGGTTATCCATGAAATACATGATAGACTATTTCTGATGTTTTGATCCTTGTTTTACTGTATAGTTTTTTTCTCTATTAATGTTTACATTTAAATTAACTTTTTTCAAAGAATAAGTAAATATTTGATTTAATGATTTAAATATAAACATAATTTTGAAAAAAAATAATGTTCTTCATTTCTACTCCTAATGCTAATAATGTCTAAATATCATGCTATTCTTACTTCTCAAAAAAAGGCACATGAGCTGCATACATGTTTTTCAAGAGACTTAATCTGGAGGAAGTACAAGCCTCTATAGAGAAACTTTGAATGGTGATGAAAAGTCCCCCAACAAAGCAGAAAAGAGACTTGTAAAATATGTAAAGAATTTTCATTGTGTGGGGTGCCTGGGTGGTTCAATTGGTTAAGTGTCTGACTCTTAATTTCAGCTCAGGTCATGATCTCAAAGTTGAGAGACAAAGCCTTGCATCTGTGTAGGGGCTCCCTACTCAGCAAGGAGTCTGCATGGGATTCCCTCTCTTTCTTGCTCTGCACCCCCCTCCCCAAGCTCTCTGTCTCTTTCTCTCGCTCTAAAATAAATAAATAAATCTTAAAAAAAAAAAAAAGAATTTTCACCGGAAAATAGATAGGTGAATGGATAGATAGGTGAATGATTTATATCATCCATTTTTTTCTTAGTACAGAAGAGTTTGGCCTAAGAACCTTTCTGGGTTATTGGTACACAACTGTCATCTGCCAATGCCATGGAATCACATTGATTTGAAGCACCACTGAATAGTTATCCTGATTTTATCCCTAAAAAGATGAAGAAAAAATATTTACTGTGCGTTTAGATGATATTTCTATCATCTTCTCTTTTTGACTTCTATTTTTATTAAAAAACATTTTATTTCTCCAATAACATTGTTTACTCTGTAAATGATCTTAGAATCAAAAATCTTACTTTTCCATAGATTTTCTTCTTGTCTGTTAGCTTTGTCAGTAGTAATAACAACTGCTTTTCTAAAACATACACATACAGCAAAATCTGTTCTGACTATATGAAACCATTTAAATTTTGTTTTGCAATTTTAAAGGCATCATTTTTATAAAATATGTCCAGGAAATTGACAGTTAGATGCCAGAGAAATATTTATATGTTCTCTGAGTGGAAATAGTATATGAAATTCCTCCAGCTACCTAATACTACTTTTTTACCCTAAATAAAAAAGTAGTTTGAGATCACATACAGCTTTGCTTTAATTTGTGCCTATTTTTTCAGAAATCAATTTTTCCTTTCTTTCTCCAACTTGATAATATGTTTTATTTGTGGCTAGCACAATTGGATTTCACTAACATGTAGCTATAGTCTAATTCTCTATGCTGTGCATCAGCACTGACAGATGTCAATATATAACTAAATGTTTTATAAAAAATTGATATTGTACTCGAAATTTGCCTGAATATAGTTGTTATTCTTATGACATCACCAAGTACATTTTATAGCCTAAGAAACTGTTGTATACATAGAATCTAAAAAAAAATCATTAATATATTGTCCTTTTCTTCTTCGTGTTGTGTGCACGTGTGCATGCATGTATTCTTCTCTATATTTCTGTACTAGTAGATTCATAACACTATACAACATATGGACAAAGAAAGTGTTTCTAAAGATTAAAATATTTTCCCATAGGAAGGAAGGAAGAGAAATTGTCTTTGACAGATGTTCCCCCTCCATACCATATGGTACTTCCTTTATCATTCTTTTAATCATTAATCCTATGACATGAAAACTATCATTACAGCTCTGGATATTTAATTTTGAGAACCCGTAAACTGCTGTTAATATTAGTAACTTCTGAAATAGCCTTAAAATAATGAGGCAATTAATTTTATTTTTTGCATGTTCATTACTTACTGGTAAATTCAAATCCATCTATGGAAGAATAACTGGGCATCTGTCTGAAACAAAATCATTGGGCACAATAGATACAGGTTTAATTTAAAAATATCTTGACATGAAAAATAAACTTTTCGTTCTATGGCTTTCCATGACTTCATGTGAATCATCCCACCATTTGTGCATGTAACTTCTATGTCCTCATGCCTGTTTCTTTAAATCTCTGTTATGTTTCAACTTAATGTGTATTTAGGGCCTCCTGGAGCAAATTATTTGGGAGGAAGTTATGCTTTTATGTGACCTTATTAACAGTTTTCAGTACTTTTCTCATCTAGACACATCTAAGAGACAAAATAAGCACCCACTTCATATGAGAACCTATGGCATCACTCATGCTCTCTTAACTGGGGAGATATGTGTCTGAGATACTGTTAGAAATTCAAGGAGGAAAAAAAAAACTTCTATAAAATGAAAACTTCCCATGAGACTCATATGCTTCCTTTCATAAAGAGGCAGGGGAAACACACTTTATAGTTTCTCTGCCATCCATCACCACCACTGCCATCACACACACACACACACACACACACACACACATGCACATTTGTGATGTACTATTTTAAATAACTTAGTCCAGTACCTTCTAAAATAACAGGGAAGAATCAAAGTCTTAGAAAGGCAACAGTGACTCGCCAAAGGACATCAATTTAACTAATATTACAGAAAAATTTTATCCCCGAATTATTTAGCCTATTATATTTGAGCTAGAAGTAATATTTAAATTCATGTCGAAGCATGCATCTTTGCTGGTTCATCTGATCTCGTTTTTTAATTTCCATGTTTCCCTATCTCCTAGTCATGGTATTTTAATTAGATCGAATGCTCAAAATAATCTCTTTTTTAAATTTTATTTATTTATTCATGAAAGAGAGAGAGAGAGAGAGAGAGAGAGAGAGAGAGGCAGAGACACAGGCAGAGGGAGAAGCAGGCTCCATGCAGGGAGCCTGACTTGGGACTCGATCCCGGGACTCCAGGATCACACCCTGGGCTGAAGGCAGTGCTAAACCACTGAGCCATCTGGGTTGCCCCTCAAAATAATTTCATAGTAAGATGAAAATTTGTTTTATTTGACCTTAAACTAATTTCTAGGCAATAAAATAAATAATCAGTAAATAATTAACGAAGTGAATTAATTACCTAACAATATTGCCATTTTTAATGTTTATTGTGAAAAAGTCTATTTTTAAAGGGATTGCTTCTCTTTAGCCCTCTGGTTTCCTTGGACTGGGAACTTTTCTAAAAATAATACCCTTGGCTAAATTCTGTCCTTTCACTCTGTCTTTCTCTAGAGAGATTAGGCAAGAACTAGCCTTTTTATCTCTGCCTTGCTCTTTTTCTTTTGGGAATAAGTCTGCCTCAGAAGACAAATATATTCTTCCTTTTCGTGTTCCAAGTCTTACTGGCATGTCCTTCCTTGGGAGGACTCTTGTTCTTGGTACATAACACTGGGAGAGTGGGTGGTGGACAACTGGCAAATGTATTAGTCTGGCAAGTTGGCTTCATTGGCTTTACTCTGAACTATGTTCGTCCATCTATCTTATTATAATATAATTTTATTATTTTGTAATAATAAAAAAAGGGGATGGGGTGGTGGAGGTTACTTTGACTCTCATCTGCTTTATTTTTTTGGTATTATCTTTCAATATACACAAGAGAGTATTTGTCTTTGAAGCTCCTTTGAGGCCTCAGCAGAAATGTAAAGAGACATTTCAGAGTTAAGATAAACACATTCTGAAATTGAGCTTTGTGGAAGACATAAACCAAAGTATAGAGGCAAAAGTTACAACTTTTGAGTCAAGTAAATCTGACACTGGCCGTAAGGAAAGTTATTCATTCTTTGAAGTTATTAGGTAGGTTGTTTATCCTTTGAACACCAGTTGTGTCGATAATAAAATAGAAATAATAAGACTTACTTCACAGAATCACGAGAATAGAATTTGATCACCTTCTGTGGCTGATGGATAGTAAGCACACACCACATAGTAGGTCCTACTAATGATACATAAAGGTAAACCTGAATTCTCTGGCACTGAAAATTAACTTACTTACCAGAAAAAAATCCACATTAATACTATCTGAAATTCCAAGTATAGTAAGTGTAATATATAGAATTAGCAAAGTTCGATCTTTATGGCCAGTTCATGAGTATAGAAACACTATCCTAAAGAAACATAGCATTACTTGGAAATTCATCAGTATAAGAGAGAATCTTAAAATCTGTGGAAATAAAACAGATTGGAACATCTGGTCCATGGAACTTCACAAGACATCTGGAAGAAAACGGTAAAATTTCATTCCAAATGTGTAAACATGCAAGGACACATGTTTATCCTTTTATTTTGTTTTTAGTATCTTTTCCTAAGAAATTATACAGGAAAAATATGTGGTGCATCCGGTCATCAGCGTGCAGTTTGTTGACTTACAGGTAAAACTACATATATATGATTAAACTGACCATTAAAAGAAACCTCTTCAGCTTTCTATGTATTAAAAACAAAGTCCATATGGTAGTTGTGGGGTTTTTTTTGTTTTGTTTTGTTTTTTTGTTTTTGTTTTTTGTTTTTTTTTTAGTAGTTCTGGTAGTTTTTTGAGGAATGGCCTTACTGTTTTCTGTAGTTATTGCAGCAATTGGCATTCCAACCAACAGTGTGTATGAGGTTTTTGTTCTTCTCCACATCTCTCCAATAGTTTTCATCCTTCGTTGTTGTTGTTGTCTGATGATAGCTAATCTAATAGGTGTGAGGCAATATTTCATTCTGGCTTTGGTTTGCATTTCTCTGATAATTAGTGATGATAAGTATCTTTACTTTTTGACCATTTGTATGTCTTCTTTGGAGAAACATCTATTCAGTTCCTTGGCCCACTTTTTAATTGAGTTATTTGGTTTTATACTATTGAATTGTAGGAATTCTTTATATATTTTGAATATTAATTTTTTAATAGAGCTATGGCTTTCAAATATTTTCTCCCATTGCATACATTGTCTTTTCCCTTCAATTGTCTTTTTCTCTGCTATACAGAAACTTTTTAGCTTAACTGAATTCCATTCATCTATTTATTTTTGTTGCCTGCACTTTTGGTAATATCCGAGAAATCATTGCCAAGGGCAAAGTCAAGAAGCTTTTTTCCCTAGGAGCTTTCTTTTAGGACTTCTATGGTTTTGGGTCTCACATATAAGTCTGTAATCCATTTAAATTGGGTTTTGTGTGTAGTGTAGATAAGGGACCAATTTTATTTTACATTTTTCATATGGATGACCAGTATCCCCAATACCATTTATTGAAAAGACTTTCCTTTCTCCCTTGGAAACTTTGTCGAAACTCCGTTGACCATATGCATGTAGGTTTGTTTCTAGACTCTCTATTCTGTTCCATTGGTTTACATATGTTTTTATGCCAGAACCATACTATATTTAAAGAAATTGAAATCGTCTTTTTTTATTTAAAGATTTTATTTATTTATTCATGAGAGACAGAGAGAGGCAGAGACACAGGCAGAGGGAGAAGCAGGCTCCATGCAGGAAGTCCTATGTGGGAGTTGATCCCAGGACTCCAGGATCACGCTCTGGGGCTGAAGGCAGCCACTCAACCTCTGTGTTGCTACTTTTATGAAGAAAATAGAAAGGGAAAGTTGTATAGTTAAGTTCAAATAGCCAAGCCTATAATCAGTTCTTATGTACATAGTTAACTAAATGATCATTCAATGGAATGGTGAAATGTTCTTTCACTGATCTTAGAGATTTTCTCCATAAAGTAACAGTAAGTACTGAAGTAGTCAGAAGAAAAATAGATTTTACTGAGGCTAAATTTATCCCCATATAATAGAGCAAGCTGAGAAGTTCATACGGTCAGGTTGTTAGTACAAAAGGCTCATAACATCTTGAGGAAATGAGCAACAGAAAAGAAAAGAAATATAAAGTCGGGAAAGTGATCTGTCATTTAAAGTTTGTAGGAAATGGAACTCAAAGTTGCCTAGAAAGTGTACAAAGGAATTTGAACTCATTCAATTATAAAATATCAAGTAAAAATATGGCCAACTCTTTACAACATTCTCCAGTATTCAAAGGATGCATTTTTGTCTTAGAATTTCTTGGGTTAATAGATAAGTGAAAGAAAATGTATGTAATTTAGAAAGGAAAAGAGACATTAGAAGTCCTAGTAATTTTTTGAGGCTTGAAAATTATTACAGACACAAGAATGTTTAGGATTCAAAATGAAGTTTTCATAAAATAAGGAGAGGAGTTTCAGGGCTTACCCCCCCCCTTTTTTCAATGATAAATCAATTTTTAAAGATAATATAACAATGAGATATTTTAAATGTTTTAATATTGTAATAGTAATACAAATGTGATAAAATAGATAATTTGGATTATCAGTAAGATGCAAAATCGCCAAAAGAATATCTACTCTTTACAGCATTTAGAATTTCTACCTAAATATAATTATAATGGAAATTATTTAAAAGAACAGATAGACGATGACAGATCGATGATAGATAGATAGATGACTAATAGATAGATAGATAGATAGATAGATAGATAGATAGATAGATAGATAAACTGGAATATGTTAAAGCATTCTTTTTCCCAAAATACATTTGTATTCATTTCTGACAGTAGCTCATAAAATTTCTGTGAGTATTAATGGGAGTTTCAGCCTACTATTCCATACATTCAAAATCAAATTCTGTTCTTACAAAGTCCAGTTAAAATACATAAAAACAATAAATAACTTCAATCAGTACAGTGTCCTTCTGCCCTTGACAGAGGCATCAAGCTTATATAATTGGATTTTCTCACTCAAGATATCTAATGAATGTGCATATTTTACTCCTGGCTATGAAAAAGCTATGCGTCCATAATTGGAGAAAAACTTTAAATACATTATAACATGTTTTTTTAATTTAAATTATTTTCTAATTTTTCCACTTTAGTTTTCACTTTAACTTTTGAATATTAGCTATTTCCTTCTATTCTTTGTACATATTCGATATAATGAGCATATTACCATTTTGAATTTTCAAGTAACCAATATTTATAAAAGAGACATAGGTACAACATTAAATTTCTATCCAGCAACTGTGTTCTTATAAGCAAGATCTCTTCTTGTGGGACTTTCCCTTTCTTCATCTTATATATGTACATGCTTCTTTATACACCTTCAAACAACCTATTTGTGCTAAGGACCAGAGTCAATATCTTGGTGACAAAGACCACTTTATTAGGGAAATAAGCAGATTTTATCTATCTAGAATATATATTATTAAATATATTAATATGTATAAATAAACTATATTAATGCTAAATTGAGCAAGATACAGTTATATAGTTTGAATTAAGCATTATATAGTTTGAATTAAGCATTTTCTTTGAATAAAATATTTAATCTTTGAAGATAATTAGCCAAAACTCAAGCCATGGGTGACAGACTTTGCAAAAGAGCATTTGTCATTATATCCCAACAGTATTCGCAAATTGTTTTTAGAACAAGGAGAATTGAAGGAAATCGGAAATGTTAGCCAAGAGATTTTTATAGTAATTCAGGTAAATTTCAAATTAAGCTATTTCTATTGGGCTTGGAGAAGATATGAGGAGAAATATTGCAAAGATAAAATTGATGGAGCTTGTTCAGTGCTTTTATGTGAATAATGCATCTAGGTGATAGATGGGGTCCCAGTTTAAACAGTGTCAAATGGTGATTGATGGGTACACAAAACAGGCCATTAAATTTGATGATTCTAAATCATTAGTGACTAATGCAAGAACAATTTCAGTACAATGAGAGATGAAGAGCAAAATACTTAGAAGGCACTAGATGAAATGACATGGAATATTCTTTACAAATAACTGATATAAAAACCATGATGAAGCATATTTGAAGGAAAGTAAAGATGAAGGAAAGATTTCTTGGGGGTATGGGATGTCGCTTCCTATTTTGCATATTTCTTACTAATAAGTATTTGTTATCATGCATTCTAAATAGTGTTCAAAGCTGATATTGTTATAAGACATGCCTATAACCTAAAGCTTTAAAATATGTGAAAAGAACCACTGTTCATTTTCTATTTTATTTTTGTCCTCCAAATTTTCTTTGTGTTCTACCAATTTAGTAGACATTCAGTAAGAGGGATAAAACTATAACTTTTACCTAAAACTATGTGTCTATCCAGGCATTTGCCTGCCATTTTGTTATGCGAGGGCAAGGGGAATTTACAATAAGAAATAAATATTCATGGTTATGAGACCTATCACCCTGTATGCAATTAAAATATTATGCCAGATTGGTTTCAATATTTTAAAAAATGCTAGAAAAATGAAATGGTCTCATTGTTTATCTTCACTCATTTGGGCAATGTTTAGGTAAGTTAATTCTTACATGGAGAGACTCAGAAAAAGAGCTGGGATTTGGATATCTGGCTGAATTTGGGGAAGAGATAAATTATTCTTCTATCTTATTTCTGGATATACCCTAAGGAAGCAGTTTATTTTTTTCATAAAAACTTTGTGAAGTTAATTTGTTCTATATAAATATGTAGGTACTTTGTAGAGTATTATTTACATAGACATGGAATTTAGTGGAGATAACAGTCCAAAGTGATTTTCAAACTGTGAGATGACATATACCATCAATATAATTGACCACAATTTTAAAAGAGTAGCATTATTGGCCCTAACAAGGTCTAATATTTCATTTAAAGCATAGCCAACATTTTTTCTCCATTTTCTCCAATCTCTACTTATTTTTATAGCTATAAAGGAAAAATGGAAAATGCATCCATTCCATATTTTTAATTGAAAAGCATGCTCTATCTTACTCTAGAGGCAAGAATCATATTTTATCTGCTTCATATCTGAGTTGTGTCTTAGCAAAGCAAGGACAAAGGATACCTGAAAGAAGCAGGTGTTTACATAGCAAGTTTTACATCTATTTTTCCTAAATTTAAAATGATAGATTTTCATTGATCTTATCCACTTGCCTTCTATTTTTCAATATGAAGGCAGAAACCTGTTGGTAAAATGAAACAAGGCAGGTATTTGGTGTAAAAGGCTTAAGAAAATTTAATTTAATTTTTTAATCCTTTTGCTATTTTAGGTATAAGTATATACTTATTAGGTAAAAACATATAGACTAAAGTTAAGAACTTTTAGAAAACAAAAATGTAACCTAAAAATTGTCACTGATAGTAAAAAAAAAAATGATGAAAGCTTTTATTTTCCAAAAAACAATTGATATAATTATGTTCCATGAAGAAATAGTTAATAAAAACATCTTCTTCTTTAGCCACAAATATGTCACTGTATCCTTATGTTTTTGTGAAATGCTGATTCATTTTTCTCCAGAATAGATGTGACTATTTCCTTCAAGCATTTTCTAAAGTGCTTGTGCAAATGTAATTTTGTCCAGCCTGGTATTTGGATTTGTTTTTTTTTTTCTTGACATGATTTATCATGAAATTATTCCTCCCTAACCTCATCCTGTTTGTATTATTCCCATTTCTACCTTGAACCTATGTAAAATAGAAAGACACAGTCAATGTAACTCCTATGATCTGTCCCCCAGAAAATAACTGTACTAGGATCCAGACATGCAAATATTTCACCAAACATGCTCAGGGAAATATGCTCTGGCAAATATGAAGAGAACAAAAGGAATGAATTTTATAGATATCAAAATGGTCTCAGATATAAATTGTGTGATATAGTTTCTTTTTTTTTTTGATATAGTTTCAAAAATGAAGGATATTTCATATCAGAGTGGATGATTTCCATCCTAACCATAATTTGTACTAATAATGTTTCAAAAATCAGAGATCACAGTGAAGCATGGTGTATACCCTCTTTTCAACACTGAAATTTTAAGGAAGATAGCATTTTAAAAATCAAGGAAACAGAAAAGCCAGTAATATATAGAAAAATCTAGAAAACAAAGAATGTTGTACATCTTTAACCAAAATACCAAATACTTCCTGGATCTACTTATCAAATGTGAAGTAAGTATTCCACGACCAGCATTAAACTCTGATCTCATTACTTAGTAATAAAAGGACTCCTCTCTCTTTATATTTTCCTCTTGATATTACTGTGATAGTCTTCTGAATGTGGCTATAATGGTAAGATCTTCAGATTCCACATTTTTTAAACGGTTTTATTTATTTATTTGTTGAGAGAGAAAGAGCACACAAGCAGGGGGAGCAGCAGGGGAAGAGGGAGAAGCAGGTTCCCCAGCTAAGCAGAGCCCGATATGGGGCTCCATCCCAGGACCCCAAGATCATGACCTGAACCAAAGGCAGATGCTCAACAGACTGAGCCACCCACATGTGCCCAGATTCCTCAATTCCAATATACTTATTTTTTAAAGTGCGGAGAGGATCTCAACAATATGTCAGAGGCAGCATGGGAAGTGGAGGAGTTCTTGCACCCAAACCCCAATCACATCCATGAAATTATGGTTTTAGTTTTAGCAGGACATTTGTGTGTGACAAAGCGAACATTTTCTAAGGGTTATATAGAAAAACTCATGTCCCTGAATCACTAAGTCACTTGTTGTAAAAAGGTCAAAGAGAGGGCGATTCCTGTCATAGAGAACACAACTTGCCACAGAGCCATTGTTAATACAAATTAGAAATAAAAAAAGTAAAAAATACAATGTACTACTGATGTAGGGTGAAACACATAGATTAATATAACACAATAGAGGCATACAAACAGTTCAGAGTACAAATGGAAGCCTAACATAAAATCAAACCAAAAATCTGAGAGAAAATGTTAATAAATGGCTTAGGAAATTTTGTCACTTCATGCAGGAAAATAAATGTTATCCCTGCCTTCCTTCCTAGGTTAGGTTGACCTCCAGAGGGTTGAAAGATAGGAGTGCTACACATAAAATCCTAAATCCAAAGAAATCTAATGAAAAGTATATAAAAAATATTTTTGTGATGGTCGGGACAAGGAATAACCTTTCAGAAGATAAAAATGTCATAAATAGTGACCTAAATGTTAAAAAAAAGAACACCAGTTTACAGAGAGGCAATGAGGAGGCCGAAGGAATTAGATTCCCGTCTCTAAATGGAAAATGGTCTCAATAAGCCCAAGTCTCAAACATCTAATAAAGCTTAAATTCTCCCTATTCATTCATTATTTTTACAACTTTAATTGAGTCATAATTGATATATAAAAACTGCACATATTTAATGTGTACGATTTGATGGGTTTGGCCATATGCAAATACCTAAGATACCTTCACCATAATCAGAGTAATGGACATATACAACATCTCTCAAAGTTTTTTAGCATCTGTGTGTGTGTGTGTGTGTGTGTGTGTGTGTGTGTGTGTGTTAGTAACACTTAACATGTGATCCACTCTCTTAATAAGAGTTTCAAGTGCACAATACAATATTCTCTATACGCCATTTGTTGTACAACACACTTCTAGAAATTATTCATCTATGTAACTGAAACTTTATGCCCATTGAACAACAATTCTTCATTTCTCAGACCTCCCAGTCCCTGTCAGCCACTATTCTATTCTCTTCTTCTATGAGGTTGACAAATTTAGATATGTCATGTAAGGACAATTATGCAGCTTCTGCGAGTGGCTCATTTTACCACATAGTATAATGTTTACAGGTTCATTTGTGCTGTCACATATGTCAGAATTTCTCTTTTTTAAGGCTGACTAATATTCCAGTTAATACCATATGCTTCCCATCCACTAATCTATCAGTGGACACTCGGTCCATATTGTGGCTATTGTGAATAATGCTGCAATGAACACAGCCAGGGGGCAGACAGCTCTTTGAAATAAAGATTTCGATTCTTTTTTGTATATATCCAGAAGTTAGATTTCGAATCAAATGATTATTCTATCTTTAATTTTTTGAGCCACCTCCATACTGTTTACCTTAGGTCCTGCATCATCTTACATTTCTACCAACAGAATTAGAGGTCATTATCAGACAGATTTACCCTAGAAGTCTCATATAGGAGAAATACTGAAATACTGTGCAATTAATTTATATACTATCTGCCATACAAAGAATGTAAACAACAGTAATGAAAATAACTAGGCAAAAGTATTACACTCACTCAAAATAAGTAACCCTAACTTAAAAACATCCATTCACATAAAATTGCCAGTTGCTTACATCACTTTGTCATTCAGAATAAAATAGCTGAGGGTATATCCTATGATATAAGAGGCTCAAAAGCAAGATGGCAAGGAGCGCCCAGATGGCTCAGTCTATTAAGAGTCCAACTCTGGATTTTGGCTCAGGTCATAATCTCAGGATGTGAGATGAGCCTCCTGCTGGGTATAGAGTTGCTTTAGATTCGCTCTCGCCCTCTGCACTCCCACATCCCCCACTCCCTTGTTCTCTCTCTCTCTCTTTCTAAAAAAAAAAAAAAAAAAAAAAAAAAAGCAAGATGGCAAAATGTCTGTCTCTTTTTTAGGGGAAATCATGACATATGTGTGGTTATATTTAGTTACCTATATACCTTTTTTTGGCTGTTGGTAAGGCATTAGTATTAAGAGGGTTATCTTAAAACTAAAACGTATTTTAGTCTTAAAATTAATATGTCTTATCTGGAGGTTTTGTAATCATTATGCTTGTAGATATTATTTTTGTTGAAGTTAGTATTTAAAAATTTGGAGCAACACAATTCTGCACCATTGCTCTTGCTTAAGTTAAATAAACTAAGTCACAGAAAATTCTAAAATATGATTTATTCATATATTCACAGTTCATTTCATATAAAAATTAGTTTTTTTAAACCTTTCACAGATAAATCAAATCAAATCATCTTTAAGAAGTAAGACCATCTGAACTCAAATCTATGATATGGAAATCAGGTGGAAATTTTTTTTTTTTTTGCTTAATTATCATATGTGGGATATTCAAAAATAATATACAAAATATATGTGGGTTATACAAAAATAATACATTAGTGTATTAGTTTCCAGAAGCTGCCACTATGCTTTTTGTACCAAAATTTAATATATTCTCCTCGAACATCAAAGTAGTCCAGGTAAGTTCTCCAACAAAGAGCTCCATTGCCTTTAGACAGTTGTTTAATCAAGTGTGAAGCAATAATAAATCCCTACCCACGGTGTTACAAAATTTTCTGTCCGTAAAAATATAAATTCACTTGCCCAGAAGCATCCACTTTCATCTAAGATATATCCAATTTCTTTATCAAAGTGTGTATAAAATATCTTCATTTTTCTCAATAATTTGTTAAGGGTTTTTTGTTGTTGTTATTTTTGTGCATTTTGTCATTCCAACAGTGGTTCTCCTTTTGGGATCATTTCTGAGTCATTCTCATACTTACCAAAATAGAGCAGAGTTGGTACACTGAGGAAGCATCATGTTTTGAGGTATGGGAAAACAGAAGATTTTCATTATTTGAGAATGTTATTTTGTTTTTTATCTCCTCTCTTCTGATTAGCAATTTTCTGTCTCCACTTCATCACCCCTATGAGCTCTACTCATTTCTCCCTTTGGTTTACTGAATACTTTTGGATCTTACTCTTCACCACCAGTTGAATCATCCCTGACAACTTCACATACACTTGATAAATCTACCTAAGGCCAGGATGCTTGCTGTTTACTCACCTAATTTTCACCAGTGACCTGAACATTCACTATGCTCGAGCTGTGTATTCTACATATTTTGTCAATATCTAGCGCTATAAGCCTTCTGAAATATTAACTTCAAAGTTATTAAATCCTGAACCATATATGCCTATCACTAGGTAACACCCACAGTATTTAATCTCTGACCTCATAGGGACCTTCCAGCTGTGACCTTTCTGCTTTTTATTTTTTCTCCTCTTTTGTGCATTCACATCATTATCTTTCAGCTTTGATCTCACTGTACGCTGTTTTTCCTCTTGATACTATTCTCAAATACATTTTTTAAAGATCTTTTTATTATTTGCATTTATTCATGAGAGACAGAAAGAGTGAGACAGAGACATAGGCAGAGGGAGAAGCAGGTTTTCAGTGGGGAGCTCGATGTGGGACTCAATCCCAGGGCCCCAGGATCAGGCCCTGAGTTGAAGGCAGACACTGAACCACTGAGTCACCCAGATGTCCCCTCAAATTCATTTTTATTCTTACTTACCATTGAACTGCCTAGGAAAATTCCAATTTGGGGTGATCAAATTATCTGATTTCTCTACATCATTTGATAGCAAAACTATAACTTCATGGCCTCTCAAATGGCTTTCACCACAAGATCCTCTAATGCTCCTATTGGACCTCGTCAATTTTCTTTATAGTTTTCTACAGCAATGTGTGTGAATTTCCTCTGCTTTCCTGAAAACTTTTGAATGTAAGTATAGTTTTATCTGCATTTATCCTTTGTCTCCCCAAGGCTACAATAGAATGAAAGCTCCTCCTTTTTTCCCTAAGGCTAAATCTCTTTAATTGTATTCTGGAATTCATCCTTTCAAGCCTACTCAGATAAATTTCACTCTATTAATTACTGCCTTTCACATTCAATTTGAAACTTCTCTGACCCTAATTTATCTTCAGAGGAAGGGAGTCCTGCTACTAACTTCACAAATGCATCTTTTTATTTTCTGATACAATTAATAAATTATTTTTAAATTTCAAAACACTTCACTGATTAACCCAATAGGGACATTTAAATTCTAAGAACAGAAGGTCTATTAGAAACTTAACCTATCATTTTAAAATATATTCTCATTTTCTCTTCCCAATGTCTTAAGGGTCTCTTTTTCTGATTTTGTCTACAAAACAATTAGTGTATTTTAAAACTGAAAAGTTTAAAGAGGATTCCAAACAAAACTGCTTTAATGAAGATTGAAACCAATATTGTTATACATAAAAGAATTTATTTTCCCCTCTGAAGGCTTTTCCAAAGACCAAGGCCTATTCAAGGAAGAATTGCTGTTTGAAGTATCCTTTAAATGGTATTGTGAATAGGCTGTGATGTAGTGACCTGAACATATTTTAAACAGAAAACAAAACTATGTGAGCTGTTTGTTTGAATAGATCACCACCTGAAATTTGTCATAACCATCACTTTTTATGGGTCACACATCTAAATTTCCTTTAATAAACACAATAATTTGCTTCTTTTCTACCTGCTAGTTTCTTGGTGAGAAAGGCCTCTTTCCTTTGAAAACCCAGAGAATTTCAGTTCCATATTTTTTTAAGACAAAGATGAGCAATGCTGTTGAAATCAATCTTTAGCAATATGCTGTGGTACAGATGCAACATAAAAACAGACCTCTGGCTGGCTTATCTTTGTCATACTTTGAAAATTCCTTCTTAAGTTTAAATGAAATACTCTGTGAGAAAAGATGAATGGTTTATCCATTGATAAAGCAAATATGAAGCCTTTTCTCCCAGAGTCTGAATAAAACATGAGTTCACTGTAAAGTAAACCTAAAAGCATTTAATAGCTTAGAAGCTTTTAGTATATTATGACTTGATTTATTGATAACTTGAACAAACAAGTGAACGGGCAAGCACAGCTTTTAAGTTAAATTTTTAAATGACTCAATTATGTTTACACTAAGGACAAAAATTTCTGTTTGTTCCTTCTAGTGCAGCAAGCAGGAAGACACTGAAGGAAGGAAAGGATAAGCAGGGCGGCACATCATTCTCTCAGTTGTTGCTTTGTTCTTTGAACATGCTTTGTACCCCTAAAGATTTACAATGCCCATTTTCCATGCCCAAACCTCCAAGAGACAATGAGCATGTGCTACATGAGGATCTTCTTTCCTTTCCAGCAGAAAGATATAAAGTTCACACATAAGAGTATGAAAATATTAGATAATATTTAATATAGATTAAAACCCAGACTGTGGCTTTTACCAAGAGGTTTGATGATCCCATGCAGGAATAAATCATAAAGGGAGGTTTTCATCTGCAATGGAGGCTCTTTGACATTCTAATTACCTCAGCAATAATTTCTTCATGTTAAATTTAGGATAATCGATCTGTTCTTGTGCTACAGAAACAAGGACACTCCCAGGAACTCATGGGCAACTGTAGGTATTTTGGTAAAGTTCACATGTATTTCTTTCTGTCCACACAATGTAATGATATAGTACACAGTCATAGCCACTTGGAACTGAAACAGCTTATGAATTTGTATTTTGGTGAAATTCATTCATCCACTCAAAACATGTTTATTGAGACTCTGTACTTCAACCAATAATTCCCTGCATTTTTTTTATCAACACTGATATAAGAAGATTGTATGTCATGGAATGATTTACAAGGTCGAGCAACTGGGTAAAGAATATTGGATGTAGAAGTTGTTAATGATGCTAGATATGTTATCTGGAAAAAAAACAGAATTCAAAAATATATCATTGGAACAAAAAGCTAAAAATGTTATCATTACTTTAATAGGAAATACTAATCAGAAGAATTATATAATAAGAAATATAATAATATAGCATAGTAAGCCTCGATACTGTAGAGGAAAATCAACTAGAGTGCAGAAAGACACAAACCTTTATTTAGAATGCTGAGGCATGAGAACAACCCTGAAAGAGTATCCTCACTTGGGAGAAAGAGAGCAGGGATTTCACAGAGTATTTACAATAGGAGTCAGCTGAACTTCAGCTGCTTTGGGAATATTTGCTCAAAAATCATCTCTTAAAATGCTCTTAAGACTTAACAACCCTTGGTTTGCAATTTGAATTTAGCAAGAAGTCAGGAGAGGAACACCCTTGAGGGAAATGAGATCATACAAGTACAACAGTAGAAAATTTTCTGTAGTCCAGGTTCTCTTAGGTTATTAAACCTTTTTATAACATATGCTTATGTGTTTACAAGTGTTATATCTATAACAATGTTTATGTCTCCGTTGGCCTTGCCCTGTATCCCCAACTCCATCGGTATCTGGCCTCAAACTCTACTCCTTCTCTACATCTCCCTCCTCTCTTTTATCCATCCTAATCTCCTTCGACATCTCAACTTCCCTCTAAAATGACAAGTATAACAATTCAACTACAATTTGAAATCAAGATTAGGTGCTGTGTGAGTGAAGAATGGGAAACCACTTGAAAAGTTCCTCAAGTAAGACACTTTTCTTTTTTTAAGACTTTATTTATTTATTCACGAAAGATGAAAAGAGAGAGACAGAGACATAGGCAGAGGGAGAAGCTGGCTCCACGCAGGGAGCCTAACATGGGACTCCATCCCTGGACTCCAGGATCACGCCCTGAGCCGAAGGCAGACACTCAACCGCTGAGCCACCCAGGCATCCCAAGACACTTTTCTTTGTGAATACAACACACTGCCTAATTTGGAAAAATGACAGGATTTTATTAATTTTGGTCACATAAAATATGTAGTTCCTTTTAATTATAAAATCAGTAAGTCCTGGAAATGTTATGTACAACATGCTGACTATGATTAATAATACTGTATTGTATAGTCAAAAGTTGGTAAGAGAGCACATCTTCAAAGTTCTTATAACAAGAAAAAAGTTTGTAACTTTGTACGGTATTGGATGTTAACTAGATTTTCTGTGGTTATCATTTCATATTATATACAAATGTCTAACGATTATCTTGTACACTTGAAACTAATATGATACATGTCAAGTACATCTCAATAAAAAAGAATAAAAATAAAATAAAATGTGTAGTTCTTTATTTAGAAAAACTTAGTTCTACCTAATTCAGTTCTTCTTGACATCTCAGAAGCTCTAATTTTTTTTAACTATCATGATCTCTTCCCTTATATAATTTGTTTTTTTTTTAATTTTTTAAACCTTAAGTGTAAATCTTACATATAAACCTTAAAATATTCTTTGTAAAAATTCTAATGAAATGTATTATGCATTAGGTAAAGAAAAGGTAAAGAGAAAGATAAAGTTTACTCAATTTTTCATTCTTGTGGAGGGAATAACTAAGTAAATCAATGAATTAGTGAGGTTATTGTGGATAGCAGTGAGTATACTTTCCCTACAGATGACAAGGGGCCCAACTAAGATTTGTATAACATCCCTCTGACTCCAAAGCCCCAGATTTTAATTTTGTGTCCCATTTCTCCTTCCAGTCATTTAGCATTTATCTTCTTGTGCCTGATACACAATGTGTGTCCTTTATACTTATCATCAGTTTGGTTTGGTTGGTTTGTTTGTTTCCAATGGAAAAAATAAAAACTATAGCTAGTTGTTAAGTCTTCATCAAAGTAATATGGCTACCAGAGCCCAACTTATCTATTTTTACACCAAGTAAAAATATTTATAGACTACTAGAGACTTGTAGAAAAGAGATTGAATTTACCATACAACCTTATTAATCATATATCTATAGCTTTGGGACTGCTTTATTTTTGCTCTGACCTGTCCACAATCCATTTCAGTGGTCTATTTGTGTAAAGAAGGCAGTGCATAGAAACTTCAGTATTTTTACACCACACCACATGCATGTTGGGTTGCCTAAAATAATTTATACTAGCTTAAACATGTTGATTCATTTTCTGAGACTCACGTAGTGTGATATATTTTTAAAAGAAGGACTAAAAGAAAAGAAGGCACATTATTTTTGAAAGTTTTATACTTTTAAGAAAAGAGCTTTATTTCTTAAAATATAATTATACTGTGAACATCATAGATTTGTTTAGGAAAAACATATTTGATGTTTGTTCCTATGGAAAAATGCATTTTCAAAACATCTTATGAAATGAAATTTTGAGCTACTAAATATGAAACTCTGGATCAAGCATGTTGTCATTACTGAAAAAATTCCTGTGGTTCTCATGGTTAGCTTTCTGGCATCCAAAGTTATGGAAAGTCTGAAGTCCTTCTAATTTTGGAAAATATGGGTGGATATTTTAGTCTAGTTGTGCAAGCAAGATTCTTGTCTTTATCAAAACTAAAGCTTCAAAATATGTCTCTGCCATTTTGAAATAAGTGGCAGAGACAAGAACTTACAACCCAGTGGGAAAAATGTTATGTTAGATTTTTTTACTACTTATAAGAAAAGAAATAGTTTACCAGTTTAGCTATTTAATTAAGTTGAAAACCCAAATATTAAGAGCTAATCTTACTCTATACAGTGATACATCATCCTCCAGACAGTTGAGGTTAAGAAACTTTCTCAGTCACACCCCATACATACTAGATTCAGGGACCAATTTAAGTGATAGTTTGTAGCAAATGTAATTATCATATCCCTACTTTTAATGAGATATGTTGAAAGTACAGATTGGATTAAGACCTATTTGAACTAGGGTTGGGATATGTGATGGAGTCTGCAAATGACCACCAATTATTCCAATCCTTGCATGCAGTCCCCATCAGAATATGACTTTGGTCTTCCCTCATGAAGAGATAAAGTTTATTTTTACCCCTTGAATCTAGGCATGGCCAAGTGACTTCCTTTAGGCAATGAGACACAAAAAACAGACACGGAGACTTGAAATGTGATTGCATGTTACATCTTCACTTTTGCTGCTCATGAAAGCCAGACATCATGAAGACAAAAAACAAAACAAAAACAAACAAACAAAAAAAGAACAACAACAACAACAACAAAAAGAACAAGCTAGCCTGTTGGCGAGCAAGCAACTGAGTAGAGGAACCAGCTGGCAACCAACTCCCTGCTGACTTGGCAACTTGATGATATTCTGTCCTTTGAGAAAGGAGAGATATACTGTATCCCCATAAATAGATTTCTGTTTGTAAAGTCTACACATCAAGATTATTTAATTATCTTCACTTCACATGTGTGAGAAGAAAATCAGAATTCATATCAAGAACCTAGAAGGACTGTGTGTTGTCACAAGAAGACAGGGGCAGACTCATGCATATACATAGTACAAGATCAAGGAGCAGCTTTCAAGGAGTGACTGAGGAATAACCATTGGCAATTGATAGGATTTCACTTGTCCCATGACTATTCTCATTCTTTTTTTAAATGACTCATCATGCTGTTTTAAAGGTTTATATAATTCCCAAGAATAGTGTGCATTATATCTACAGTAATATTTATATATATATTACATGTTTCACAAAGCCAAGAGAGATTGGATATCCAAATGTTTTATTATTCTGTGAACACAGAAGAAAGCAGGAGACTACCAATATTGTGATATGCTGTCTCTCTACAAGTCTGTGTTTTGGGAAGTACCAAAATGGCTGTAATAACTTGAGTCATATCCTATTATAGCTACAGTTAGAAAACATAATGGTATTTAAAGAAATTGATATGTTATAAAGATGAGGGATGAGCAGTACAATTTTTAAAGGAGTTTAAAAATAACTGAGGATTAAAATATATTGTATTTTAAAACAGGTATTTGGTTATTTGTAAAATAATACTGTATGAATGAACTTTTCAGTAAACCCTATGATTTTCCTCTTGTATATATAATTTTATTATTTTTAATCATTAAGGATTAATAGTAAAAAAAAAAGGCAAAGTTTTCAGATCAAGAAAACATGGTTATAACTGTACTTGACCTTTAAGTCTCCTTATTTTTCCTTTCTTAAATGTGGGTTATACTAGATTTGAATATTAATATAAAAAATTGACTTTTATGCAGTAATCTCAACAAATAGCCTATAATGTATCATGAGCACTCAATCTAAGTTAATTCACTATATTTCTTAAATATAAAAGTATTAATTTATGAAGGCTGAACAGTATGTTAAATATGATTGATTATGAAAATATACTTTTTACTTATTAAGCTAATTGGTAATCAGTCAAATGTACATTAGTAGCAACATGGTGAGGAAGTGAAGAAGAGTGCTCAGAATAATTCATCTAATGACCCTTATAATTTAGAAACAGGAGCTATCTAGAGTCAAGTTCTGACTGGGAATGAGAATTGCTCATCCTGTGCCTCAAGACATAGCCTGTCTTTGTTCATCTTCTAAAGTACTTGAGATATTTCAGCTCATATCCAGCTGCCACCATAAAATTGCCCACTTTAGAGAGACCAAGGAGAAGCTATGATCCTTCATTGATTTTTAGCAAACATACTGAGCCTATAATAGTTACTACACTAGTTTATACATTTCTGAGAAAAAAATCCAGAGATAAAGCAGTTAGTTAAGGCACTGCTACCTGAATCTCTAGTTGTCATCTGATAACATTTTAAAATCTATGGTGGTAAAGCAGAGAATCATAGTTATATAATGATGAAGCTGATAATGAGGAGAAGGATAATATAGATAAATTGGTACTCCTAGTATGATACAATGAAAAGGTCATTTCAGAGCCTAATCTTATTTTCAGAGAAAAATAAATTGAAGGAAATTCTGCAAAATATCTGAAAAGCACTCCTCAGTTGTCAAGGTTGTGAAAAACAAGGAAAGGCTGAGCAATTGTCACAGACCAGAGGAGACTAAGAAGATATGACACTAAATGAATGTGATATCCTGGATTAGATCCTGGAATATACTAGAGAAATCCAAATAAGGTATGCGGTATGCACTTAGTTAATAATAACCTATCTATGTGAGTTTTTAATTGTGACAAATGTGCCATCTAATGTAAGATGATAACATCTAGAGGAAATTAGGTGAGGAAGATATGGGAAATTTTCACACTATCTTTGAAAACTCTCTAAATCTAAAATTCCAAAAAAGGAAGTTTCCTAAAAAATTCTATAGGCTGTTGTTCTTGATGCATATATAAGACTTTTTGTTTAAGTATTCATTTGGCTGTCCAACATGGAAATGAAAATAATTGTTGCAATGCAAAATAAGATAGGGTGTAGAATCTCATTTTGCTCACAAGGAAGGAAATGGCTACACTTTCAACTTGTGACTTGAGGGCCCTTTAGAATGTGTTTCAAAGGCTGCAGGTTGTAATCAAATAGGCATTATTCCTTGTATATAATGACCTGCCTGGTATTTAGCTGGGAACATGGCTTCTCAGAATAAAAAACTATGTATTTCAGGTTCCCTAGAAATAGGAATTGTTAGGAATTAGGAATACAAGTGGAATTGGTATATATGACTTCCAGCGTGTCCTTAAAAGTAGGAGTACACTCTCTTGTGTTGTCCTCTCCTTTCTTTTGGCTGGAACGTAGGCAGGAGAATGAGTGCTGAGAAAGTTATATTGGACCATGATGACTTAAAATTTCTCTTTTTTTTTCTTTTCTTTCCTTTTCTCTTCTGTTCTTTGTCATCCCTTCTTCCCTTTCTTTATTCCTTCCTTTCTTCCTTTCTTTTCTCTGTTTCTTTTTCTTTCTTTCTTCTTTCTTTTTCTTTCTTTCTTTCTCTCTCTCTCTCTTTCTCTCTTTCTTCTTTTCTCTTTCTTCTTTCTCTTTAGTGCTAAAGAATACTCTATAGTCTGGATGTATCACAGTTTATTAATCTACTCACCTACTAAAGGACATTGTAGTTGCTTCCAAGGTTTGGCAATTATGAATAAAGTTGCTCTAAACATTCATGTGCAGGTTATGTGTAGATACAAGTTTCCAACTCCTTTGGGCGAATATCAAGAGACATGAGTGTTAATCATATGATAAGAGTATGTTCAGTTTTATGAGAAATTGCCAAATTGTCTTTAAAGTGGAAGTACCATTTTGCATTCCACCAGCAATAAATGAGAGTTCTCATTGTTCCAAATCCTCGTGGCATTTCATGTCAGTGTTCCAGATTTTGGCTATCCTAATAGGTGTATAGTAGAATCTCACTGCTGTTTTAATGTGCGTTATGGCATATGATGTGAACCATCTTTTCAAATGCTTATTTGCAAGTAGGATATCTGTTTTGGTGAGGTCTCTGTTTTTAATTTCAATGAAATATAGCTTATTCACTATTTCTTTCAAGTATCATAATGTTGGTGTCATATCTAAAACATTGTTGGCCATACCGAAGCTTATCTAGGTTTTCTCCTATGTTATATTCTAGGAACTTTATAGTTTTGCATTTTACATTTAAGTCTGTGATGCTTTTTGAGTTAATTTTGGAGAAAGCTACATGGTCTGTGTTTCTTTTCTTTTCCTTCCTCCTCTCCCTTCCTTCCATCTTTTTTTTCTTTCTTTTCTTTTTTCTTTTCTTTTCTTTTCTTTTCTTTCCTTTCTTTTCTTTTTCTTTTCTTTTTTCTCTTTTTCTTTTCTTTTCTTTTCTTTTCTTTTCTTTTCTTTTCTTTTCTTTTCCTTTCCTTTTCTTTCTTTCTTTCTTTCTTTCTTTCTTTTTCTTTCTTTCTTTCTTTCTTCTTTCTTTCTTCTTTCTCTTTCTTTCTTTCTTTCTTTCTTTCTTTCTTTCTTTCTTTCTTTCTTTCTTCTTTTTCTTCTTTCCTCTTCTTCCTTCCTTTCCTTCCTTCCTTCCTTCCTTCCTTCCTTCCTTCCTTCCTTCCTACATGTGGATGTCCTGTTGTCCCAGTACCATCTCTATTGTATTTCCTTTGTTTTGTTAAATATCAGTTGACTACATGTATGTGGATCTATTTCTGGGCTCTCTATTCTATTCCATTGATCTATTTGCCTTTTCTCACCAATACCATAATTTTTTTATTACTGTGTCTTTATAATAAGTTTTGAAGATGAGTAGTGTCAGTCTTCCAGCTTTGTTCTTCTCCTTCAATATTGTGCTGGCTGTCCTAGAACTTTTGCCTGTATATAAACTTTAGAATCAGTATGTCAACAGCAATAAAATAACTTGCTGTGTATTGATTGAATTTGCATTTGATATATAAAGTTAGGAAGAAGTGACATCTTGAAACTACTGAGTCTTCTTACCAAGTAACATGAAATATCTCTTCATTTGCCTATTCTTTGATTCTGTTCATCAGACTTTTTAGCTTTCTTCATATAGTTTTTTCATGTATTTTGTTAGGTTTATAACTAAGTGTGTCATTTTGAAGGATGTTAATGTAAATGATATTGTGTTTTTCTAATTTCTAATTACACTTGTTCATTGCTGGTATACAGGAAAGTGATTGCTTTTTATTTATTAACTTTGTTCCCTAAAAACTTGGTATAATTATTCATTAGTTCTAACATGTTTTTGTAGATCCTTTCAGGTTTTCTACATAGATGATCATGTCATCTGCAAACAAAATAGTTTATCTCTTCCTATCCAATCTGTATAAACTGTATTTCCTTTTTTTTTTTTTTTTTTTTCTTTTTTTGGTCTCATTACGTTAGTTAGGACTTCTACTTGGTGTTGAAAAAGAGTAATGAGAGGGGGATCTCTTTGATTTGTTTCTGAAATTCAAAGGGAAAACTTTGAGTTTCTTACCAATAAGTATCATGATACAGACTCTCAAACTTTCAGGTGTAAAGAATCATTTCAATCACGAATTGATTATTCTTGCATTTACAGAATCATATTTAGGTAACAAACTCCAGTGATATGTTTAAAAAGAAAAATAGTGTCTCTCAATAAATCACAGAAAGTTAAATTTGGGCCATGAAGTAACTGCTGATACTAAAATTGAGTGTAAAACACAGAGTAGAGGTACTACAAAAGGGAGACTCAGACTGTAAGTCCTATGAAGAAAATAACCATTGCTTGTATTCACTGGTATAAAGCCTAGAATGTATCATGTACCATACACCCTAGAATAAATACATTTTGAATGCATTAATGAAGAAATAAGTGTTTAGAAAGGTAAATAACAATTTTTGTTTCATTTTCACTTTTAGAGCAACTCTCCACAAGAAAGTTTTTCTTCCCAGAGAAGCATAGTCATGTTAACTAAAGTGGTATGGGGCAGAATCACTCTGGAAGGCCATGGCTACTAGTTTCTTAGGAAAATTAATGTGCAAGAGGACAATGGTGAGCAGTTTTCCAAAATTCCATTAGTTCACAAAAGTTAATTAGCCAGAATTAAAATTCTGAAGACTATATCATATTTTGGATATTGTAGAGAGATCATTTCTGACTGAGGCAACAGGACCTGGGAAAGGGGCAGAGGCTTTGTGACAGAAATAGCTATGAGGGAATGTTGGATATCCTAGAGCTGTAGTAGAAGCTCAGGCTATTGCTGCATACCTGCTCTAGTATCATTTCTTAAGAGTGAAGTTACTACCAGTGCACAGAAACAAGATTATAATCCTATCATATTAGGTTTCCATGTGTGGAATGCTATTTCTACTATACGTGAGAAGCAACAAAATGTTGAAAGAGACTCATTTGCATGTATCATTAACCCTCACATATAAACGTGAGGGTTACATTTTACATTTTACTTTGTAAAATTAACTGAAATTATTGAAACCGAATTATACTTTCTTTGTTTACAATAGAAAATAAATATTAACAAGGAGACAACATATATTACATTACATAAACAACAAAATAGAAGAATCAGTATAAGTATACTTAATATGACTTAGCAGATCTTTAGTATTGGAATTGATTTCTATTTACTTTTTCTTTGTACGATTGCACATCAGTTCAAAGTTCCAAAGTTCACCACAAAGTCAGGATATTCATCCTTTTTTGTGGGCTTCATACCGAAACTATAGAACAGTAGCAAACATTACACTACATTATCTAAAGAATATTTAACAAAGACTGAAAAATATTAAAAAAAAGATTTAACCAGAGGGAAGAGCAGTGTGGGGATTGAGTTAGGCAGATGATGGGAACTAAGGAGTGTACTTCTTCTGACGTGCACTAAATGACATATGGAACTGTTAAATAATTGAGAAAATGCAGGGACAAAATGGACGAAAATTATCAATAAAATTTTATAGACTTTTTAATTACCAATAGAAACGGATAGAATTTCCACTTACATATATTCTAGAGCATTGATATATTTTTATTCATGTTTAAAATCCGAATTTAACTTCTATCAACCAAATGTACTTCAAACTTGTGTTTTTATAAATAAACTTTTGTCTTGAAATTAATCTTCATGATTAATGATAAATACCTGATAGAATGTGTGTTATTACAGTGGTGCTTGCAAATATGCAAATATTAAGAATGTATACATACTCTGTGATCAATAATTTGATTCAATACCAATAATTTAGCATTTCTAGGACAGTAGTCTTCTGAGCATGATATCAGTAGATCATCTGGGACACTACCCATCAGGTGTCAAGCGTCTGGGCTGGGTACCCTCACTATTAATTTTCAGATTATATGTTTCACATAAAAAGAACACTAAAGTTTTTTTAAATGCACATTATACTTTGAACTGCACTGATTTATTATTAATAACCCTGAGAATTTATTACAGTTAAATGAATCTTTTTTCCAGAAGATTAGCATTACCTTAAACATTGTCATATTTTTTGAATCTCTCTTTAAATTATTGGTATCCTAAGAAGTTGGAGGCTTTTAGCTGTTTATAAATTTTGGTTGATCATCCAAACAAGAAGCAATAGGAAAACAACTTTAGGGAAGACCGAGAGCAGAAGCTGAAAATATGTAGGAAACAAAATATCAATACATGTAAGTCCAAATTTAGGGTCAGTAGATAAAAAATAAAGGGCAGGTCAAGTTTTTATCCAATGAAATGGAGAAAAGAATTCAACATATGAGTGAATTGACTAAGTTCACAGAACACACTGATTTCAAATACTTATTTTTAAAATATTTGGATATGAAATAAATAGCCCTTGAGACTTGCACTTATTTATTTTTCTTGCTTTTTAAACACTGGTTTGAGCATTTGTTAAGGAAATGTGATTGGGTCACTTAGACAAAAAATAAATTGGCAGTTCCATTATATTCAAATGTATTGTTCATCCACTCAACTGCACCTTTAAACATATGTTAGGAAGTTGGCTTCCTGCCTTGCTTTTGCACTAGATAAAGTGAGGTACTGCATAAGCAGTAAGAAAAGTTTTGTTCCATACAGACAATTTTACTTAATACTTAATGCATCAGTGAATTTAATTCAAGATATCCTTCCATGCAAAATATACTGAATGTCTGATATTTTGGAGACTTTATAGATTTCGGTGATTTATTTTGTGCTGACATAAGATATTCAATACATAAATTCATGAGAATGAAACATGTGCTGTGAATGTAATGCTCCAAAATTTCAAGGATTTTAAAGTACAGAAATGCAGTCTCTTCATTAGCCTGAGGCCTCCTGTTAGGGCCAGCCAAATTGTCTCTAAGCCAGGGTTTTAAACCCTGGCTATATGTTAGACTCTCAGAATTTTAAAGTATCTAATAACTCCTTCCAGGCTGCAACACAGAGCAATTACACTAAAATCTATGGAGATAGATTTTAAGCATGATTATATATATATAATCTATATATATATAATATATAGATATATAATCTATTATATATATATAATAAATAGATTTAAATACTATATATATAATCTATATATATAATATATATATATATAATCTATTATATATATATATAATAAATAGATTTAAATACTTTAGATGCAACCAGGATGGCAAAGCATTCATTTGAACAATGGGCTGAAGCCACAGCCTTCTCCATCACTTGCGTTGACCTGAAGCAGTGATTTCCCATGGAGGATGGTTTTGCTCCTCAGAAGATATTTGGCAAAGCCTGAAAACATTTTTGGTTGTCACAGTTCAAGAGTATTGCCTGGTATCCAATAGGTAGAGGACAAGAATGTGGTGAAACATCTTATAATGCACGAGAAATTATTCAGACCAAAATGTCAATAGTGCCAAGAATGAGAAATACTGAGATAGGAGAGAGGTTGGGAGACTAGAGCCCAAATCCATGGGTCTAAAATCATTTTTAAAGTACCTTCTCTTTATCTTCTAATTCTAAAAATTCTAAGCAATGATAGGAGAAGGGGATCTTATCTTCTTTCTTCTCAACTTTACTTTTCTGTTTTCTGTTGACAGTTTGAAAGTGGATGGATAGCACAAAAAGTTCAGGCAATTCTTTCTTTCTTTCTTTCTTTCTTTCTTTCTTTCTTTCTTTCTTTCTTTCTTCTTTCTCTCTCTCTCTCTCTCTCTCTTTCTTTCTTTCTTTTTCTTCTTTCTCTTTCTTTCTTCTTTCTTTCTTTCTTTCTTTCTTTCTTTCTTTCTTTCTTTCTTTCTTTCTTTCTTTCCTTCCTTCCTTCCTTCCTTGTTTTTGCATATTTAACCCTTTCATATGTTTCCAAAGCAATTGTATTATTATGTTAAATAACAACTACAGTTTAAAGAAAGAAATCTGTCAAACCAATGGACCATGATAGAGACAGCTGAATCCATCCTGTACAATCGATCACCTGACCCATCTATCTTCATGTTGTGTAGGTGGCCAAAGAAAGATTAAACTTTCATAGGAAGCCCCATTTTGACATTGTGATAAAAAATCACCTAAATATGAAAAGTGTATTAATGTGCTTTTATTATTTTTGTTTTTCAAAGATTTTATTTATTTATTTATTCATGAAAGATACAGAGAGAGAGCAAGAGACAGGCAGAGACACAGGCAGAGGGAGAAGCAGGCCCCGTGCAGGAAGCTGGAGGTGGGGCTCGATCCCTGTCTCCAAGATCAGGCCCTGGGCTGAAGGCAGTGCTAAACTGCCGAGCCACCAGGGCTGCCCCTAATGTGCATTTATTTATGTAATAAACTTGTCAGAAACAGAGAAATGATAAGCTGCCATTGTGAGGCAGCTTGAGGTGGGGGGTGGCAGAGGCTGGTTAGAGATAAAGTATTGGAGCTTGAAAGAGAGGATGGGGTTAGAGATAGAAGCATCGCTTACTTGATGGGAAAGAATTATGCTTTCCCAATGTCTCCAATGAAGATGCTATAAGGAAGGACAGGAAGGTTGAGAATGTAGCTTTGGTAAGGGAACAATTTGCATGTTAAAAAACTGAATGTGGGCAGCCCGGGTGGCTCAGCAGTTTAGCGCCTGCCTTTGGCCCGGGGTGTGATCCTGGAGACCCGGGATCAAGTCCCATGTCAGGCTTCTGCATGGAGCCTGCTTCTCCCTCTGCCTGCGTCTCTGTCTCTCTCTCTCTCTCTCTGTCTCTCTCTCTGTGTCTCTCATGAATAAATAAATAAAATCTTAAAAAAAATAAAAAACTGAACGTTAGGTCTACATGCAAAAGGCAAAATGCAGAGCAAAAGTTCTACAACAATAGGAGTATATTTTTTCCATCATCAGAGTTTTTTTTTTTTGTTTCTGTTTTTGGCAGGGAAGATAAGGGTAGCTTAAATTAGTACTATTATTTTATCCCTATTATATGATAGTTACATTTCTAAAACCTGAGTTTTTTTCTTCTTCAGGAGGAGTGGTTGCACAACTAGGTGTGGATTTGGTGTGTCAGCGGAGGAGGGGAGTTCAGGATCTTTCCATGTCGTCATCTGGAACCAGACTCTCTAAAGCCTCTGTGTTCCTTTGCTTAAACTAATAGGACTCCAACTTCCTTTAATAAAGGGAAGTATAGATGTGACATCCACATTTTTAATTGGAAACTCTAGGTAATTCAGGATTCCAGAAATGTTATCAGGGCAGGTAGTTGGACAGGGATTAAGTAAAGTCCAGGACTGGCACAGGTATTTACAGACATTCAGCTATCAGTAGGCTGACATGTCATTGGGGAAAAAATTTTAATTGGTCTGAGTTGCTCATATACTTGGGCTCTGCTTTTTCTTAAATATCTTTGTCTCTGCATAATAACTGTTCAATTCTCATGACTATGCTTTTGCCGTCGTGTTCTGGTTCCAACTCTTTCCTGAAGCTGGAGACTTGTCCTGATCGCCAACCCCCGAATAGCCCTTGCCAGTCCCTTACTCCAATACCACATTTCTGATCCTTAAAACTACCAGCCGAGTAGAGCTAGGTACATGTAGTGATTGGTAATAATGAATTCAAGCTCTCCAAGTGAGTAAGTGAGTGAGTGAGTGAGAGAGTGAGTGAGTGAGTGAGTAAGGGAAAACAAAACATGAAAGAAAACATTTGGTAAAGTTGTCAGTGATTCTTGACCCAAAACTAAGTCTTTTCTAGATCACAAGAGAACAAGTCAGCTTTCATCATTTTGATCCTGCATGCAAAAAACAGAAATGAAATATTTGCAGTGATGTGAGCTGGCTTTGAAATCAGCAAACCTTGGCTCACACCATTCACCAAATTGGCACATTCATTGGAAATGATGTTCAAAGCAGCTTACAGTAGGAATGGGAAAAGCAGCTTTTGCTTCTCTGCAAAAAAAAATATACAACAGAATTTCCTTTGGAATTCACATTCAAGCTTGACATCCTAAGCATGTAAATGTGCAGAAAGATGAAGGTATCCTATATTCGAATTTAATTAAATTAATTTATTTTTAGGCAACTAAGCTGCCTGAAACAGCAGGTGCTGATTATCTAATGAGAAGTGTACTTACCTCACATTTTACAATAGCCCATGGAGTGCCCAATTTCACTATGAAGTACTTCTGTGTAGAGATTCAAAAACAATTAAATCCATGTATTTCACGGTTTGGGGGTGGTTTACTAATAAGATGCCGATAGAGTACATATAGATCCACCTGCAAAAATGCGGCTGGTTTTTGGTGCAGGGGCTTCCCCCTACAGCCTTTTCCTCTCTCCAATTGTCATTAGTCTAGATCTTGCATAGACTCTTATAGTGCTGACCAGTCAAAAAAACAGGGCCTCAAGCTCTTTTCCATCCTCAAGCAAGACAGTTGGTGAAAAAACTGAGATAGTAGATTTTAATGAGAAGAAACCTAAAGACAGGAAAGCTGATGCTGGTAGCAGGGTCTCGAAGGGTAACCTAAAGGCTAAAATGCAGACAGAAGATGAAGCCCCATGGCAGCCAAAACCCTGTCCCAGTCAGAGGACGGAGGCAGATTTTCTGGATCGGCTCTGTATTCCAGGAAGGCCATGTACAAGGGGAAATACTCAGCAGCCAAATCCAGAGTTGAAAAGCCAAAGGAGAAGTTTCTTGCTCCTGTCAGGGAACTAGTTGTTGGTTACAAGAATGGTGGTACCCAAGTGGTTAAACTTTGCAAAACGCCTGGGTATATTATTCTACTGAAGATGTGCCTGGAAAGCTGTTGAGCCACAGCAAGAAATCTCAGTCAGCATGTGAGAAAACTCTGAGCCAGCATCACTCCCGACACCATTTTGGTCATCCTCACCCGAAGAGTCAAGAGGGTGGTTTTCCTCAAGCCACTGAGGAGTGACTTGCTGCTTGTAACCTGACCTCTGGCCCTCAATTGAGTTCTGTAGAGAACACACCAGAAATTTGTGAATGCCACTTCCAGCAAAATTGGTGTCAGCAGTGTGAAAATCCCAGGGCATCTCACTGATGCTTGCTTCAAGAAGCTGCACAAGCCCAGATGCCAGGAAGGTGAGGTCTCTGACACAGGGAAAGAGAAATAGGAGATTACAGAACAGCGCAAAGTTAATCAAATTCTGCTACAAATTAAAACTGTTCCTCAGCTTCAAGACTACCTCTGCTCTTCTGTTTTCTCTTGCAAGTGGAGTTTATCCTCACAACTTGATGTTCTAAATAACTGATCCATTTAAAAAGAATCATGATCTCAAAAAAAAAAAAAAGAAAGAAAAACATATGGGCAGTAGAACAGTAAAATTCTGGGATGCTCCTTCTATATCCATTCTCAAAAAAATATATACATTTAAAGATGAGAATTTTAAGTTAATACTATGGGGACAAACCTCAAGGGAAAAAATAGAGGCAGTTCACTACAGGACCATATTCCGCGTGTACCTAGTGTTCAGTGTCGGAAAGGGAATGTCATATCTATACTTTATTTTAGTCTTTAACCTGCAATTAACAGAATAATGAAGTAGCACAGAAACTCTGCTTACAGAACACATTCGTCGTGTTTAAAACTGTTATATAATTTCATAATTTGATGCATTTCTCTTGGGATCCTAACATTTGACAAAAAGTGTCATTTAACAGATCATTTCTTACATAATATTTATTGTCCCTAAATTTGTTGGTGAATAATTGAGTTATATTTAAATAACTATTTGACCTCACATTTCTGTGGGTAACCCCTAAGAGTTATAATGCTAGTCTAACATTTCTACCCGAATATATGTTAGAGACAGTAACAAGTACAAATAGGGTTAAGTTCAGAAGAAAAATGCACAGAGAAAAATCACATGGAAGAAAATTAAAGACCACAAATACCAGGTGGGATGAATTCACCTTAGTGCAAATATTTTAGGACAAATTTAGAAATGGTCATACTTGACCAAAGGGTAAGTAAGGGTGAATCAGCACAGTGGGCCAGAGCAAATAAAAACAAATGTGATACAACGGCATGCGAATGCGGAAAAAACTGACCTGCTACCATTTTTGATCAGCCCACTCTTCACCAAAAGTAATAAATTCCATTGATCTGGAGAAGGAAGCTTAATATAATCAGTACATTTAAATACCAGGTCAATTTCTGCTTTCTACAACTAAGAAATACTGAAATAAATGAGTGAACATAAAAATTATACTAAAATCATCCTTCATATTTATTAACTTAGGCTTACTAATTGCATAATCCTTTATTCCTATTTTAACTACATTAATGGTTTTTGGCATTCTCTTTTTTTCTTATATCAACTTTAAATTTTACATTCTTTTTAAAATTTAGATATTTATACTTTTTTCAACTGTATAACTCATCAATTTCATATATTATTTTGCTTTAATGTCTGCTGTGTTTTGGGAATTATATATGTATACATACTTATGAAAATATATTTGACATATATCGTTTTTTAAATTTATTTATTTATTTATTTGCGCAAGAGAGAGAGGGAGGCTGAAGCAGGCTGAGCAGGGGGCCCAACACCAGACTCAATACTAGGACCCCAGCTGGGATACTGAGATCATGACCTGAGCCAAAGGAGATGCTTAACTAAGCCACCCAGGCACCCCTAACATGCATATTTCTACCCTAATACATATTAGAGAAAGAAGCAAATAGAAACAAGATTAAGTTCATATTATAATTATAAGTAATTTATTTTTCCTTCTTACCCTATTTCTTGTCAATGTCAGGTTTTTAACCTGTAGGATAGTTTTTCTATTTTTAATTTATTTATGCATTTTCAATGCACTTATTCACTTATGTCTATCTTTATTTTTAAAAATTTTCTATTTCATTCCAATAAGATCACTCAATTGTTAGTCACTTGCACTTATTTTAATACATGTATTTATAGTTATAAATTTCCTTCTAAATACTTTTTGTTGTATCTGTTAAATTTTGATGTGTAATAGGTTTTCTTCATTCAAGTCTAATGTGTTTCACAAATTTCTCTTTACACAAATTATGTTTGATAGATTTTTATTGTACAGACCATAAGCCATCTTTATAGCTATCCTCTGTGATTAACTGTTAAATATTTTTCTTAACTTTTACTCACTCCATCAATCTATCATTATATGAAAAAATATTTTTTAAAAGATTTTATTTATTTATTCATAGACACAGAGAGAGGGGGGCAGAGATACAGGCAGAGGGAGAAGCAGGCTCCATGCAGGGAGCCCGATGTGGGACTCGATCCGAGGTCCTCAGGATCACACCCCAGGCTGCAGGTGGCGCCAAACTGCTACACCACCAGGGCTGCCCTGAAAAAAATAGTTTTGATGGCATAGATGACTTTCTTCACCCAAATTCTATAAAGTTTTGCTTAATAATTTTGAGATGGCATTGCAAGATTAATATTTTTCACGTTATGAAAAATAATGAAAATGTTTTTCATTTTTTCATCATTATATCTTCTGGATCTTTTTTTTTTTTTTTTTTTTTTTGGATTTTGTTTTTGTTTTCTGACCTGTCAGTCAGGTTTTAGTCAAGAAAAGACATTGCATTTGATATATTTAAAGATAGAAGAGTGTTGGAAACCACACAACTGGCATATCTTACATAGCCATTTATCTTGAAGAATTCTGGACTTATTTTTCTTATTCGACTACCTCATCCAAGATTATTTTCCAAGAGAGTCTTTATATGAGTTTAAAATTCCTGAGACTCTGTATGCTTAAATTCTTTTTTTGTCTTCACTTTTAAACAGTAGTTGCATGGGATAAAAAAATATATATATCTTGACTAGAGTTTCTTTTCCTGCAGCACTGTGAAAATATTCTCCTGCTTACCCAACTATTGCTAATGAGAAAATTGATATAAATCTGTATCTTATTTCTTCATGGATGGTTGGCTTTTTCTTTCAGGAAGATTTTATCTTTTAAATCTTTAGTTTTAATATAATGTGTCTATATGAAGAAAATTTAAAATCTATTTTGCATGGCAGCTTCAGAAACCTTTTGATCTGAATTCACTTTTCTTTAACTAGGAAAAACTCTGAGTCGAAGTTCCATGAGTCCATTTCCTTAAATATTTTCTTTCCTGCCATTCTTTTTTTTTTTTTTTTTTTAGTTTTTAAATATATTTATTTGAGAAAGAGAGGGAGAGAGCCCAGGAGCAGGGTGGAGATGCAGAGGCAGAAGGAGAAGTAGACTCCCCACTGAGCAGGAAGCCACATGTGGGACTTAATTCTGAGACCACGACCTGAGCAGAACTCAGGCACTTCTCTTTCCTGCCACTTTTGCTTTTGTGTGGAGTCTCTTAATTTAGGTATCACAGCACTTCTGTTTTATCTTATCACCCATACTTTTTTTTAATGTTCTTTTAATATTTCTATTTTTTGTTGCTTCCCAGTGGTCTCTGAAAGATTTTAATCCAATATTCTAATGCTTACATTTATTTTGGGCCCATGCAGAGTATTCAATCCATCCACTAAATTTCTATTTCAGCTGCACTATTTCTCATAGACTTTATTTACAGTTGGCTTTTCTTTATGATTCCTTCTTTCTTAGCTTTACACATATGGTCCTTCATCTCTTTGACAATATTTTTTAGACTAATTCCAAATTTTTTCTCTCTCTGTTTATTAACTTTGTTTCATCTGTTATAGTCTACTCAGTTTTTCCTTCTCTAAAACTGTGTAGTGCTCAAAGTTTGATTATTACACTTTGTGAGCAAATATTGTCTCAAATATTCCATCAGGTACCTTGGCTCTTAATTTAGACCCTGCTGGAGGAAGTGATGACTAAGAATATTGTGATTATATAATGTATCATCCAAGTCAAGATATTTTTGATGAGAAAGTGTGTTAAAATAATTTAAATCATACATTTTATTGAATAGTTATTTATTGGTGATATGTTTTATTTTACCATGGATCTTCAAAAGTTATTTTCAAAACTATTTTCAAAGATAAGGTTCTTTCTTATTTTTATTTTAAAAATAAAATATAACTGCCTACATTAAATTTTGAAAAATGGGTCATTTTTATTGTTTATTTGAGCATTAATTTAAAAGTACCATAAGCAGAATTGCAGAATCATTATTCTTGAAGTGTGTATATTATATATATACTATATCTAATATATATATTTATACATCTATATATAAACTATATATATATAAATATATATAAATGTCCTTAATACAATGGACTTATTTATTTGGAATTTTATTTTAAAAATATGCTCTATTTTTGTAATTTATAAAACTCATATAATCTTCTTCAAACTTTTATTTTATGTTTAAAAAATTAAAAATAATTGTCTTCAATTGATTTTTCTCCTTCAGGTCATAATAGATTTTATTACAATATTATTGATTATTTTCCCTATGCTGCACTTTTCATATGACTGCCTATTCAGCTCATAATATTTTAAATTGAGTAAAGTCTTCCAACAGATGTTGAAATATCCAATAAGCTCAGAGGAAATAATACTAAGTGGAGAAGATTCTCAATTATAATTATTTTTACATTACAAAACGTGTAAATACTTTGTCCCATCATTTTTTGGTCTCCATTCTCAATAAAACTCTTCAAGAAATATTTTTATGAGTTAAAATTTATTAAATAAGTTTTTTTTATTTTTTAAGGAATTTTATTTATTTATTTAACAGAGAGAGAACAAGTAGGTAGAGCGGCAGGCAGAAAAAGAGAGAGAAGCAGGCTCTTCACTGAGGAGAGAGCCAGATGCAGGGCTCCATCTCAGGACCCTGGGATCATGACCTGAACCAAAGGCAGACACTTACCAACTGAGCTCCCAGGTAACCCTATAAAATAAGTTTTTAAAGTTTATTATTGTTTTGAATGTTTGGGCAAATATAGATGCTGGAAATTAGAATCCCATTTAAATGCATTCTTTTCCAGTACAGAATGCAAACATAACCAATAAATATAGGAGATACATAAAGAAATTATCCCACAACATGAAGTATTCCAAACCCCAATAATAAAATTTCAAGCTTATATTTGTAAACAGATCAACCTCTCATAGATTAATTGGTACATATTTTTTTCTTATTTTTTAAAGGAATACATTTTAATATCTTTCATTTTGAAAGCTTTTCAATAATTACAATGCAAAACCACTTCCGAAATTTAATTGATAATAAGTAGCAAATAGAAATGACATTTACTGCCATGGCACAGACATTTTTGTAATAATAACAGCTTCATCACTTAATTTTTATTGTTTATTTGCTATAGCTGTGTATACATAGAAATGTTTGTAAATTTTAACAACAAGCTTATATTTAAATTGATAGAGTATTACAATTTGTATGACAAAATTATGAGCTTTGTGTGCATCACCACCAATTCCAAGCACAATTTTATTCCAACGCTTTTGTAATTCAGCAAGAATAATGTTTGTGACATGATGCTGTGCTCTCAGGAAATTAGTATTCTTACAACTGCGAGTAAAAATTTAATATTTAATGTTAAATCCCTAACTCAATATACCATTCAAATTTAATAACTTGGATTAAGACATCAAATAATCATTGTAATTAACTATTTTTCTCTATTTGAAACATCATATGATAATATAAAATTGGTATCTTTTAAGTGTTTAAAATTCTTCTTTTACTAATGAAGCCAACTCATTGCCTACTATCCCTTCACTTTTTATAAATGCATAAAAAACTTGCAATAAAATATGAGCAGTTTAGAACAGCCGATTTGTTTTAAGTGTATCCATGTTTTACAGAATGATAGCTAAATGCAGATGTCTCACCTTCCATCATCGTATTAATGTAACTACTAAAGCTTGAAGTAAGTGCTAATGTTTTTTCAGCAGTTTTTTTGTTTGTTTTTGGTTTTGCATGTGGCTAATGACATAATCCTGATGACAGATATTAAATATCAACAAATACTTTTGCAAGTTACATGTTCACCCTCAACTTCCTTGAAAACTGCAAATGTAGTACAAAAATTGTTCTTATGCTTGCAACTTTGCTCTTTGAGCTCATTGCTGTGAAAGTGCTGCTTCTACTAGAATTGATCTGTTGGACTCAGGGACTGAACACAAGATAACTATACATGGGGGATCAAAGAAGACATTCTAAACAAATTATGACTTCTAGAGGAAATCCACTCCTTTTGTGATCATAATTTTTATTTTCAACATGTAAGAGAGAGGAAGTTGATTAACCAATCCAGTATTCTCATATATTGTTTTGTTGCTGCCCCTAACATTTTAAACATGTCTTCAAAAAGCAAGAAAGAAAGAAAAGAAAAGAAAGTGAAAATCTCTTCCAAGAAATACATTCAGTAACTACTGCCAAGTCTCAAAGTGAATGGAAGAGAGCAAGTACTCTTTATTAGTTCTCTGGGATCTCAAAAGATGTGTCAAAATGCCTTAGTTCTGAAAACTGGATATTTGTGTTTTCTTATTCAACTTGATACTGCCCACTTTGAACTGCCCAGTAAGTGCTGGCACCACAGCCCTGTGTAATTCCTATTCCTTTCACAACAACCAACCTTTTTTTTTTTAAGATTTTATTTATTTATTCATGAAAGGCACAGAGAGAGAGAGCGAGGAAGAGACATAGGCAGAGGGAGAAGCAGGCTCCATGCAGGGAGCCGGATGGGGGACTCAATCCCGGGTCTCCAGGATCACGCCCTGGGCCAAAGGCAACACTTAACTGCTGAGCCACCGGGGCGTCCCTATAACCAACCATGTTTTAAAAATGATAGTGGACATGGCCAACAAGCACATGAGAAAATGCTCTGCATCACTTGCCATCAGGGAAATACAAATCAAAACCACAATGAGATACCACCTCACACCAGTGAGAATGGGGAAAATTAACAAGGCAGGAAACCACAAATGTTGGAGAGGATGCGGAGAAAAGGGAACCCTCTTGCACTGTTGGTGGGAATGTGAACTGGTGCAGCCACTCTGGAAAACTGTGTGGAGGTTCCTCAGACTTAAAGATAGACCTGCCCTACGACCCAGCAATTGCACTGCTGGGGATTTACCCCAAAGCTACAGATTCAGTGAAACGCCGGGACACCTGCACCCCAATGTTTCTAGCAGCAATGGCCACAATAGCCAAACTGTGGAAGGAGCCTCGGTGTCCATCGAAAGATGAATGGATAAAGGAGATGTGGTTTATGTATACAATGGAATATTACTCAGCAATTAGAAACGACAAATACCCACCATTTGCTTCAACGTGGATGGAACTGGAGGGTATTATGCTGAGTGAAATAAGTCAATTGGAGAAGGACAAACAGTGTATGTTCTCATTCATTTGGGGAATATAAATAATAGTGGAAGGGAATATAAAGGAAGGGAAAAGAAATGTTGGGAAATATCAGGAAGGGAGACAGAACATAAAGACTCCATATCTGGGAAACAACTAGGGGTGATGGAAGGGGAGGAGGGCGGGTGTTGGAGGGGAATGGGTGACGGGCACTGAGGTGGACACTTGACGGGATGAGCACTGGGTGTTTTTCTGTATGTTGGTAAATTGAACACCAATAAAAATTAATTAAAAAAAAAAAAAAAGAAAGAAAATGTGAGTAAGCAGGAAACCTGGGTGGCTCAGTGGCTGAGTGTCTGCCTTTGGCTCAGAGCATGATCCTGGAGCCTGGGATTGAGTCCTGCATTGGGATCCCCTCAGGGAGCCTGCTTCTTCCTCAGCCTATGTCTCTGCCTCTCTGTGTCTGTCATGAATTAATTAACTAATTAATTTTTTTTTTAAAGGAAATGTGAGTAAGCATTGTGACAGTTTTAAAGTAACTTTGGTAACTTTATGTTTGGTGAATGCAACAACAGCATAATAATAATAATATGTGCGTTTGTGTTTTGTATGCTTTTTCTCCCCTTTTCTTATTCTAGTGATTTTGTTTAATTGGATTTTGTAAAAGTGTAGAGCCATGATGTATTGAAATTTTAAAAATTAAACTAATTCTTCTCCTCTCATAAAAAAAAAAAATGATAGTTGAGGGGCACTTGGTGGTTCAGCTGGTTAAGCATCCAATTCTTGATTTCAGCTCAGGTCATAATCTCAGGGTCAGGAGATCAAGCCCTGGGAGACCAAGCTCTGTCACAGGCTGGTGTGGAGCCTGCTTAGGGTTTTCTCTCTCTCTCCTCCTTGGTCCCAAACCCCCATCAATCTCTTAAAAATATAATAATTGAAATCATAGAAATAATTGAATTATCCTTTAATTACCATAACATCTTATCTTCTTTCTGAATTTTGCATACAGGGGCTTTGCACTATAAAAACCTCCCTATTGCATCCCCAATATAGTGAATTTCCCCTGATGATCAAAAGAAACATAAAAAATGTAGAAGGCAGCAATGCTTACAAACTTGCATCCTATGTATAGCTCACACCAGCATTCTCTTTATTATAATTAAATTATATTGCCACTATATTTTCTTTTAAAATTATGTAATTATGTTAGGAGTAAGATTTTATTTATTTATTTATTTATTTATTTATTTATTTATTTATTTATTATTTTATTTATTTTTTCATGAGAGACACAGAGAGGCAGAGACACAGGCAGAGGGAGAAGCAGGCTCCATGCAGGGAACCCGATGTGGGACTCGATTCCGGATCTCCAGGATTAGGCTCTGGGTCCAAGGCGGCACTAAACTGCTAACCACCCAGGCTGCCCAAGATATTTATTTTTTGATGAAAGTGCATTTAGAAAGAAATCATTAAAAATAGTCTAGTCCATGTAAAGCAGTTCTGAATCACTTTTCATCAATCTGAATACTAATTCCTTAGTCAACCTTAATAAATCTTTCAAAGATGAATTTTTATTGACCAGAACTATATATAAAGAAAGCCCTAATAAGCTACTCATGAATAATAAAAAAATTATAGCCCCCCCATTAATTATCAAAATACATCTGGTACAGAAATTAATGATTGTGGAAGTAAACCATTTTTTCAGGCTTCAGAAAATTAAAAAACAAAAACAAAAACAAAAACAAAACGGGCCTAGTATCTCAAAACCCTGGGAATGATTTTAACTTTAAAATATTATTTTATTTTAACCTAAGTTATTTGGCTAAGTACCTGTTTTCAGCTCCCCATAAGTTACAGAACTCATAAATGTCCAAAATAAGTTTTTTAAGCAATAACATACAGATTTTTATCCTACTATTATTAAAGACTCATACAATTTCCTCAGGCAAGATATGCAAGAATATAGAGAGTTTAGGAGAATGGCTAACACATATGCAATAAAAAATCATTTGACAGAGATAGAAATTTCAAGACAACTAGCTTTCAACCTTTGGAGTATTTTTTGTGCTCCAATTCACATATTCATTTATTGATTTATTGTATAAAAATGAACAAAACTGCAGAATGCTTTACTTTAAGGAGGGTTCATCTAAAACAATTTTTGACATTGACAAAAAAATTTTTTAAAGATTGAAACTGGGGTGCCTGGTTAATCCTCCAACCCTTGATTTTGGTCAGGTCATGATCTCAGGGTTATGAAATTGAGACCCACATCAGTCTCTGTGCTGGATGTGGGGCCTGCTTGAGTCTCTTTCTCCTTCCCTCTCTGCCTCTACCTCTCTTCCCACACTCCCCCAACATCTCTAAAAAAATAATTTAAAAAAAGATTGAAACTGAAGCAAACCAAGTATGACTAAGTTTCATAAACAAAAATCATCTAAACAGTGAGGTAATAGCCAAATTAAATTATATGTAACTAATTGTTTTAGTCCCCTTGTTGAAGTATATGTCTCAAATTATCTTCTACTTTTTAGTGTCCTACTGGCATATAGATGAAATGGATAGATGTACAGAGTTTAAGTATCTTTTGATGCTTATAAATAATGTTATAGCATACCTGAAGGCACTGTTTACACTCTTTCAAGCATTCTACATAAAGAGGGTTTGTTCATTTTTGATAATGGCTAAACTATTAGAAGTGGACGTGTGTTGCTGAGTGAAGATGATCGACTTCCCCCTAAAATGGTGCATGTTTCATTTTTCCAATTGAGTTGATAAATTTGGAAATGTATGTCTGTACTCTCTATCTTGTTTGTCCATATGACCAGTGACCTATGTGTCAGACTTCCTTATGGAAGTTAGAAAGGAGATACATGGCAATGGCAAAGAGCCAAACTAACCAGCCCATGAGGAGATCAAACCTGGGGTCTGGGCCTCATTAGCACCATGCTCAAAGCAAGCAAGTTAATCATTCACAGACTAATTGGGCCCAGATCACGTTAGTTCTCTTGTTTTTAAGTTTCTCCTAGCTTAGTATCATATACAAATAAGCAATTAATAAATGTTTTCCTATTACAAAGTGTTTAAATGCAATATTTAATATTAAATGTTTATAATTGTTGCTCTCAAACGTGTGTTTTTAACTTTGTACATGTTAATAGACTAAAAATTATTTTAAATATTTAAATATAGACATTTTTATTGTTTGCAAACTCCTGGACATGAAGGGTTTAAAGAAATTTACTATTAGTTTCATCAACAGATGTAGGGATAAATGACCATTACTATGAAGAATTGACAAAACATCATTCCCTACCCCATGGTATACCATTTCCCACTGGAAGTATTTTCAGGGCATACACAGGCCCCAAATTCTACACTAGCACTAGGAAGTTAGGAAACCTACACTATCACTAAGTATCTCACTTTATGATGGGAAAACTAACACAATTTAACAAAGAAGAAAGTTCATTTGGGGGAAGAAAATGACTTTATATGTTTAAATATATATGTAAGTATCTATTTTCAGGAAAATAATGAGAAAATCCATGAGGTGAGAAATGAAGAGTCTTAAAGGAAAGAATTAGAATAAGGCTCAAAATTTGTTATAAGTGTACAAGAGTTCTGGGTAAGGAAAGGTGATCTAGCAGGTTGGGAAGAGTATAGAGTAAGGATGGAAAAATTGTGTGAGGACTTTTTAACAGCAGGATAGTATAATATTAAATTTTAAACCAATGGTTTTCTGGTGTAATAATGCAAGTTCCAGTGAACCGAAGTTCGGAAAAAAAATAATAAAAAGCTTCAGCCCAGCACCCTGGAACCTCAGCAGGTAATACATAGACACAGGCACTGCTCAAAACTTCTTCATGGTTGCATGGCAGCAGGGCCATCCATTAACCAGCAGCTCTGATTTCTGTTACTTTACTTCTTTTCTTGGCTCTTGGTACTTGGTTCTCAAGACTACCCATAGATCCAGAGATTCTGTACACTAATAGCCACCTAACAAATTCATTTTCTCCTTTGGTTATTTGACTAATACAGATTTGTCAAAAATATATGAAAAGCCACAAAAGAGCATAGGAAGCAGTAATTGTGCAACAGCAGAAATTTGGAGCTGACTATCAAAATGTGAGCCCTTGGGAACTCAAAGATACTTCAAGACGACCAATGCTGACACACCACCTGGTGTGGTATAACTCTGGTATGGTCCTGCTGGTCATTTGGGCCAGGACCATTGTGATTGGCTGTACCACACTGTGGTTTTTCAGTGCCTAGGCCATATCACTTGTTGGATACTTTACATATAACTGCTGAATAAGACATTAGATTTTTTTTTTAGCATGTGGGACAGAACTATCCTAAATGACAGAGTGTCTTGAACTACTTTATAGATTACCTGCATAAGGTAAGAAATTGGACTTATTTCATTCCATTCATCTAAGAAGAACATTTAATAGCATTTATATTTAAAACGAAATGATGCAATAGTACAGATGAACATGGCCTCACGTCAGTGACTATTAATAATTACAATTCAAATCTTCATATCTTCAATTATATATGGGTTTGTTTACAGCAACTTGATGACCTCTTAAGAGCATTATATACCTTCATTACTGTCTCTTGTATATTTGCTCTGAGTCAGACTGAAGAAACAGAAAGCTTTAGGAATAGTAGCTATCCTCAATCACTCTACCCAAATGTCCTTATATTACTAAAAACAGTCATATTTGATTATTGGTAGCAACAAGGAGAATGCCAGGCTGGCAGTGTCTGGGAAGAGGCTTCACATATGTGAAACTAAGAATTCCTCACATATGTGAAACTAAGAATTCCTCTATTCTTTCTCCCCAAAGGTGTGCTTCCAGGGCAGAAAACTGCATCTAAAACTGGAATCAGCTATGCTTGTCTTCACTTAGTTACTGGTTCATGAGTTCCTTGAGGCACTCCTTCTCCTTGGTACAATTGTTTGACAACTACAGAAAATAGTATGCTTTTGCCATACGTTTGCCTGCAAACATCACATTCTCATAATTTCAAAAAATTCTGTAAAGTGAAAACATTTTCTTTCATTCAGAGCAGTTTTGTTTGGAGAGATCTATTAATATCCCTTTCAAAACTTTTCTCCTCAGTTTGAGAACATTATTTGGTAGTGAAGACCTTTTTTGCTTCTTCACTTTGAACTGGAAGTTTTGTTCTCTGATGATACTTGTTGGCTCGCAAAACCTAAAGAAAATCACAGGGAATCAAATAAAGCCCTCTTCCTTTGATGTCTACCCAAGAGCATGGAAAAACTATCACTTCTTTCACCTAAAATTCCTTTAATTTAGTTGCTCAACTGCTGAGAGATGACAAAGCATTCAGGCTCTAGAATAGAACCAAAAGTATAATAAAAAACCAAAAGAAGCATTTAGAGAAATAGTTTTTAAGATTTCACCACATTTATGAAATTAAAATTAAGTTTGTGTCTCAAAAACATAGTGCAATAAAGAACAGATATATATAGATGATGATAGATGATAGATAGATGATAGATGATAGATAGATAGATAGATAGATGATAGATAGATGATAGATGATAGATAGATAGATAGATAGATAGATAGATAGATAGATAGATAATTCAGGCCAAAATACTTGGTATATTTTAACTTCTCCTGATAATTTCTGATTATAGTTTTACTTTTGTGTCATAAAATTAGAAATACAGTAATTTCCAACTTGTTTCAGTATATACATTCCATTTCTCCCGTAAGGACAAACATTCTTAATTCTTCCAAGTTTAAAGTATCTTAATTTAAATAATGATCAGGCCACTGGGTGGCTCAGTTGGTTGAGCATCCAACTCTTGGTTTTGGCTCAGGTTATGAGATCAAGTCCCAAATTGGGCTCCTTGCTCAGTGTGAAGTTGGCTTGCAATTCTCGCTCCCTCTCCTTCTGCCCCTCCCCTGCTTGAACTCTTTCTCTCTCTCTCTCTCCTTCTCTCTCTGTCTCTCTCTCAAATAAATATATAAATAATCAAAATGGTACTATAATAATTCATGTTTGTCTAGGTGGAGAGAGATTATATAATTTGTAATGCCAGAAATAAAGTGTACCAAATGATAACATCACCTCCTATGAATCCCATTTCTCATTTTCCTTTTGCAATAAGCCATTTTGCTTATGAATAAAAATAGTATTCACAAAATATTGTTTATGGTTATATGTGGCTCCCTTATTAATAATCAGGGCACTTAAATACAATGTTTTTTGAAACATCCTAGAGGAATCATGTTAAATTTGTAAAATATAGAGAAATATATTAATTTGTTGGGCTCTATGGTAGACACACCACTACTGTGTTCTACTATTATGCTTTTGCACCTGAGATTCTAGAATTTTTGAATAGGAAATCATTTTTTTCCTTCTAAATGGTTATTGAAAAGGACAAATAAACCAATGGTTGTAAAATTTTTGGCTAAGACATATTTCTTTATATAGTGTTATATTTAGTTAATTATTGTCCTTTCCATTACTAAAATGTAGATTTTATTGAAAGCAAATGAATTTTAAGGTTACATTAAATAACATATGTATGTTTGTGGACATTTTCCTTGCCATCATTGTAGAATGTTTTGGGTAGCACCATAACTAGCATGTACCTCAATGTTTCTCAAATTGTGATCCTTCCAACATGCCCATCTGACATACACAGACTTCCTTATACGTCAACAGTGTGGTATACATAGGATGTATATTTTTAGAAAGCGTTTTCAGACCTTGGAAAATGAAGAATTTGTGAGCATTTGTCCTTAAATCCTCCTGCACTTAACAAATCTTTCTCAAAATACTGTTTACTTAATAACAACCAGAAATGGAATGGTAAAACTGTCTTTAAAGGCAATGTCTAATGTGGACCTTTTATATAGTCCAACAAAATTTTTATTTGGTTACACATACATATGTATGCACATTTTTGTTAATAACCAAATCAAAGCATTTATATGAACTAAAATTATTTTGATATTAAACATTGACTGATTATATGTTATAAAATATGTATTATAAGGAAAAAATATTCTTTCAGTATAATTACACTTAATGCATAAACATATTTATAATAATCTTGGTTATTTTGGGCTTTGAAAAATAAAAAATAAGGTTTTTGTTGTTGTTATGAGTCAATGATGAATAGATTGAGTCTGTTATATAATGTTCCTGCTTTGATTGAATAAAGCACATACTGTAGAGTTTCCAGGTTCACTTCAGACAGAGTGATCATATACCAGCATATCCTTCCTACTGATTTCAACTAAAAACACTGGACAACAGAATATATAAAGCAACTATCACCAGACACTGAAAAGTAATTACAACAGAACCTCTCATAGGAAAATCAAAACTCAGAGAATGAGAATGAGTTCTTCTGTAAATCTGCTATTTAACATAAACAATCAAAAGGCCAGGGGATCCCTGGGTGGCTCAGTGGTTTAGTGCCTGCCTTTGGTCCAGGGCATGATCCTGGAGTCCCGGGATTGAGTCCCACATCAGGCTCCCTGCATGGAGCCTGCTTCGCCCTCTGCCTCTCTCTCTCTCTCTCTCATAAATAAATAAAATCTTAAAAAACAACAACAACAACAACAACAACAACAACAACAACAAAAACTCAAAATGCTGACCATATTTCAAAATTTACTTTTTCAAAACTCTGGGTATTGAATGAATTTGGGGGGAAAAAAAAGAACAACAGAGGATCATTTACTCAAGAAAAGCTGCTTAACTTCAGGGCAAACAGCAGATTGCAGCCTTTTTTTAAAAGGTTTATTTATTTTAAAAAGAGAGAGAGCACCTGTGTGTGAGTGAGAGTGGGGACAGGGGAGGGGCAGAGAGAGAAGGAGAGAATCCTCAAGTGGACTCCTCCTCGCTGAGTATGGAGCCTGATGCAGAGCTTGACATGGGACTTGACTTGGAGCTCCATCTCAAGACCCTGAGATCATGACCTGAGCCGAAATCAAGAGTCAGCTACTTAAACAACTAGGCCACCCAGGTTCCCAGAATTTGGGGCTTTTTAACTTTGCTTGTTCTCATCCTTCTTTCCCCAGCTTCATAGAATCTTCAGAGCCAGCAGTCTCATCACCATGGTAGCTGTTAATACAGCCTGGCCACCACCAAAAGAGAGAGTAAGAGACTGGAGATCTTAAAAATTCCCATCCTCAGAACTGTGTCACTAGTCAATAGGTCTTGCAGATCTCTGGAAAGGTGATCTTGCTGAATAGGAAAAACCATATCCCAAGAATTTGCTCCCCCCCAAATCACTTGTTTAATGCAGCCTCTTCTTGAGGTTTAGACTAGTTGGGTAAACAAGAGTCTGACCAAAACTGTAGAAAGAAGATCTCTGGAATGAGATATCCATAAAGTACTTTGAAAGCTCCTATGTACACCTGGAAGACAAGACAGTTACAGGCATATGCAGGACTGTGGATAAGCCCACAAAAGAAGAAGACTCTAGTCTCTCATCCCTGGGTGACCTTGTAGCCCTGCCCAAATAAGAAGTTAAGAGTATGACAGAGTTGTAAACTTCCTGAACCCTGAGCTTTATATTCAACACACACACACACACACAAACACACACACACACACACACACACACACACACCACAGACTCTCAGGAAAGTTTGGAAGACTTACAGTTTCAAGGAATTTAAGGAAATCTCTGTACATGTATTAACTGACCAGAGTAAACTATGTAGATACTTCAGTGGATGCTGAATCATTCTTTTTGTTTACCCTATGGGCAGTTGTCTCTACAATTGAGATCATCCAATGGGTGGGTAAGTAAAAAATTTTGCCTCACTTTCTCTGCACTGATCTGTGATACTATCTTGGCCCCCAAAGGCCTTAGATCTATATTAACTCACTGACTAGGGTTTCTTATGAGAAAAATGTCCTAGTCTTCCTCCTTATGGTTCCAGGCAGAAGCTGTATGTTCTTCTATACCTGAAATAATGCCTCAGACCAAGTGAAAGTCCATACAGAAACTTCTGAAAAAAGGCCTGACCCTTTGCTTAACTGGTTAGATCCAGGATGTTAGAGGGTATAGTTGAGGTTATTAGTGTGGATAAGCTCCATTGTGCTCTTTGGATTCCTGTTGATATAAAACTTAACTAAATACTATACAAGAAAAATTGAACAAATTTGGTCCTGGACCCTGTGAGTAAAATTAATCAGAGTGGCTGACAGGGGTGCACTCATGGGAAAATGCTTCTGGAGCCAAGAAAATATGGGAACCATGGATGAATATTGTTGCTAGATGATTCATCATAGGTCTCTCTTGTTCTGTATATCACACAAGAAGAAACACTAATAATCTTTATTCCAGATTATCTTTTCAATGATGTTTCGTAACAAATGGTCTTACAAGGTGGAGCTAGTAACTTCTGCTGGAGCAAAGAGAAAGTTTATATGCTGCTTAGCATAATAAGGATAATTCATCCATCTGGGATGAAGGATAGTCAGGTTCACCCCATACCATAAAAAGATTTGGGTTCTGTAGCTGAGATTCACTGTGTCATCTGCCTAGGCCCTCTCCATCACATGTTTAGGAGAAAGGGAACCAACACAATACAATTCTCATGGGCCTTGCTGGACCATAGTGATAAAATCCTTTGTTTCTGACTCAGAAATCTATCCTCTATCAGCATCCATGAAATATATGAAGTAATTTTTTAGCTTGTAAATAAAGTAAAATATGACTTTCAAAGGTTCTTGGCAAAGAGATGAAACCTAGGAAATTAGTAAATTATTTTGATAAAATATTTAGCACATTTTCAAGAAAGATATACATTCATAATAAATTCAAACTAAAATCATCTAATTGAAACACCACAGAAAACTAGAAAGATGGCAGGCACCACTTACCCACTTAATCAATATTAACACAACCAATAATAAGTTCTGTTGATATTTTATTCCTCTTGATATGATTCAATGAAAAACACTCACCTCTTGGGTATTATTCCCCCAAAACCATAATCCCCAGTCTAATCCTCAGAGAACAGTCAAGTTGAGGGCCTTTCTACAAAACACATATCCATTCCTCCTCAAAATTTCCCATCATGATTGGAAAGACCAGGAAACTTTCACAGATTGGAGGAGACTAATGCATGGCTGCTAAATGCAACATGACATTCTGGATTGAATCCTGGAACAGAAAAAGGATGTGAGAGCTAAAACTGGTGAACTCTGAGTAAAGTCTACAATTTATTTATTTATTTTTAAAGGTTTTATTTATTTATTTATGAGAGACACAGAGGAAGAAGCAGAGATATATGCAGAGGGAGAAGCAGGCTCCCTGCGGGGAGTTTGATGTGAGACTCTATCCCAGGAACCCACGATTACAAACTCAGCCAAAGGCAGACGCTTAACCACTGAGCTACCCAGGCGTCCCATCACCATAGCTTTGTCATAAGATGTTCCCAGTAGGGAAAAAAACGAGAAATTTCTGGAGATACTTGAGTTGTTATAACTGAGGGTTGCTACTGTTGGAGGCCAAAGACACTGCTAAAATCCTACAATGCACAGAAGCAGCCAACAAGAAAGAATTATCTGAACTGAATTGGTGTTACGCTAAGTTTGGTAAATTCTCATGCAATGACTGTTTTATTTATTCTGTACCTCTTAATGAAGACCATTGGAAATGGCTCTCTTTATGCTGACAAGGCCAGTGATATACCTTCACTCTCTTACCCAGAATTTCCAAAATTCTACATTCCTTTGTCATTATCTATCAAGAATAGTTCCACTCTATCCCATAGGACAACACATTGGATTATTGCATTAGTGATAACTTGATCATTGAACTAGGTGATGAGAAAGTAGCAAATGCTTTTGATATGTTATTAAGACAGGTGCAAATCAAAGGGTTGGTAGGAAACAAATTCCACAAGACCTCAGGAAGCTGTTATTTTAGTGAAACATTAGGGGTTCAGTGATATAGGGCAAGTTGAGATATCCTTTGAAAATGAAGGATTACATCTTTCCTACTATGAACAGAGAAAAACAATGGCTAGTAGGCTTGTTTGGATTTTGAAGGAGACATATACCTTATTTGAACATTCAGTCCAATCCACTTACTAAGTAACCCCCAAACCTACTGGTTTTGAGTGGTGTCTTGAATAAGAGAAAGATATGCAGCATATCCAGACTGCCATGTGGTTTGCTCAGATATCTGGGTCATGTGAATCACAGCTCTCATGATGCTTCAGGTATATATGGGAGGTGGTGGCGTGTGGAGTCATTAGCAGACCTCCATGGGAATCATAGCAAAGAAGCTGAGGATTTCTGAATAATGCTCTGCCATCTTTTATAAATAACTCTTCTAATTTTGAAAAGTAGCTCAGATGCTACTAGGCCTTATTAAAGACTGAGCACTTAACCGTGAGCCACCAGGTTCCCGTGTGATCTGAGTTTCTCATAAGGAACTGAGTGATACCTGATTATAGAGCTTAACCACTTCTACCTTGAAAGGGATTGCATTTTGTTCTCACTGGAATAAGTATTTATTCTGTGTATGGAATTGCCTTCTCTGCCCACAATGAGTGGGCAATTGACTTACAAATGCTTTATACACCATCATGTTTTTCCACACAGCATTGCTCCTGAATAAAGAACTTACCAAATAACAAATGAAGTGAGGCTTTTTAAAAATTCTGTAAATAATTTTGTAGTTCTGTAATACATTTTGTAATGTAAATTGCAATCAGCCCTATATTTATGCAATTACTAAAACTTTTAAAAATATAAGCTAAAATGTACCTATTGTAAGCCCTCAAATGAGCTTTAACTTGATAATATACAAGGCTATTTTTTATTGAGCACTGACTACATTTCTAGCTTATACCAGGACCCAGAAATATAGATAAATCATAACCCCTGCTGCAAAGAAACTAATAGAAAAATGTATAGAAATTCCAGGAATTAATAAAAATATATGCAAAGTACTGAAAATAATAGCTTTCACAAAACATTTTACAGTTAATACTCTTCTATTATATGATTATGCCTTAAATGTCAAATACTATTTTAGGCACTTTAATGTATATTAGCTAGAAGAAAGAGCCTTCTGTCAATAAAACAACTTCAGACTGTCACATGAAACTAACTGCTTGGTCTCCAGAGCTAATATTATTGATCTCTGGATCTAATTTTATTATGTGATTTATAAACACTTACATATGGCTTATTATTTGCCAAGCACTGACTTCAGCTCCTTACAAATATTTACATTGATTTAATGTAATTGTTAATTTGAATTATATCAAATTATCCTGATGATTCAGCTCATTAAATAACATAGGGACAACAACACTGTAGGATGGTGGGAGAAATGTGTCAACACTGTAGGATGGTGGGAGAAATGTGTACTAATTTAGCCTTTGGGGAGGGTCTCTGGTACATCATCAAATCATCCATCTTAGAGGTTGCCTCATACCTGTGTCCTATTAACTTCATTCACATCTTCCATTCCTTCTCCATTTCTTTGAAACACAAACATCAGGGACATATATATGGTGGTCTTTCCATTTTGAAAATTGGCACCTGAGATTTCTGAAGACAATTTTATATATCAAACTCTACTTTATTGATTCCCAGCAGCATGATTCAATACAGGAGAAATACATAATTTGGAAATTCATATTAAATACACATTTCAAAGATTATTTATTTGAGAAAGACAGAGCAGAGTGAACAAGAGAGGACACAAGTGGAGGGGAGGTATAGAGGGATAGGGAGAGGCAGGCTCCCCACTGAGTAAGGGAACCTGATGGGAGGCTGGATCCAGGACCTTGGGGTCATGACCTGAGCCAAAGGCAGATGCTTAAATGACTGAGCTACCCAGGAGCCCCAGTGTCCTGATTTTGAAATGGGAATAATGAATTTCCTGCATGTTCATGGGGTCTTTCAAACTCCTATCCCCAAAAGGAGTTTTGATGTAAAAGTAGAAAAGATTTTAAAAGGCTTAGCAAAAGCTTCCATACATTACACCAGAAAAGAATGCAGAGTGCACAGGAAGTAAATTTGTACACAGGTGCACATGCACACATACTTCCAAATTGTATTTTGATGGATAAGCCACTAAGAAATTGAACAATTATAAATATAAGCATAATTCTTGATGCATTTTATCTTTGCAATGTTTTCTCACTGTACTGTGTATTCTTACCATCCAGGAAAATCTTATTAATCAAGTAAAACTATGTATATTGAGGGGCTCAGATCATGATCCTGAGGTCCTGGGATCAAGTCTCCTGCTGGTCTCCTTGCTCAGTGGGCAGTCGGCTCCTCCCTCTCCTTCTGCCCCTCTCCTTCACTCATGTGTCCTCTCTCTTTCTCGAAATAAATAAAATCTTAAAAAATAAAAATAAATAAAAATCAAGACACTTAGTTGACTTCAAAAAGAAATTAAAACTCATGGTGGAGGAATGGTATCAATCTTGAATGAATTAGTGTGACTGAGGGGACCATGAGACAGACTGGAAATGTTTCTCTTCTCTGTTCACAGAGAATGTTCATAGAATCATTTGTTCTATGGCCAGCACTGAACTTGCAGAAACAAAACAAAACAAAACAAAAAGAAAGTAAAATTGCAAAGTTCAGAGAATCTCAAGAACACCAAATTAAAATTCAAACGAGCGGATCCTAAAAGTTTGCTTTTTTCCTCTGTATTTTTAAGATGAAGCAAAACCCATATTTCTATCTAGTTCCCTTCCCTAGGGTGGCTTCTCCCTTTTCTTCAGAGGGTATTCATATCTATTACTGCCAGGTGCTGATAAAGTTTTGATTTTTCAAAAATTGAGATCTTTCATTCAGCAAATGGCATTGAACCTTACGAAGACCCTAGCAATAACCACTGTTGCTGCATTTTTTTTTTTAAGTTCTTAGGTTTTTATACCTTACTCATGAGCACAACACATGATATACTTCCTCCAGGTAAATCTGGATAAAAGAATAAATGTTTGATGTAAGAATTGAATTCAGTGTAAGCAGACACCAAGCAATTATATTACAGAAGAAGATAAGTATGGAAAAGTAAAAGCAGTATACACATAAAGCTAAAGTGATTTTACAAGGTAAATTAAATATATATTTGCATCACATTGACCTACATTACCCTTCCGTACAATCTGAAAGTTTAGTTTTTTAGTCAGGTGATATGGAAAAAATGACAAATGTTTTCTTGTTTTCAAAACCATCTAAATATTACACTAAAATTCCCTAATCACTATTCATTTTTCAAAAATACTAACAGTAAGAAGGTAAAAAAAAAAAAACTGTTCCATAAAAATGACAGGAAAATTGAGTTGATTTCATGTAATTGAGTAATTAGAAGATACAATTTTCTGAACAAGAAATTCACAATCATTATAGTAATCTGCTGATGGTTCTTCCTCTTTTCTCATTCTTAAATTTTGAGTGATTAGAAAATCTAAAGTAAGACAAAGGAAAATGATATTTTGAATACTCCAAACCAGATTTAAAGTTTGCATTCCAGGTACTAAATTTCTTGGATTTTGTCCTGCATTGAATTGCTTATTTCTGTCAAATTCAACATTAGAAGACAGAAATCCTGAAATCAGGGATCCCTGGGTGGCGCAGTGGTTTGGCGCCTGCCTTTAACCCAGGGCGCGATCCTGAAGACCCGGGATCGAGTCCCACATCACGATCCTGGAGACCCGGGATGGAGTTCCACGTAGGGCTCCCGGTGCATGGAGCCTGCTTCTCCCTTTGCCTGTGTCACTGCCTCTCTCTCTCTCTCTCTCTCTCTCTCTCTCTCTCTATCATAAATTAAAAAAAAAAAAAAAAAAGAAATCCTGAAATCACCACTCCTACCAATTCTCTCCAACTGTTTCTAAGATTGCAAGAAAAAAAATTTAGAATCCTTGGGGATGGAGAAAAATGACAGGATTTGCTGATAGTAAAAGCACATAGCATGCAGCACACTTACACAAGAGTGTTGTTATAGTTTGAAATAGTCACAAATCTAAAATCTAAATATTAATTGAAGATAAAATGAAATCATATACTTTAGGATATTTGTGCAGGGAAATATTGTAGATCAGTGAAGTTTTATAAATTTACCAGCTACATGAATTTATGACTAAACTCCAAAATGTGATGCTAGAAAAATAAGAGTTGGGGCACCTGGGTGACTCATTTGGTTAAGCATCTGCTTTGGGCTCAAATCACGATCCTGGAATCCAGGGATCAAGCCCAACATTGGGCTCCCTGCTCCTCTTTTCCCCCACCCTCTTGGTTGTACTCTATCTCTCTCGCTCACTCTTTCTCTTAAATAAATAAGTAAATAAAATCTTTATTTTACTTAATTTTTTTTTTTAAATATTTATTTATCTGAGAGAGAGAGCATGAGCAGGGAGGAGGAGCAGAGGGAGCAGCAGACTCCCCACTGAGCAGGGATCCTGATGAGGGGCTCCATCCAGGACCCTGGATCATGACATGAGTCCAAGGCATACACTTAACTGACTGAGCCACTCAAGTGCCCCTTAAATAAATAAATAAAAATATTTTTTTAAAAGAGAAAGAAAAATAAAAGTTGCAGAAATATACATACAGCATCATAGTATTTTTATGAAATTCAAAGCCATGCAAATCAAAACTACATGCCTATTAATAATAATACATATAGAATAAAGTTAGCTTATGTAAATAGCCCAGATTCACAATAGTGATTACTAGAAAGAAATGCAAAGGAATTGGGGAGAGGTATATGAAATGTTTCAGTTGCATTTGTGATTATTCTTTCTTTGGTTAGATTGGAGATATTATCATTTGAAATTGATATTGATATATCATATGAAAAAATATATATATTTTTTATATATATTTATATATATATTTTTTTCATACAATAAAATAATGATCTTTTTTAAAAATAGAAAATACAACAAAAATAGATAAATTAAACATCTAAGAATGGGCAAACATATGCTAGTGTCATGCCACTAACTTCTGGATCTTGACTAATGATGGACATGGACAAATGAAGGGTTCTTTTATATGGTAATTGAATATGAGAATCATGACAGCCAGCCAATATGACATTTTATACTTGTTACCATTCTTTGAACTACATTTTGTCTTTTATATTGTCTTACTTTAATTACCCACTGAATTGCTTAGTCTCAGCCTCATTTATCAAAAAATATAAAGTAATATACAATATTCTTCCCTCATGGAAAATAAATTCACTAGCTTCTTGAAATCACAAAGTTTCACTATCCTTACAGCACTAAACTCTAATACCTTGAGGGGAGAGTCGTCCTCTTCATGGTCCAAGATGGTGGTTGTAATACAAATAATCACAACATATACTAGTACAAAGAGGGAAGAAGGGGAGTTGTTTTAAGGATATTTTCTAGAGTGTGCAGGCAGTGTTTCTACTTGTATAAGAAACTTGTCACTTGACGACTAGATCTTCAATGGAGCCTGGGAATTATCGTCCTTATACCAGGCATATGGCACAGCACATTTGGAATCCATATATTAAAGGTAAGGTGAGAATGGGATATATAGTTGCATTCTCAGACATGAAAAAACATACATCCATATCTTCTGGTTATTTATTGCTCTATAATAATCTATTTCAAAATTACTGGATTAAAGCAACAATTCTTTATATTCAAGATCTATGAGGCAAGAGATTGAGTAGGGCTCATCTGAGTGATTTTTCTACTCCAGGAATCAACTGGAGTCACTCGGTGTACTCAGCTGGCCCCTAGGCTAGTCTGAAGGGTTCACAAAGGCTTTATTCATTTCTGAGCCTTGGGGAGCATGATCTGAAGATTGGGCTGAGTTGGTCCACTTCCCTTCTTCATGAAGCCTCATGATTTCTTTACATTATCTCTCCAGTGGGTAGGTGCTCTCTTACATGGTAGCTTAGACTACAAGAGTGAGTATTCTATGAGAAAGGAAGTAGAAGCTACCAGACTCTTAATAATTAGGCCTTGAAGCTGGCACAACATCCCATCAGATGCAAGAGGGGAGATATGGGGTATTGATGCTATCTTAAATTAGAGGGATTATCAAAGAATGGGTGACCATCTAAAATCTGCAACTTCATGTAACAAAATTTTCAGTTTTCAGGGTTGTTTTATTTACCCGTAAAATCTGTATCATTTTTGGTTGAATTGGAAAAAAATCAGGTTTAAGAAATACCCTGGGAAGGCTTTTCTAGATACAGGTTACTGATAAAGAACCAAGTTATGGTTGTAACTACACTGTAGATTTTTCTTTTTTACAATTTAAATTGAAGTTCTGGAAGAAATTACCAACTTTTAATACTATATTTACAGTGTTAAAGTGGTTTTTTAAGTAATAATAATTTAGTCTCTTCCTTTGAGTTTGAGTGAAACATTCTAGCTTCATACCTTTCACAATATTTTCTGAACACTGCACAACTGCATGTTTGGGGTATATGTGTGTGTTTTCTATTTTAGGAAGAGATTAGGGTAAAGGAACAGGTAAGTGAGCCCACATTTGTTTGTTATTAATTAGAAAGAATTTGATATTTTCTTTTCTTCTAGAATGAAAATAAAATTTTAGACTTCTAATTTGGTGTCATACAAAAAAAAAATAGAGAAGACTTACCAGTGTCAACCAAAACCATTATAGCTCCATGGATACTTCATAAAGTATATATACTTATTACTTTATAAGTAATAAAATAAGAAAGAGGCCTTTTCTTGAAATTTTATTTGGATATCTTGAATTTATCTTTAAACTTTCAAATTTTTATTGGAGATCATATGTGCTTATAAAGGCTATTAGTCCCTTTTTCAAAAAACTTCATTTTGAAGTAATTTCAAACTTACCAAAAGGTTAAAAATATTACAAATAACTTCCATATCCTTTACCCAGTTTCTCCAAATACTAATGTCTTTATAAAACCATATTACAGTTATCAAGACCCAGGCAATTAACAATAATAAGATATTAACTAATCTATATGCCCTATTCAGATTTATTATTTGTTCTATTTATGTCCTTTCTCTGGTCCAGGAGTCAATCAGGATCATATATTTTATTTAGTTGTCACCTCTCCTGAAAGTCCTCCAAATCTGTGGACAGTTCCTAGCCTTCTTGTCTTTCATGACTTTGATGCTTTGGAAGAATGTTCACCAGTCATTTCGTGTATTGTCCCTCATTTGGGTTTGTCTGATTTCTTCTCATGTTTATATTTAAGTTGCATTGTTTTGCAAAAGTGCAAGTGGTTCTGTGCCTCTCCATTGCATGACATTAAGAGGTACGTGGTATTTATATGTCTTGTTATAAGGGACACCTGGGTGGCTCAGTGATTTAGCATCTGCCTTTTGCTCAGATTCTGATCCCAGGGTCCTGGGATCAAGTCCCATATCCAGCTCCCTGCTTCTCCCTCTGCCTATGTCTCTGCCTCTCTGTGTTTCTCATAAATAAACAAAAATAGGATCTTTAAAAAAATGTATCTTGATATCATATACTAGTACAATAATTACTATTAGTTTATTATAATTATTTTCTCTTTATAATTAAAAAGCATTTTGTAGGGAAGCACTTCGATAGTGAAGCAGAAGAGTGAAGTTCTTGTCTCACTGAGGCAAAGACTGAATCTCGCAGACAAAGGAGATGAGCAAAGAGACAGAGATTTACTAAGCGAGAATACAGAAAAAGCTCTCAGGAATGAGAAGGTTTCAACTAGGTTGCCGATGAGGGCTCTTCATCTCTGGCCTTTTATCAGGACTTTACCAGGAAACTTGTTGGTGGAACTGGACATGGTGCTTATACATTGTGTGAGAGTTTTCATTTCTGTGACATCTATGATCTATAGATATGGGTTGCTAGGTCTGGTTAATCTTTATAGTGAAATTTCCTTTGAGGCTTGATTAGTTTTTGTGGTTATTTTTATTTTCTGTGGCTACAATGTAATTATCAGGAAAAACATTTTAACCCTAGTAACTGGGATAGGTGGTCTAAATTTTCCTTATCTCTGTTTTTGTCCCATCTTCCTACCTGAAATACCCTCAGAGTCTGGTTGAGGCCTCTATTCTTTCCCTGCCTAAAGTCTCATCCTTTCTCTATTCAATAGTATGCAGATACCCTGTTTCTCATTATACTTTTGCTCACAAATGTTGGCATTCATCAATAATTCTGCAAAAGTTATCCTATGGTAATGCCAAAATATGATTTTTATTTCCATTATTCTTTATATATGTATTAATTGGAAATACTACCAGTTAATCCTGGATTTTATTTTCCACTCTACTGTGGCTTTGTGAAAGCAGTTATTAACATTATTTAGAAAATAATCCTAAAGTTTCCATTTTTTCCCCACTCTGCTTTGGTTAGCTATTGTTAGCATTATTCTTATCTATGTGTTATTAAGGCCATTTTGTAGAGGAGTTTGTTTGTTTTTTTTGTTTGTTTGTTTTTGTTTTTTGTTTTGTTTTGTTTTACTTTCTTCTTTTTTTTTATAAGTTTGGTTTTTGTTGTTTTTTTTTTTGTAGGGAAGTATTGAGAATATCCCCTCCCCCTTCTCCCTATCTGCCTATTCTTCTTCTCTAAAACTTTTTATTTTTCATAAACATCCTTTTTATTTTTCTACCTATTGCCCATTACTGTATCACCTCCGTTATGGTGAAGATATTAACTATAATATAAGGGCTTGGATATGAAACTATTTGAATAAAAATAAACTAATTAACAGAACAGAAGAAAATAATATTTTACTTTGGTTTTATTTCCTGAGCTAGAAAATTGACACATTAAGGAAATGAGAGAAAGCTGCTTGAGCCAACAGAAACTATTAACAAACGCTGTTCTCTTTTGGTTCTACGGCCCCCAGAAAAACAGGTTGGAAGCAAAATTCAAACCAACGAGGAGACTAGTAGGAAAGGAATTAAGTAAACAAGTTCCACAGAGTAACTGTTCCCTAAAGGGTTTTTAAAACAGAAGAATTTTAACTGGATCTTGAAATAAATGTTCCTGACATTGTTTGAACAAAAGGAGAAGTGGCCCTCTGGCCACAGATCCAGTGATCTGAGGAGACTGGGATGTGTCACTTAGGAATTCCACAAACAAAAGCAAAGTGAGGCTGGGAAGGTTGTAAAGAGGAATGGCTGGGGTGATTGCGAGGATCAAAGGATGGGGTAGTTGAAAAATGATTTCAATTCGAAAATTTAAAAAGACTTGTAAATTAAGTTTATTTTCATCTGAAGGATGGTCATGAAGTATATTACATGAGAGAATTGCCAGAGTCAAGCTCATCTCAAGAGAGAAAACAAATTTTTTTTTTTTGAAAACAAAATATTTTTAGAACTAATCCTTCTGGGTCTCCTATTACCATAGATAGATGATAGGAACAATTTATTTTGTAATCTCTCTGATAAAGTTAAGTAGCTCAATAAACTGAGTCACAACTAAACCTTGGCCCTGTCCTTAACCTTTACATACCTCTAGTCCTTCATCTGCACAATCTAAATAACAAATGATTTGCACATTAACTAGTCCACGTCTGCAAAGTGCTCCAGACTCCAAAATAAAGCTGCCATCTAATCCCAGAGATGGTGGCATGTGGGAAGTAACAACTGATGTCATCTATGGCTCAAGTGCCTTTGATCCTGTACAACTTGGTGGACCAGCTTGATCCCAACCTATGCAGGAGACCAAGGAGGAATAAAAGGAGGCTTTCTTGCTTTTAAACCATTGTGCACTCTAAATCAATTTTTCAGAACACTATATCCCACTCCTTAAGTATTTCATCATGCACTCCTTTAAAGTAATTCTCAAATTGTTCCTCCCTGAACATGTTGAGACGTCTTATCCAAAGAAAACAGTTTTGTGATTAAGAGTATTAGTAAGCCCTGAGCAAACTAATTTACATTTCTAAAAAGACTCAGATTTGTGACTTTGGTCATCAAGCCTAACAAAAGCTATCTCACATACTCTTTTTTTTGTTTTTGTTTTTAATCTTGCATTTGGTAGGTATAATAGTGATTCCATTTTCATGGAAAATAAAAGTGAGGCACAGAAGCTAAGCAATTTGCCCCAGGTCATGCATGTAGAGAGTATAAAGGCCAGGATATGGATCCACAGGTATAATATAATCTAATTAATCCAATTAAGTTACAGCAGTTTTCTTTCGATATTTTTCATTTATACGTTATTTTCTCTGCCATTTATGAAAGAAAAACACGTTTGTTTAACTCATTTCCCTTAAATATTTATCACTTGATCAAATGTGAATTCATAGTAAATTAACTTTGTAAAATCCAGGCTAAAATTGTTTCTCAATGGAAAAAGTAAAATGCTGCTTAATAAGTGGTTAAGCCTGAGCAATCTGGGAGGAGGGCCAGGACTGAGTGAGGAGAGAGGACAAAGGAGACAGGCATGCCATACCTGCTACCCAAAGAGAGCATAGCAGTAGTGTGAAAAGATATGGTTTGGGAGGGGATAGCTACAACGGCAATGAGCTGGAGTGATAAATGCCTGTACTTGCGATGTGATGTTTTCTTCACTTTTGACTCATGAATTATTCTATGCAGGATATTATTCTAAAATGCTTTTTCTGTAATTCTATTGAAACTGTATGTTCCATGGAAATCATGTGAAATCACACATTCACACACAAGCAAGGTATGTCAACCATCATCTCATCATGTAGAGGTAACCTCTATTAATGGTCTTGCCAACAAGCAATAAGAAAGGTTAATATACTGATTGGTGTCTACAACTTAGGAAATTCTCTAGGGCACGTGATAATATTTGCAAATATCATGGCAAACGTTAGTGGTAAAGTACAGAAAGACAAAGCAACAAGACCAATACTGACACAGGAACTTGAGAACTTAAAGTTTGGATCACCTAATAGTCTTTTATCAATGATACATTTACTAATTTTGATAATTGTGCCAAGAGAATGTCCTTGTTCATAGAAAGTGTCTGCTAAAATACTTAGTGGTAAAGGGGCATAAAGCCTCTAGCTTAATTCTTGAATAGTTCAGGAAAATGTATTATGTATATATACAAATATAGAGAGATGGTGAAAAAATAAGTGAGATAAAAATGTCAATAATTAGTGAACCTGGATAAAAGATATATGGGAGTTTTTGTACTATTCTTGTAACTTCTCTGTAAATTTGCATTATATCAAAATAAAAGATCAAAAAAAATTTTTTGGACCACCTGACCAGGTAATGAGATTTAGATCACTTCACTAAATAAGACACTGACTGACCCTAAAGTATGCGCAAGATGGCTGATGGAAAACGGATGTTGTAAATACCAACAACAACTATGTGACCAGCTACAGAAATGAGAACAAAGGAAGATGCATGCCCCTCTTTTACTTTGACAAGTATTTATTTGTATCTCTTTACCAATTTGTTCTCTCTCCTTGCCATTCCTATACTCTCTAATATAAGATGTGTGATTAGTGTTAAATTCGGTAATTCAGTATTACAGTTACACAGTACCAAATGGGGATTGGAACTAAAAAATAAGTAAAGCACCATCACTCAGAGTAAGAAAAATAATACATGGAACTACCGACAAACTGAAAAACTTAATAAACCTATAATCAAGTCATACTTTGTAAAGAATTGTGAGGTTACTGACTGAAATCAAATAGATTAAGATCCAATTCAGGTTTTGAGATGGTACCACCATCAAAAGAACCACTTGGCTGAACCAAGAGACTAACCTTCCTCCATCCTGTCCAAGACTTAAGACAGCTTTTGAGATGCCCTTACTTCGAAACTTCTATTAACAGGAGGCAGGTTAAAAGATCTCTGCATTCTTCCAAAATAGCATATTTTCCAATGTCTTCTCATCTATGATTAAAAGAAATAATATCTTTCAGATGATGGAGTCAAAAGCCATAGAGAACCATGGATTTGGGAGTTAGTCCCAGGAAGCAGAACTGGAGTTTAACCAAGGAACATTGCCCATCCTTAGGGTAGGGCTCTCATATTTTCAAAATGGGACTCTACAGAATTACTGTGTACTAGGGATGGCCCTGTGCCTCTGCTGTTCTTTCTGTAAAGGAGTCTTTATTGTGGTTTTCTGTATTTGTTCAACCCTTGTTTTTATGAGTGTGTGTGAAGGGAAATAGAAAAATTGTCTTTATACTTAATGAGTCTACAGATAAAGAGGATCCACATAGAGAGAATGTTATGATTATCACTATATCCCAAAACTGGGACCTTTGAGTTGGGTTAACCTTTGGGAAGGGGTTGAGTATATTTTATGTGTGTGGGAAGTAAAGCAAATATGTTTAATTAAGAGGGCAACTGTAATAGATCGTATTAGTGTCAAAGTATCACCTCTCCTACTGAGCCTATCCTTACAGGATGTCAGGCTTAGCCAAGTAGCAGTTTGGGGCCAAGAAATACTAGTAAAAATGATGTGTATTATTTCTGGGAAGTTTTATAAAATGTCAAGTGGATCTGTCATTGCTCTTTCCATTGTGCCAAGACTATCCTAGATAGTGACTATTCATCTAGCCTGGGTCCTTAAGTAGAGAGAAGTAGAGTAGAATGACAGGCAGTTGTCAGCCAATATGTAACAGCCATGAGAATCAAACCTATATTGGTGTCTGCCACTGAGATTCTCGTAGAGTTTATTACTACAATGTAACTTAGCAAAATCTAACCACCACACTGAAAAATTACTGAGAGATAATCAATTTCTATTATAACAGGGAGTAAAGCTAGTACTCATGGTGATAATCATTGAGCTTGAAAGCAGATATGCTATTTGTCCACTAATTTAACAAACATTTATTGGAAATACAACCATGTTCTGGAAACTGTGTTATTAGCACTGTTTTTGGTGCCCAGGAATGCATGTGATCAAGCTTTACTTATTGTGAAATGTTGAAAATTAAAGATCTGGGACAAAAAGAAAAATAGTTTCGGAGGAATTATATACAAAAAATTATTGCTTACTTTTGGTCACCATATGCCTGTGTGAACCAAGTATGAAAGTATGTAAAGTATTCAAGAACAGAATTAAAAATCTGTCATTAAATCTGGTAGTTATTGGGGAGAAACATTCAAGATAAGGAGTTTACAGAACATCTGACGGAGAATACAAGAGTTGTTTTCTTCTAGTCTTTGAAATTCCATGGATCACATGAATATACTTGAGTTTAGTAAGTCCCAAGGAAACAGAGCCATGAATTCCCATCATCTAGCAAGCATTTTGGCTGCAGGTAAACCCAATGGCATCTCTAATTCTTACACTAACAACCCTTTGAAAGAGGCAATAAGCAGAGAGGGCCCAAATGTGATGTAAGACACCTCCCATGTGTAGAAATAATGACGGCAAATGCCTTAAGGAATGTGAGATAAGTGGACATCACAGCACAGATACCAGTTATTTTATTAAATTTAGTGAATCCTGAAGAGGAATATGTATATGGCCCAAATTCCATGTACTTGTATTAGTTCATTTACCTAGGAAAGTGATTTAAATGGCTAAAATATAAACTTACATAAGGCAACAAACCAAAATCTTTTGATTTTGGAAAAAGAATTGTTAAGAAAATAGGATTTTATAATAGGGATGATACTAAGGAAATTGTAGACAAAGCTACTAGGTAAGTTGCTGGGACTTCAATATAAACTGCAGAGACAAATTTTCTGTGTGGATTGAGATAGAGAACTGAGGGATTCTAGAAGAGAGGAGCCAATCTAATTGACTTAGAAAAACACTCATGTTTTTCAGAACAACGAACTCTCTGAGAGGAATTTTACAAATTCCATTACTGTAAACAAAGTAGCATCAAGAAAAGAAATTCTCAAATTTTTTAAGAAAAAATTTGATAATTTATTCAATAATGTAGTTTGAGGAGTGTTTTTGAAGTTTTTTCTATTTCAACTTTTCATTTTAAACTAATTTTAGACTTAAAGAAAAGTTGCAGAAATTGGGAGTTGTCATATACCTCTTCCCCAGTTTCTCCTCAAGTGAACATCTTGCATTGTCATAGTCTAATTATGAAAACCAGGAAATTAGGGTCACCTGGATGGCTCAGTGGTTGAGCATCTGCCTTCAACTCAGGTCATGATTCCAAGTTCCCTGGATGGAGTCCTGCCTCGGGCTCCCTGCATGGAGCCTGCTTCTCCCTCTGTCTATGTCCTGGCCTCTCTCTGTGTATCTCTCATGAATAAATAAGTAAAATCTTCAAAAAAAAAAAAAAACATGAAATTAATACTGATATATTACCATCAACTAAAGTATGGAGTTTATTTTATGTTTATTTATTGTGAACCTATTTCCCCACTGATGTACTTCTTCTGCTCTAGAATTATGCTCTAGAATCATCTGCAGGATCTGATATTTTGTTTTGCTGTTATTTGCCCTTCATGTCCCCCAGTCTGCAAAGTTACACACTTTTCCCTTTGTTTAAGGACCTTCACATTTTAAAGAATGAGGTGAATTATTTTGTAGAATTTCCCTCCGTTTGGGTTTTTCTGATGCTTCCTCATGACAGAAGTTAATGTATATATTATTTGGTAAAACTAGAATAAACATGATACTATGTGCCTCTCAGGCCATCATGTAATAGAAGTCATAATGTTACTGTTTCTCAGTACTGGTGATATTAATTTTGCTGATTTGGCTAAAGTGTTGACTGCAGGGTTTCTCCTCTAAAAAGCTACTATTTCTTTTTCCATGTAAACACTTTCTGGTGGCACCAGGGTGGCTCAGTGGTTGAGCAGCTGCCTTCGGCCCAGGGCATGATTCCAGGGTCTTGGGATCAAGTCCCACGTCGGGCACCCCATGGGGAACCTGCTTTCCCTCTGCCTTTGTCTCTGCCTCTCTCTCTCTGTGTCTCTCAAGAAATAATGAATGAATAAATAAATAAATAAATAAATAAATAAATAAATAAATAAAATCTTAAAAAAAAAAAAACCTTCTGGAGAGATGTCCTTGGCACTATGTAAGGATACTGCTTCTCTTCAAATTTTTACCCTACACTTTTAGCATCAATAGATTGGTTTGCCACAGTCATTGTGGTGTTTGTCTAATGGTGATTTTCTATTTTCTTCTCACCTCCTGCATTTATTAATTGAAATTATTCTGTAAGGAAAAAATATTTCTTGTCCTCTATCTAATTATTCAATTAGTTGCTCATGTCAAAATAAACTCTTGGATATTTATTTTATTATGTGGGTTAAAAACCAATATAATTATCTTTTTTTTCTTCTCAAATTATTTCAGTTTTGGCCCTTCAAACTCCTTCCAGATGGCTCCTGCATTTGTTTTAAACAAGCTCACATCTTTCATTAAGTACTTCCAAGATCTGGGTTGTAGGTGTGTTCACTGCTTGTGGGTGTCATTAATTATAGTGCTTTTGGCCACAACCAATAGAGGTAGGAATATATGTGTACACTGACATCTGTATTTCTAGATCTATCTATTTGTATAACTGTTAAAACAATGAGTTTATACTGATATCTGATTCCAGTCGAACATCTCAGTGTTTATTTAGCTTTTCCCCTTTCCTTATATTTAATATCTTTTTCCAAAGATGAGAATTCCAGTTCTCTTTGCATGCAATCAATATATTTCCTTTTCATTTTTTTCTTTTAGTTCTAGTACACATGTTATATCATTACATAGTTTTGAAATTGTTAACCTATACCCTATAAAAAACACATTTACTAATTAGATAGGATCATTTGTGTAGTGCTCTTTTTTGCCTTTTTTGCCTTATGGTAAGCAATCAAAGTTACAATTATAAGCTATCAGGTTAGCTGTTTTTTCTGTACTAGTTCAATATGATTATGTTATTCATTTGTAATTCAGTTTGGTTCACTTGTACATGTTTCCATGTGACATAAGTTTTCCCTACATAGTTTTTTGGGCTAAGTTTTGAGGAGATGAGATATCTATGAAGCATTACTGTACATCTAAGAATCAGAAATATACAAAAAGATATATTCAGGGTAGAGTCACTCTGTCCTTATCCCTGCTCACACTCCCTTCTCCTTTACAACCACTTCTCATCCACTTTCTAGAAATAAACCATGTCTTTACTTTTTGGTAAAAAAAGTATCATTTTTTATGTTTATTTCACACAAATGAGCAAGTATGTGTATATTTTCTCATATCCCCACATTTCTTATATGAAAGATAGTACACTATAGTTTCTTTTCTAATTTGGTTTTCTCATTTAAGAATATATCCTACAAATCACTCCATATTAATTCATACAAATCTTCCTTATTCTTTTGTGCATAGTCCTCCATTGTTTAGACCATATTTTATCTAATCTCTTTCCTGTATATGAGTATTAGTTATTTCCAATAGTTTGAAATTACAAATAATGCTGTAACGAATAACATTGTACACAAATGTATTCTTACTACTGGGGGTGTATCTTTAGTGTATGTTTTTAAATGTTTCTGGATTGAAGAGTAAGTGTGTAGGTAGTTTTGTTAAGTATTACCAGATTTTATCAAAAATGTATTTTACTAATTTTCTTTCCCATTAGCAAAATATGAGAGTTTGTTTCCCCACAGCCTCACTGAAAATTTCAATATTACATAGTTAATTTTTGTACATTAGATACATGATAAGTAGGATCTCGGCATTTTTAAACTATTATTTCTCTAATTATGATAGAATATTTTAAGAACATTTTTTTCTATTTTTTTTGTGATTCTTTTAGTTATTTATTTTTTTTTCTCAGTTTCTATCAGGGTTTTGATCCTTTGTCTCTTTATTTTAAAAAGGACACTTTCCTTTGGTCGGTTTTAAATGTTGCAATTTTTCTCTACAAGTTAAGTCAGTTATATTTTTAAATACTGTTTTTTTTTCAACCATTTTTATTTTATGTTGTCAAATGCAACAGTCTTTTCAATTAATGCCTTTGAATTTTATATCACACTCACTATGCCTTCCCTATGCAGAAACTAAAGAGAAATTCATGAATGTTTCTTTGTAGTAGATCCATGGCTTCATTCTTTACATTTAGATACCTAATCCATCCGTAGTAATCTCTTATATGATATGAGACAAATTTAATTTTAGCTTTTTCCATATGGCTACCTCGTTGTCTTATCACTATTTATTAACGAGTCAATCTTTACCCTGGTAAACTGATTTGCCAGTTTATCATATATTAAATTTCTATATGTATTTGCATCTAGTTTTGGACTTTCTATTTTATCTATTCTATCTATTCATCTCTATTTAGTTTTAAATTTTTTTCCTCATGCTGATCTTACACATTTCTTGTGAAATTTATGTCTTTATATTTAGTCTTCTTTGTTGCAATCTTAAATGTATATATGAAGACTGTTGACTTTATATGATAATTTTATATCCTGGTCAACTTACTCAATTCATTAATAGTTGAATTAGTTTTAGTATCGATTCTCTGGCGTTTCTATGTATTTTATCATATTAACTGAACATAGAGATCATTTTACTCCTTAAATTGCCCGTTTTTACAACTCTAACTGATTTCTCTTATTTAATTGTCCTGGCTAAGAATATTTCTACTACATTGCCAAATCATAGAGATATATATGAGATATTTAGTAGAGAAATATAATCATATTAAAAGAATATCTCTCCAGTCCCATTTTCTTTATCATTTTCATCATGAATGTATATTGAATCTGTCTAGAACTTTCTCAGTATTTAAGGAGATAATCATGTGATATTGAATTGAGCTAAGATGAAGGAAGCAATGAATGTAGATTAGTGAAAAGACAAGTTATAGAGGAAAATGGAGGGAAGATTGACAAATAGAAAGTCTGGTAGAAACCAGTAAACCTGTGCATTATGTAAGTATGAAATGGTTTGTATCAGCACAAAGGACCCATTCTTAATACAGATAAATCTATAAGTTTTTTTTAAATGAGGATTATTTTTCTTCTGTGAATTTCTGTAAGCATAATGAAACAATATTTTATGATGAACTAAGAACCAGTGAAGCAGAGACATTTTTATTCCTCCTGTTGCCATAGAAACAATGAATACTTAGGAATACTTAGGAACAATTACACATGATAACCAACCTGTCATATAGTTTGTGTGACATTTTAGAAGACTCACAGATGCTATAGATTCTTTACTTTCTAAAATAATATCCTACATATTGTATTATTACAAAAAGAGATGATAAATATGTTGATGTTCAGGTAATTCAAGATCTATCTAGTTTTATCTACCAAAATCTATTAATCTAATTAAATGTTAGAATAAAATGGAATTTGGTTTTAAGTACTACCTTAGGTTTTAGGAAGTTTTTTTTTTTCATTTTTGTTTAACATGTTTGATAGTCTCATTTCTTATTAATCAAACACTTCATAATCAAGGAGAAGCATTTTAGTCTACTTTTGAGCATGTTCCTTCTAGCTGCAGGATTTAATTTTAATTTCTGCTAAATTTGTCCAATAAACCCCTTTCAAAACAGAAATATATATACTTTCAAGAATTCTAATCTAGATATGACTTTTAATAATCCAAAATAAATTAAGATGTAAAATAGCTAAGAACTAGCTCTCATTAAACTAAAATGTCTATGTTTACCTAATATTTAGTCTTGGGAGTTAAATAGTATCTTATGATAAAATCATTATTCCAGTTTAATAGATTCTGTGAAATGTCATGTATGCCTTTGGATTATAAAAAATATAAGTTCTGAAAAGTTTCTAATAGAATGCCTCAATATAGGAAACTAGAATACAAATACGAAGTAAATTTTTCAAATGGGCTGGTTTAGACCTTCAGTAATAAATCAGTTAATAGTAGTGAAGTCATGAAATATTTAAAATACACACAGGTATTGGTTAATAAGCAGGTAGACTGTAAAATGTGGAATCAAAAATGTGAAATTAAAGTTCCCTTAAAAGGCTAGCCTTCAGATACTGTAATTTTGTTTCTCCAAGAATCATAAATATTAACAACCTTGGAAATAGTATTCAGGACTATTAAAATAATACAATAACAACCAAAAGAATAAAATGTTACTTTCCTTACCAAATAAGAGTGGTATAAATTAGCTAAAAATTTTTAATCAGCTAAAATTTTGATTAAAATATAAAAAAAATTATAAGATCAATGACAAATCACAGACTTCAAATACTTTTCTCTTTTTTTCTTAAAGATTGTATTTATTTGAGAGAGAGAGAGAGAGACAGAGCACAAGCAGAGGGAGCAGGAGACAAAGGCAGAGAGAGAAGTAGGCTCCCCACAGAGCAGGAAGCACAATGTGGGGCTCAATTCTAGGACCCTGAAATCACAATCCGAACCTAAGGCAGACTTAGGTTCTGAGTGCCCCTTGAATAATTTTCTATTATCTCCAACATTTTCTACTTTTGAGAGCTGTAATTTCAAATTTTTAACTTCAACTCTTGGTATTATTATTATTATGTCACCAGGTCAAGATGCTGATAAATGACTAATGCCTTCTGCTGCACATGAAAAGTAATATAATGCAATGACATATCAAAGTAATTTTTTATTCCAAGCTAGAAATTTACAGTAAAAATTAAAGTTAACAATACATTAAAATGTCCAGTTCATTAGAATATATCACAGCCTCCGAATTATCTTTCTATAAAAATGTTTCAAAAAGGTACTATTACCAACCTTGTATCTTTATCTGAAATTTTAATAAAAACAAGAAGAAGAAAGACAGGAGGGAAGAAAGGAAAGGAGAAGGAAGAGAAGAGACAGAGAGGAAGGAAAAGGAGAGACAGAAGGAAGGAAGGGAGGAAGGAAGGAAGGAAGGAAAGAAGGAAGGAAGGAATCTAAAGAAAGAAAGAAAAGAATGAAAGAAAGAAAGAAAGAAAGAGAAAGAAAGGAAGAAAGAAAAGAAAGAAAGAAAGAAGAAAGAAAGAAAGAAAGAAAGAAAGAAAGAAAGAAAGAAAGAAAGAAAAAGAAAAAGAGAAATTGTGTACTTTGACCACAAATAACTAGACCAGATGTCAGCCAGAAGTTGCTGTATCTTCAAATAAACCTAAACGTTTGGATCACTTTCACAGCTGATGCAGGGTAAATTCCAGGAAACAGGCATACATCCAAAAGAGTGCTTCCCTCTACATCACACCTCATATAACATTTCAGATATCCCAAACATGGAACTATGGTAGTGGCTAACAATGCTAGAATACTTGGGTAGGAACATTTTTCACCATGATTACCATTTTTTTAGGTAGATGATTCTAAGGTAGATTATTTAGATTAGTATTTCTACTTTCTTCTTTCTTTAACATATTCCCATGGGGAAATTAAAAAAAAACAATGATTCTGGTAATATGTTCACAAATACCTCTATCAGGATGTAGTTACTCTATAATTTTAAATTTTCCAAAATAAATTATGGGAGAGAAATTTCCCCATGTCATTTCTGGCACAATAATGCATGGGAAATAATTCTGAACCTGTGACAACAGAATTTAAATCTGTGATTTATTTTGTTAATTTAAATAAGAAATAGGTAAACATAAAGTTAAGAATATTTCCATTCTTTTTTTTTTCCCAGACATTTCAGTAAGTTTTCCTCTTTGGGTATCCTAAAAGAAGAAATTCAGATGTTTGCTCATTTTTTTATTCAGAACAAACTTAGTTGGGAAATGTAAAATGTGTCTTAGCATTACAAGCCAATTTGGTCACTAATTCCTCTTGAAGAGAGGGTAGGTAGTAGTGATTAAGAATGTGGCCACTGGAATGAGGATGTCTTAACTACTAGCTTGACTCTGCTTGACTCTTAATGAAGTTCATCAAACATCTATTTGAATAGTTCCCCTATTTCTATGATTGGATTATTGGTGTCCAAGGACTACAATGGGTGTAAGATCTGGAATCAGACTGGCCAGCTCTACACTGACCAGTTGTATAACTTTGAGCAGTCTATGTCTTACATCCTTCACCAGTTAAAAAAAAAAAAAAGAAAGAATGAAAGAAAGAAAGAAAGAAAGAAAGAAGGAAAAAGAAAGAAAAGAAAAAAAAGAAAAGAAAAGAAAGAAAAGAGAAAGAAAAAAATGTGTTTTGTGTATGTACCTACCTTATAGGACTATTATGAAGATTGAATGAGATAATGTATGTAAATTTAGCACAGTACCTGGCAAACTACAGGTATTTGCAACAAATAATTAATTTTATTACTGTTTGTCAAACTGACAATGAAAGATAGCTTTAATAGAAAGCCAAGTTAAGCTGTTGAAGTATTTTATGTAAGGTTGAAATTTAAAACTGCTCAAAGAGAAGCTCTAGAAACTTTGGAAAACTCACAAAATAAAGAACTATCTTTATGATCCAGCTTATTTTGATTGAATTATTATTTCCATTGGAAGGCACTAATATCCACCAATGTCTTTGCAAATGTAGAGTAGCAATGGACAATAGTATATGGGCATCCGGCATTGCTCACCCACAGTCTCTAAGGTGGAAAACATTATGAAAAACTGAACTACTACAATAGGTACCTGCTCTGTTACGTGCTTACATTCTTTCTCATCACCACACCTGTATGGCTCTAACTCTATGGAATGGAAAGTTGTTGCCACCAGCATGAACCTTGAGCAGGGTTTTATGTTGCCACCTGACAGCTCCTGGAAATTCATGGGTGAAACTTGCCTTGGGTGAGAGCTTGTATGGTCTTATTAGGATTGTTTCTTTCTTTCTTTTCTTTCTTTCTTTTTTTTTTTTTTAGATTTTATTTATTTATGCATGAGAGACACAGAGAGAGAGGCAGAGACCCAGGCAGAGAGAGAAGCAGGCTCCCGGCAGCGAGGCCGATGTAGGACTTGTGTAGGACTTGATCCCCAGTCTCCAGGATCAGGCCTGGAGCCTAACGCAGACGCTCAACTGCTGAGCCACCCAGGTGTCCCAAGGATTCTGTTTCTTTACAGACGGTCAAAACAAATTCTGCCTTTGTAAGCTATTCATTGTGTCTGCTCCCCTTTGTCTACTGATTTGGTTGTTTTTCTATTATATATGTGAATGATGCATATATTTTAAGAAGGTATGTTTTTGTGTATTTGATACATGTTTTTTCAAGTCTTTTCTTTGATGCCTTCTAATTATTTTTTGTTTTCAACCTCTCATTTTAATATATTCCTCATGATTATTATGATAATTAAAAGAAATAATATATATTATAAATGTAGGAATTATCACATAGAGAGAACTGTCATGTAGGTTGTAATTTTTACAAGAAAAATGAATATACTTGAATATATTAAAATTGCTAACTTATATGTAATTATCAAGTATTTTTATTTAACTAGTGATTATTTGATTATTAGGAATTCTTTGTATATTTAAAAATAGAGGCACATTTATATGCATACGTATTTATGTAGTTAAAGACATAAATTTGGTATATACAAATCTATGTGTGTATATAAATATTCAAGTTCTCATGTACAGATATATTTTTCATTTTTATATTAGTAATTTTTCACATACTTTTAAAAACATTTAAGAGATTTACTTATTTATTTTAGAGAGGGAGGGGGAGAGAGACCATGAGCAGGGAGAGGGGCTGAGGGAGAAAGAGAGAAAATCCACAAGCAGAGTTCCCACTGAGTGTACAGTCCAACACAGGGCTTTATTCCAAGATCCTAAAGTCATGACCTATAGCTGAAATCAGGAGTAAACCACTTAACTGACTGAGCCACTTAACTGAGCCACTTAGGCACCCTGATTTTTCACATGCTTTCTACTGAAGAATAGAAATTTAGAAGTAAAATTTAATATCATGTGTATTTAATCAAGAACCAATATCATATCTATTTAATCAAATTATCCAAATTTGGATACTTTGTTCCTGCTAAATGTTCATATTTAAGTAAAAATGTCTATTAACAGATCATTTCTTCAAAGCAATTATTTCCAACAATAAGTTGTTTTTACCCAAACATGTTCAATATAAATGGAGAAATGTAAGAAAGTAATATATGAAGTTTTAGAAACAGAAGCCCATTGACATTTAATACCATTGCAAAACATTTAAATCCATTATTTAAAGTACTCAAATGTTTTCAGGACTTTAGTGTATTTAGACAATGAAGGTAAGAATTTTCCCATTGTAACAAGACAATATTATCCCTGTTAAATCATAATAATATATAATTCTGTAAATACCACTAATGAATCAAATATATCAGACAAATAATTTTAATTAATGCATATAAAAAAGCCAGCAACGTTATATACCAACAACCCTAATTTATGTATCTGATCACTTTCATATTGCATTATTAAACCACTACCTATCACATAATGTTTAAGAAGCCAAGTAATATCAATAATTGATTATAACTTTTAAATTACTCTGCTTTTAAAATTATCCATAGAATGGAGGTCAAGTTTAAATTGCTCTTATCCATCACTGGGTGTTGATGGATGCAAAATATCCATTATATGTAAATTGAACCTAATGGGGCTAGAAGCAAACCTCTGGGTTCTGTTATATTATATCTTGTGCAGGTAGAAATACAATTGAACTATTTCAAAAAAATCTTAATTTCCTTTAGAGGATGAAATAGAAAACATTTCAAATTTTTTCTGGACAATTATTTCAAAGGATTTTTAAGTATATATTCTCCCTTGAATATTTTTTCTTTATTTTTTTAAATAGTTTTAGGTTTAAAATAAAATTGGGAAGGAAGTACAGAGATTTCAGTACAGTCTCTGCCCCACACATTCAGAGTTTCCCTGATAGATCATCCCCACTCACAAGAATGGTGCATTTTAACCAACAATGAGCCTACACTAACACATCATAATCATCCAAAGTCCGTGGCTTACCTTAAAGTTCACTCTTAATATATATTCAATGGGTTTGGAAAGATATATAATGACATTTTTCCATCATTGCAATCACTGCCATAAAAATTCTATCTGCCCTGCTTATTCATCTCTCCCCCAAACACACACCTTGGGCAACCACTAATCTTTTTGTTTCCATAATGTCACCTTTTCCAAAATGTCACATAGTTGGAATCATACAGCATGTAGCCATGACAGATTGGCTTTTCTCACTTAGTAATATACACTTAAGGTTCTTCATGTCTTTTATGCCTTGATAGCTCATTTCTTTTTAGCACTCAGTAATATCCCACTGTTGGAATGCACCAGCTTATTTATTCAGTCATCTGCATTTTGGTTGCTTTCAAATTTTGAAAATTACAGATAAAAATGCTATAAACATCCATGTGCAGATATTTTTATGGACAAAATTTTCAACTTCTCTGGGTAAATACCAAGGAGCAAGATTACAGGGTCATATAGTAAGTTCAAACAAGAAATCATCACACTGTTTTCCAAGGTGGCTCTATTATTAGCATCCCCACCAGTAATTTATGAGAATTCTTGATGCTCCACATCCTCACCAGTGTTGTCAGTGTTCTGGATTTTGGCCATTCAAATAGATGGTAATAGTATCTCAGTGTTTTTGTTTCTTTAATTTGCAATTCCCTAATAACACACGATATGAAGCATTTTTCCAGATACTTACTTGCCATTACTACTTTTTGTTGTTGCTGTTGTTGCTAAAGTGTCTGTTAAAGTCTTAGGCCATTTTTTAATTGGAATACTTGCTTTCTTATTGTGAGTTTTAAGTGCTTTTCATATATTTTGGGCAATAATTCTTTATTGTATGTGTCTTTTGCAAATATTTTCTCCCAGTCTGTGGTTTGTCTTCTCATTCTCTTGACATTGTCTTTAGCAGATCAGAGGTTTTGATTTAAATAAGTCCAGCTTATCTATTATTTTTTTCATGAACTGTGCCCTTGTTATTGTCTACAAAAAGTCATTACCATACCCAATGTCATTTAAGTTTTCTCCTGTGTTATATTTTGGTAGCCTTATAGTTTTACATTTCATATTTCAGTGTGTGATACGTTTTGATTTAACATTTGTGAAGGATGCATGGTATGCAGGTAGATTATTATTATTATTTTGCATCTGGATGTCCAGTTTTCCAGTACTACTATTAAGAAAACTGTCTTTGTTCTATTTTACGACCCTTGCTCCTTTGTCAAAGATTAGTTGACTACATGTACATGGATATGCTTCTGGGCTCCCTGTTGTGTTCCATTCACCTTTTTATCTGTTTTTTTTTTTTTTCTCACCAATACAGTACTGTTTTGATTACTGTGGCTTTATAGTAAATTTTGAAGTCAACTAACATCAGTTCTCCAATTTTGTTCTTGTCTTTCAATATTGTATTGACTCTTCTGGGTCTGAATATTTTTCATAATAATTTCTCACTGTCACTATCTTCCCTGTAAAGTTCTTCACATTTTAAAGTCCTCCTTTTTCTTATTCACTTTCAGGTAAAAGAGTAATTGATTTTTAAATATTCTACAGAATCTACCCATGATTCACATTCTAGTTATAAATTAAAATCCATTCTGACAAATAGCTCTGCAAGATCTCATTTCTCCTTGATTTATTTTGAAATGTCGGAGGTTTAATTGATCGACATATTCTACAACACTTTAAGGCTATAATTGTTAACTTTTCATAAGTTAGTGTTCTTTTAAAAACTAAACTTTAAGACACCCCAAAAAAGTATACATGTTGACTAATGTCATGAGAAGAAGCATAATAGAGTTTACAAAACTGAGACATAAGAATTGTTCCTTACTGTATAACAGTTTCTGGCTGGTATTAGTTTCACATACTAAGTAGCACATGACTGAAGTATGTAAGTACAAACATCATTTATAAGACTATATTAATTTCCAGGGCCCCTGTGTTTCAGTTGGTTAAAAGTTCAACCATTGGTTTCAGCTTAGGTCTTGATCTTGGGTCCTGCGATTGAGCCCCTGTGATGGGCTCTGCACTCAGCATGGAGCCTGCTTGTCCCTCTTCCACTGTTCTCCCTATGTTTTCTCTCTCTCTCAACTAAATAAAGTAATTAAATTTTTACACACAAAAAAAGGTCTATATTAGTTTCCTGTTGCTTCAGTAACAAATTACCACAAGCCTAGTGGCTTGAAACAACACAAGGAAGTCCAAAATGTGTCTCACTGAGCTAAAATCAAGGTATTGGCAGGATTGTGTTCCTTGTGAGACTTCAAAGAAACTTTACCTCATTGCCTTTTCCCAGCTTCTAAAGGCCCTCCATACTCCTTGGCTCAGGTCCCTTCCTTCATCTTCAAAGTACTCCACTCCAAGCTTTGCCTCTGTCATCCCATCATCTGTCTCTGATTTTGACACCTTTGCCTTCCTTATATCAGGAATCATGATTACAATGGGCACACCGGATAACCCAGAATGATCTCCTTTTCTCAAAATCCTTAATTTAGTCACAAATGTAAACTCTTTTTTTTTTGTCAAAATAAGGCAATATATTCATAAGTTTTGGGAATTCCTATATTTTTTTTGTCTTCACAGTGACCATGGGATATATGTACTTGGAGCTAAAAAAAATAAAATCTAGGGAGATTGTTAACACTTTGAAGTTCTTAGTCTGTATGGTCAATCATTAAAGCTATCTTGATGGAGACATAGGGTGAGAAGTAGGGGGAATTTCAGCTTATAAGGTCTGGCAGAGGAGGAAGATCTGATGGAAGACCCAGTCAAAAGACTAGAATAGCATGATCTCAAAAGTCAACCAGATTTCTGGTTTTCCAACAGCCCCACGTGAGACACTGGGCAAGGTACTTAACCTTTCCAGTCATGAATTTCCTCATTCACGTCTTCTCCACAGAGTTGTTGTGAAGACTTCGATGGTATAATGCTGTAGAGCCTTTAGCTCAGTTCCTCAGTGCCTGCTGTCATGGTCATGGTCATCGTCACCACCTCCACGGTCATCCTTAGGGATAAAGTAGGATGCAGTCTTGGAAGTGTGGTTGCAGCACTCAGATCTCTGGCTTTCTTGTGAGGGGAAGAAATTCTCTTTTGCTGCCCAGGCCCTTTGGCCCCCGTGTCCTTCCTTAGATTACGGGAACTTCTTGTGGGGGAATGATCGGGTATCCTGATTCCAGCTCAGCACCGTATTTATCAGTGACAAAGAGTACCAGAAAACTTCTTGCAATACGTACAAACTCAAAGCTACTTAAATAGCCATGTGGCCAAGTCAAGACTACTGTGTACACAATAATATAAAGATAAGAGATCTGCTCGATATAATTTTTAAACTTTATCTTCCTATACTTTCCATATGAGTTTCTACTCCAAAAATAATGAGATATAGGGAATGTCCAGCACCAAATATAAAGATTATGAAGACCACAGAGATGTATTTACCTTCCCTTTTATATGTAACTAATCCATTCAATTGTATGCTTTGAAAGGAGTAAACTGCCTAAAACAATTTATGTCAAAACCAATTTGGATTAAACAACATAAAAAACAGAGGCAAATTTTTTCTTTAAAGGTCAGAATGTTTCTGTATTTCTATTCATAAGTATCCTTGATTTGTTGCTATAAAACCAAAAATTGATAAATGTAGTGATGTAAGATGGATGTATCTTTCTTTTTTTTTTTTTAATTTTTATTTACTTATGATAGTCACAGAGAGAGAGAGAGAGAGGCAGAGACACAGGCAGAGGGAGAAGCAGGCTCCATGCACCAGGAGCCCGATATGGGATTCGATCCCGGGTCTCCAGGATCGCGCCCTGGGCCAAAGGCAGGCACCAAACCGCTGCGCCACCCAGGGATCCCCGGATGTATCTTTCTTATGCAAGAAAGATAACAGCAAAGAGGCCAACAAATCAAGCCCTTGACTCTGAATCAACAGAGGCAAGTTAGCATACATATATACACTTCAATTTTATGAAAAATTATGAAAAAAATGTGCTTTCTACTTTAATTAGATTTTTAAATTAACCAATGACTTTTCTAACCTGATCTTGTCAAATAATTTGGTCTCTAGGACTCATTACTGGCAAAACTGTAGTGAGGCAGGCAGGCTCATGTACTAGTGAGAGAGTATAAACTGAGGAAAGATTTGTAGAAAACAAATTAACCTTTAAAATGTCAGTACATTTTAAACACTTCTAGGAATCTCTTCTAAGGAAATAATTCATTAAAATTTTGGGGAAAAATCTTTATGTAATAATGTTTAAAACTAATATTTTATATATAAAATACAGGAATAAATGATGATGGTGGAGGTCACACACACACACAATTATACAGCCACATGACAAAATTTTATGCACCTGTTGAATGTGTAATGGCACAGAAAAAACCTGTCTCAAACAATGTTAATGATAGAATAGATCACAACTCTGTATGTACAAAATTATTTCAATAGTGCTTGCTTCTCATATGTCTGGGTGGCTCAGTCATGTGTCAAACTCTTGGTTTCAGTTCAGGTCATGATCTCAGGGTCATAAGATTAAGCCCCACTTTGGGCTCTGTGCTCAGAGAGAGATTCTCTCTCCCTCTCTCTCCCTGTCAACCCCTCCCCTCGTTCATGCTCTCTCTCTCTCTCTCTCAAATAAATAAATAAAATCTTTAATAGTGCTCACTTTAGCAACACATAGTAAAATTGGAACAATACAAAGGAGATTAGCATAAACTCTGTGCAAGAATGACGTCCAAATTCATGAAGCATTCCAATTAAAAAAAAAAGAAAATAAAATTATTTCAACAAACATAAGAATAAATAGGAAAAACTGCATCAAAATGTAGTATTGGATATCTGATTATTTTCTCCTACTTCTCTTCATAAGCTTTTTGTCTTTTGCAACTTTTATATGTATATATCTTTGAATTAGAAAAGAATTAAAATTTAACAATTGTTTCATAATAAAAAACTGAAAAACATTTATATCTTTATTGAAATGAATAATTAGATATTTTTCCTTTTTTTTTCTTTTGAGACAGAGAGAGAACATAACACACAAGGAGAGAAGGGACAGAGTGTGGGAGAGAGAAAATCTTAAGCATACTCCACGCCTAGTGTGGAGCCCAAAGCAGGGCTCTATCTCAGGATCCTGAGGTCATAACCTGAGCTGAAATCATGAGTCAGAAAATTAACCAGCTGAGCCACCCAGCTGCCCCTAATTAGCTATTTCTCTAAATTATAATTTTACATCGAGAAGTTTGGGAGGGAGGCAGAGTTTCTGAAAAGTTATTCTGATTCTCTGTGGGACCTTGTCTTTATAAGCACAGTTAACATGTTCTAGAACAAAAATAATGTATGTCAAAATATTGTGCCAAGGACAAGTAGTAAAAGTTAAGAACAGAAAAGTAGAATTAAGAGATATTCTAAGAGTTATACTTTCAATAATGAATACCTCAGTGTTCTCTTTTGTAAGATTAGAGATTTTGACTGATTAACCTCTGTGTTCTTTCAGTACCAACAGATTATGCTTTTATAATTTTCTCTCCAAAAATAATAATTTGCATCCAAATTTACCTTTGCACAAATATATCTCCCTTTATTGCTGGGGAGGATGTAAAATTTATATATATATATATGTATATATATATATATATACATATATATATAAAGTATATATATATAAAATGATGATCTAATGAACTAATGGATGGATAATATATATATATACAGGATATATATCCTAATGGATTATATATTTATATATTCTCAGGACCATAACCTATTGCCCTGCCATCCACAGTTTGCTTGCAGATTTCTTGTTCTCAGCTTTCACAGGTTCTCAGTTTTATGGAAAGTGGAATTATTCTTTACAAATCACTTGTTTAGGCTTTGAAAACTTATCCTCTTGACTTCAAACCACATAATCTTATTCTTGCTGTTTTATTTTGTTTTGTTTTCTTTTAGACACTGGAGCATGTTTCCCTCCTTGTTTAAATTGCTTTGCATTAGGGTCATTAATTGGTGAATGTTGAGGGCTCAACATATGCTTCCCATAAAGTTGCCAGCTTCCTCCGGTGTTATATGACAGCCTTCTTGAAAGTTGAAGGACAAGGTGCTTGCATTTCATCTAAAAAAAAGACATAATTTGAACTAATGTAAATTTATAGTAGCCGAGATTACATTATAATAGAGAAGTCTGCAATGGTGGATGTAGGAAGAGTCATAAAGGACAAGTTGCAAGGGTGAAATATATTAATGTCGGTAACAGGATGTGAGAGCACACCATGTATACATCTGGGAAGCTTCAGAAGCAAGGGAGGGAAACCATCAGGAAACAGAGGCTGGTTAAATATCACATTGCTCTCAATAGGCAAATCAGATTAAAAACAATCTTGATGTTTTGAGTAAAGTAAATAAAATCACACTCTATAAAGCAAGAAGTGATTTTGTAACTGAGAGAAGCTTCCTGTAACTGCAAGTTTTATGTGAGGTCCCTCAATACTCTTTAGACAATTTTTTTTTCTGGACTTTTTATCAAGGTCTTTTCGGTTTTTGTTTTGTTTTGTTTTGTTTGTTTTGTTTTTTGTTGTTGTTGCTGTTGTTTTAGTAAGCACATGAACCCCAAAGATAGGATTCACAGGGAAGGTTGCAAACAGAAGTGAGGTTTTTTTGTTTTGTTTTGTTTTGGGGGGTTTATTTATGTATTTATTTATTTATTTATTTATTTATTCATGAGAGCCTCAGAGAGAGGGGCAGAGATATACACAGAGAGAGAAGCAGGCTTCATGTAGGGATCTCAATGTGGGACTTGATTTTAGGACCCCAGGGTCACACCCTGGGGCTAAGGCAGACTTTCAACCGCTGAGCCTTCCAGGCATCCCAGAAGAGAGGTTTAAAATAAAAGTTACATATACTTAAAAATGAAGTGCCTTTACCTCCTTTCCTTGTTTCTATTAAAACAAAATTTTTCAATGAAAGAATGAAAGCTTGGAAGAGAAAGAAAATAGAACTGCATATGGGCAGGAAGAGATAAATCAAAGATGAAAAGTTAAAGAAGACATCAGGATAAAGAGATGGATATTCCATAGTAAAAGAAATCTGAGGGCTCATCTGGGAAATAATAAAGGGTCCCTGACTACACATAATAATGTTGCTGATTTTTTTCTACTAAATCCAAGAGAGTAGTAGCATAAATATCTATAAAAATAATTTCCATTGCCTAGCTTGTTCAAAAACTTTCATTTCCAAAGAAAAAGAAACAATTTATAGAGTTTGAATATAAGACATAATGAGCTTTTGCAATATATATTTATGTTTTTGTGTTGATGAAGATGATGAAGATATAGTCTTGCAACCCTGTATTAACATACACTACACATATAGGAAGAGTTAAGAACTACACTTTCTGATGGCATCATACAGGATGTTTGTTCAATTTAACAGTTATACTTGAGTAAATTTCAAAGCAAATTAATGATATCACATTTTTAAGCATCATGCAGGAACAATGGTCATTAATAATAAACAATCAAGTGCAAATACAAAATTAACAAATATTCTCCAATGAGGTCAGAAGAATCCACTATTGCATTTGGAAATTAAAATATAATGGGCTTGCCAGTCATAAAGTTCTAGGTTTGGTGAGGAGAGAAAAGTTCTCTTACTAATGAGCTATATGATTTCACAATGGAATATCAGGCAGTAGCTTGGATATGTGGCTAGGTATAGATAAATAGAATTTCCACATTTTTCTTGAGTAACTTGTAAAACTTTCAAAATAGTTGATATTGGCTTTTAGGTGAAAGGCCATTTTATTGATAGATGGTCTGATAATACTGGCAATTAAAATATTTGGGAACTACATAAAAATCCTTTACAAACATCTTTTGGCAACACAAACTACCTTACATATAGCTCTCAAAAATGAAAATGTTCCAATCCAAGGAGAAGATAATTTAAAAAGTCTGGAATACTGAGAAAATGTAAGTTATTGTAACTTTCTTTGTTTTAAAAGATTTTATTTATTTATTCATGAGGACACAGAGAGAGAGGCAGAGACACAGGCAGAGGGAGAAGCAGGCTCCATGCAGGGAGCCCAATGTGGGACTCAATCCCAGGCCTCCAGGATCATGCCCTGAGCTGATGGCAGACTCTCAACCTCTGAGCCACCCAGGAGTCCCAATAAATTACTGTAATTTTCAATCTCAAGTTCCTACTAAGAGATTTATGTAATATAAAGCTTTTTTGGTTCTTTCTTTAATTATAACAATTACGTATCAGTCACATCATTTTATTTGTGATTTGGCAATACGTGCTACTTTTATTTGCCATGTTATGGCTTTACAAATTTCTTGCAAAATTTTATCTCATTTACTAGAGAAAATGAATCATGGTGTGGAGTAAAGATACCCAATTCATTTGTTAATGAATGAATGAATGGTGAATACATTCATTTTAAAAAATCAAGGAAGAAAAGAAAAGAGGAAGAAAGAAACAGAGAAATGGAGGAAGAAAGAAAGGGATGGGGAAAGGAAGTAAGGAAGGGAGGAAGAGAAAAGAAGAGTTGAAGATAGGTAAACAGAAAGGACAATAAAGAGCAAAGACTGAAGATTCCTGAAGAAGAATTTCTCCTTAAGACTGCAACATTACCTAAATTTCCAGCTTGTTGGCCTGCCCAGATTTTGGATTGTCAGAACCCATATCACATAAGTCAGTTCCTTAAAACAAATCTTTGTCTCTGCATGTATAAGTGATAATAGATGATAGATAGATATAAAGGTAAGAAAAAAGAAGAGATAACAAATAGATATATAGATATGTATAAATAGAAATAAAAAGAAAGAAGAAAGATGATAGATGATAGATCAATTGATTGATCTCCCATTGATTCTATTATTCTTGAGATCTTGACAATACATATTTTATATTTAAAATAATAATTTAATAGTTTCCATTGAACTGCATATTATAAACTCAAAACTCTTAGAGGAGTCTTAAACCAATCAAGGTTGTTCTGATAACATTGGCCTTTTAATCCTGTTTTAGTGGGTTATACAGACGAACTCCCACCACCAAAATGTTTATTTCTAGGGATCTTCAGGTACCATAAAACTATAAGGATTGTGTGGGTAGAAAGAACGATCAAGTCAATCAGCTATAAGTAGGAAAAAATCAGAAAAACATAGGAGAATATAGAAGAATATCTTTTTATTATAAGTAATCAAATTAGTTTCCTCATTTGTAGCTAACAATCTCGGAGATCTTTGTAAAGAAGGATCTGTTTTAAAATAAGAACTATGGACAAGGTTAGCACCCTTTCAAAATGATCTTGTCTAAGAAAGAAATTTCTTTTATTAGTGTAATTATACCTAGCGAAAAAAGTCTTCTTAATTCCTTAATATTACATCATTGTAATCCTACAAGAGCCTTATAAGTCCTAAAATCTCTCATGAATTTTCCACACCAGTAATTTTTAATATTGGCAATGGCATGTTCCTCATCATAAATTCCCCTGTAGATTAGCTAAAATATTAGAAAATTATTCTTGTTGTAATGTTAAAATATGTTTATATCAGAAACAATATAATGGTAATTTGCACATTAAGTGAAAAGTTTGTGTATAGGCATTTAAGTTTCCTGGAAGTCTCATCCTGAAGATCACTGAACTCTTCTATAACCACTAAATGAGCAATGTTCAAATATTTATAGCTATAATCCTAACTTCAGTACCCCAAACAATAGAAAACTAGACTAATCTAAACTCACAGGACTGCCACTGTCTAGTATGGGAAGGATTTTGAATTGGAAGAATGAAAACTTTTGAATTAACTCTATGATTTTGAGTTACCGTCCCAAACTAGCTTTTTCAGCAATGAACATGAAGAGGGCATCTGTGGTTTGAATATTTCCCCCAGGTAATCTGTGATCCAATATATTTGTGAACCGCTAGACTTGAAGCAGAAAGAGTACTCAGAAATATTGCAATAGTCTAAATGAAATAAGTCCTATGGCAACAGGAATATACAAAAATTAGACATGATGGACAATAAAGCTAAGAGAGTTAGGGATACAAGATAGTAAATAATTAAATTTGGAGACAGAGAAATGGGAGGCATCTGGATGATTGTAGAAAGATTAACAAAAATAGGGAAAACAGAAGGTGGAGAAAGTACACATGGAAAGGTAGTATATTCAGCTTTTATTGCTCATCAAGGAATCTGTGAATGATTAGAGTAAGCTGTATATTAAAGCAGCCAGAAAGATAGGTTAGGAATGCAGAAGAGAGATCTAAACTTGAAATACAGATGAGGGTTACCATTCTAAAGGTAGTGGAAGGAGGAGGAGGAGGAGGAGGAAGAAGTAGCAATAAAGGGAACTTGTAGAAAATATGTAGTCTTGTTTTCAATGGGTATGTTTATTTTTATATAAATATTATTATAATAAATTTATTAGTATGCAATCTGGTCTTTTTCCACTCAGCAAAAGTTTTTGGAGATTGTTCCATGTTGGTACATATATACTGACTTCAACATGAGTAAATATTTAAATGATAACGGAATTTCCAGAAGGATATACAACAAACTGAAAATGATGATTACCTCTAGGTAAGGGAGGTGATTAAAATTACGCATTGCGGTCAAAGAGACATTTAAATATTCTTGTCAATTTTATTTATTTAATATGGAGACTGAATTTATGTATTGCCAATAAAATCAAGAATTCAGTTTTTTTTTAAGTGAGGTTAGACTATTTCATTCAGATTTGTCATTCTCTGCTTGCATAATTCGTTGAATTCTCATGATGCTTTGGAAAATTAAATTATGTGCTGAAGTCTCTTGGAAGTCCAAGAAAATGCCAATGTTTTGTCCTAAAATAGCAATTTAATAAGATACATTTATTTCTACTGAATTGGTACTGAAACTGCTAGTGCATATGTATCAAAACCTTGAGTAAGTAATGCAGCTGCAAATGTCTACATTTGTAGATCATCTATCATCTTTATCAGGATATTTCTATCAGTCATTCTGACAAAAACAGCGTGCATTTTTAAAATAGCAAATCATTTAAAATATGTGAAAGTGCTTTCTCGAAATTCACTATCAGAGTACTTGTGAATTGTCTCAACAAAGTGAAAAAAATGAAATGATTATGATACATTTTCCTCCTTTTATCTTGAAGATTGACTCGTTTGTTCTCTACATTTTCCTTTTGGTAATATCCAAACTCCCTCCGACATGTCAGAAGCCCTTTTCTCTCCTTTGTCCATATAACACTTGCAGAGAATTAACTCATTCCCATGACATTAACTTCTTTCCATTAAATGAATGCCACTCAGGTGTGATATCTCAAGTACAAGTGCAGCTGTCATCTCTCTCTCATACTTGACACATTGTAACCTCCCATAAACACCCCAAACACATTTCTTTATCTTTCCTTCCTCCCCCATCTTGCAAATCAGGGTCACTTCCAAAAGGACTTTCTCTTTGGCATCCTTATTTATTGATAGTTCCCCAAGGTCATTAAAGGTAGGAATGTTGAAGCAGAAGCTCCAAATTCAAATATCTGACATAGCTAGACAGGAAACAGGAAGAAGACTGGATTCAGGCAACATAGAGTGATATTGACCAGTTATTTAAGGGTACACAGCCCAGTAGAGGCAGGAGCCTCTTCTTAAACTAGCATAGCCTATTGCCAACTTAGGGTTACAAATACCTAGTCCTGCCAATTAAAAAAAAATGGGCTCCTGGATGGCTCAGCCTGACTTTTGATTTTTGCTCAAATCATGATCTCAGGGTCCTGAGATTGAGCCCTGCTTCTGGATCTGTAATGGGTGTGAAGCCTGCTTAAGATTCTGTCTCTCGGGATCCCTGGGTGGCGCAGCGGTTTGGCGCCTGCCTTTGGCCCAGGGCGCGATCCTGGAGACCCGGGATCGAATCCCACGTCGGGCTCCCGGTGCATAGAGCCTGCTTCTCCCTCTGCCTATGTCTCTGCCTCTCTCTCTCTCTCACTGTGTGCCTATCATAAATAAATAAAATTTTAAAAAAAATTAAAAAAAAAAAAAGATTCTGTCTCTCCCTCTCTTTCTGTCCCTCCCCCATTCTCACAGGTGCGCACCCATGCTCTCTCTCTCTCAAATAAATAAATATGTCTTTAAAAATCTTATATTAAATGCTGGTAACAAATTTTATACTAAAACGACAGCAAAATAACAACAACAGTAATAAATCCAGAACAGTTGACAGCCTTTTATTATAGAGGATTTTGTCTGATATCTAAGGAAGCAAAGCTGTGCTTCCATTCTTATTAATTGGCTTCTGAGAGCCAGAAATTAGAGCACACACACACACACACACACACACACACGAACAAACAAAAGAACTAAAAACAGGTTCTATCTTGCTTTAGTCTCTGAAGCAAGTGAAATCTTGAATATTACCTGTAAGTCACTGATTCCCTAAAAACAAACAACTCTATCACTGATTTTTACAGTACTGATATCTGAAAATATATCAAAGCCTTTTTGATACCTGAAAGGATCATCTGAGAAAATTGCTGTTTTCCCACCTAGAATAGAAAAACTGTAAGGTCAGTAATTCTGGTAATTGGGTATGCGAGAGAGAGAGAGAGAGAGTGTGTGTGTGTGTGTGTGTGTGTGTGTGTGTGTGTGTGTTGTATTTTTTATCTGATAACCCCGTGCTGCTAACACTGGGACTCCTTTATAAATGTTCTATCTGGGACACCCGGGTGGCTCAGTGGTTAAGCATCTGCCTTTAGCTCAGGTTGTAATCCAGGGGTCCTGGGATTAAGTCCTACATCAGGCTCCCAGCGTGGAACCTGCTTCTCCCTCTGCCTGTGTCTCTGCTTCTCTCTCTGTGTGTTGTTCATGAATAAATAAATAAAGTTCTGAGTAAACTTTACTCTTTTCTAAGTGGCATTATTTCCAACCTAACCTTAACACTTAAGTCGCTATTCCTGCATCTACAATTTGATGTTTCTTCCCTCAAATTGTTTCTTGAACCAGTTTCAATCTTTAATTGTGGCAACTATTTTTACAACTCAGGCTTTAAGCCTCTTACACTGCATGCACAGTTTCTAATGTTGGGCAAATCCTTTCAACACATCATACATGCTGCAAAGTATAATCAAGTTTATTTCCCTAATAAATTCCTTTCAATAAATCCCACACCAAAAAAATCAGTTTCAAATTCCTTAGATGGATATTCAGAGATTTCTAAAAACAGGTATCTCTTTACTATCTCAAGTGGAGTAGTTTACAACACAGACTACCTTTTTAAGCCCAACCAGCTCTTCTTTCTCCTTCTCCACAGCAAAATGTTCTCTCTCAGCTCCTTTGCTCATACTCCTTAGTTTCTTGAATAAGCTTTGCTCTGCACTCCCTTCCTCTGTGCCTTTGCATTTTTAATAAATTATAATTTTCGTTTTCAAATAGTATATATTGGCATGGGAAAAAGCACATGGTATATTGTCAAGTAAAAAATTATGAAGCATTATAAATAATTGGATATTATTTCTTAATGACAGAAGATGGCAAGAGAACAAGAGCACAGGGAGACTGTTTTTCAGATCCTCAAATATTTAGGCAAATTACATTTTATTTTCATTGCTCTTTTTTATTTATTGTAATTTTTGCTTTTTACATTAGTCATTTTATACCCAGAAAAAATAACCATATGCGCTTATATATGGTACCCAACCTTTAGGACCCAGCTCTAATAAATACTTTGCTTTGTCATCTCAGAATTCATCCATCCTCAGAGATTTCTCTTGGAATTCTTCATAGCATTTTCCATAAGAAATATTGATTCATCTTGTTGATAATACATTAAAACTCAATTTTTTCAGTTCTTTGACCACTAAATTCCAATCCTCCTCCTCCAACTCACCTTTATTTGGACCCAGGATTAAGCGTTCCTTACCCAGAAAAGACTAGGGTATCTAACCCATATCTAATTTAAAATGAACATAATTAATAATAAAACAAAATTTCCAAGCAAATTAGGATTTTATTAGTCTTTTGAAATAAATATTTAAAATATAAAATTATTTCAAGTTTAATTATTTGTTAGCTTGCACATTCTTGCCCATAAGTGAATGAGTGGTTGCATGTGGTGTACATATACACATGCTAAGCATGTTTTTAAACTATTGGATAATTCAGTACCAGCTTCCAGCACATATTCTCTTGGTCAGATCCATGACATTGTTATAGCCATGATTCCTCAGCCACCATCCCAATTTCAAGCATATTTCTCATCCACCATTACTTTAGTTTTTCAATTTAAGTATTCTATCATCCCCACATCAACAATTCTTCAACCAAATTGAGCACTCCAAGCTATTATCCTTATAGTGTTTTCACTAGCCATCACCTACTCACCACTTTTATTCCTTAACCAGTGCAAATTCCATGGTGTCTCAGGAAGTAGGAAGGCCCGAGGACAGGAACAGAGATGAAGGAACAGCCAGTCAGTGGAGGAGTCAGAACACACACCACATTTATTGATTCAGTTTGTTGTCTTATAAGGGCATGTTTTATGGTGCGCTAAAACAGTTACAGTAGTGACAACAATGGTTACTGATCACACATTATGATAAGAAGCATTACAATAGTGAAAATACTTGAGATGCTGCAAGAATTACCTAAACTTGACATAAAGACACGAGGTCAGCAAATACTGTTGGAAAAATGGCACCAATAGACCTGCTCAACAGGAGTTGCCACAAATCTTCAATATATAAAAAATTGCAGTATGTGTGAAGCACAATAAAGCAAAGCACCATAACATGAGGTACACCCGTGTAATCCAGTGCCAGGAATGGATGAGAAAATAAATAGTAACCAAGTAAAATACTAATGTTTCCTATTACTTTGTTTTATTCTTTCAGTTACACGCATGTATAGCTTATCACTTTAGGGGATTTCTTCTTCTCATTAATTTATTCATTCATTCAACAAATATTTAGTAAGAACATATTTTTGTCTCAGAATGTCATTGGATTTTTGTAATACAAAGACAATTAAAACAATTTCTTTGCTCAGTGAACTAATGTAAACTACCCTAAATTTACTAGTGGATTTAATGAAGCCTTGTATACATGGCTGCATATCCAATAATATTTATATTAATTATTCAATTAAAAAGTGAAGAAAATCTTTCATAAGCCTCTAAGTAGATAATTGCAGCTTTATAAATATTAAAATAGAAGCTAAAGAGATTTAACTTAGCAATTAAGAAATTATTTTCCTTTTTTTTTTTTTCTGCACACACACATGAGAATAAGGTTTTGACTACTTTCATTAGAGAAGTTCCTGAGTATGGTAATATTTTTATAAAATTTTCAGTAACTTACTTTAAAAAAATTTTGCTTTTTAGTACAGCCAGGAAACAGAATATTTTGGATAGGTAAATGTCCTTGAGAACTACATGTAACATATTTTTAGTATTGTACAAATAAAAATCTCAGAAAGTGTGTCTTTCAACCTTCTACATTTATTGATGCAGTAAGAAACTATTTGGAGAATGTTTAACAAATTTATTTAGTGTCCAATAGCAACACTGCTGAGAAAAGAAATTGTCCATTATAAATTCATTGGCGTTAGTTAAAGCTTACAGTGTTAAATGCCCCAAACATTTCTTAAAGTTCTTATTTTATTAAGTGGCCTCGTGTTGTCCTGAAAATTGCACGGACTTTGGCAACAGGTAGATGAGGCTTGTGTGAACTCACTTTAGTCATTTGCTAGCTATGTAACCTCAAGCAATTCAGGTAAATATTTATTTTGATTTTTAACTTTCTTATCCTTGAAATGAGAGCAAAATTATCTTATGAGGCTATTGTCAATGTTGAGTAAAATGCACATGAAGCATATACCTAATATTGCTTTTTAGGAGAACATTTCTTTTTCTTTTTAATTTTTTATTTATGATAGTCACAGAAAGAGAGAGAGAGAGGCAGAGACACAGGCAGAGGGAGAAGCAGGCTCCACGCACCGGGAGCCCGACGTGGGATTCAATCCCGGGTCTCCAGGATCGCGCCCTGGGCCAAAGGCAGGCGCCAAACTGCTGCGCCACCCAGGGATCCCCAGGAGAACATTTCTAAATTAGTAGTAGCAGGCATTTACCTTCTAAATAAACTACAAAGTGTAATAATATCATAATACCTGTATTGTAAGGTAGAAATTAGCTAGTTAAATAAATATAAACATGAGCATGAGTCTCATTCTGCATGAATTCATCACATTGTATCGGCCTTGTCATTTCTCCCTTTTGGAACAGAATTCCTGTCGGTTCTAGAGATTGGGATACATGATTCATAAGGTCTCTTCAAGTTTTAATATGCTAATATTCCAGTAAGCTTATGATGATTTTTTGACATGACACTGTGTTGCTCTGAGTTCCTCTTTGGGTTGAATTGTGTCCCCCAAAAGATGTGTGAAAATTCTCACTCTGGGGCTCATGAATGTGACCTTTGCAGATGTAATCAAATTAAGATGAGGCTATTGGGATGGATCCTAATTCCATATGACTGGTATAAAATGAAGGAAAAACCATATATGGACAGAGATACAAAGTGGAAGTCCTGTGCTGACAGAGGCAGAGATTGAAGTGATGCAGCTACCAGACAAGGAAGGCCAGAGATCCACTGCCACCACCAGAAGCTTGGAACAGGCAAGGAAGAAATGTACCTAGAGTCTTAGAGAAAATATGGTCCTGCTGGCTCCTTGATTTTGGACCTCTGGCCTCCGGAACTGTGAGAGAATACAATTCTGTTGTTTTAGCCACTCACTTTGTGGTGCTTTGTTACAGCAGCCTTAGGAAGCTAGGCAAAGAAAGGTCTTGAAGCTGTGAGAAACTGTTGGTTCCTTCCACCAAATGGTACCAGTTCACTGATTTGAGGTTTAGGGCATCTTATGTATTTTCTAAATATTTTACAAACTACCTAGCATGACATATATATCTCATTGCCATGGACACATTTTATAATTTTCTCTGTATAGTTTCTAGAAAAGATTAAAATTCGGTTTTCCAAACACACACAAAAATTTTTAATATATATTCCAGGATTATTATTTTCAATTTATGTGATGATAAATTCCTAACATATTTCTTTTTTACTCTTTTAACAATATGTAAGAAATATACTTGACAGTGTTTCATTTTACTTCTTGTTTATGATATAAATAAGGCACCTCACTGCCTTACCATTAATATTTATTTGTATTTATATTTATTTTTAAAATCATTTATAGATAGAATTTTTACAAAATATTTTCTCTTTCTCAAGATAAAATGTTCTGACCTACTAAGAATAATAAATAGACCTACTAAAACACTAAATTTTCATTATTTTCAATGTTGTCAAATAAAACATGAAAAATGTGGTAATTTTATTAGGCATTCTTCTTATAGTTAAAGGTATATGCCTTTCCAAAAACAAAAGAAATTATTATAGTTATTGCTTCACTTCTGATGCTTTCTTGTTTCTTTTTTCTCAGAAAAAAAAAATTATTTTTTTTTATAAAACTAACTAAAAAATCTCCATGGAGTCCATTGTCATTATAAAAGTCTTCCCCCCCAAAACTGAGAAAGAACTTTATGGATAATACTAATTTCATTTTAGTTTCTTCCTGCAAGCTTTGTTTTTACACCCTAAGAATAGATCATGGACAATGGCAATAATTCCTAACATTTGAATTCATTTGAATATTTTCATAGTATTTCTTTCAGGGTGGAGAGCCCAAGCTAGGGGTAGGAGAAGATAAGTTGCTATCTGCCTCTGCCATTAGTGGCAGTACATTTCTTTTCAAAGGTTTTTATTCTGTGATTGAAGAGGCATCATAAAGAGCCTTTCTCTTAGAGTGTCTCAATCAGTGATGTTAGTTATTCTCTATGGAATTGGAGGAAATATGTGGGTATTTTTATGAGAAAAGGCATAGAAATAAATATGCATTTGGAAATGCATTTGGAACCAGTAACATTTTAATGTAATGTGGGGGTTAAGAGCATAAGCTTCATTTTTTTTAATTTTTTTTTATTAATTTTTATTGGAGTTCAATTTACCAACATACAGAAAAACACCCAGTGCTCATCCCATCAAGTGTCCGCCTCAGTGCCCGTCACCCATTCCCCTCCAACACCCGCCCTCCTCCCCTTCCACCACCCCTAGTTCGTTTCCCAGAGTTAGGAGTCTTTATGTTCTGTCTCCCTTCCTGATATTTCCCAACATTTCTTTTCTCTTCCTTTATATTCCCTTTCACTATTATTTATATTCCCCAAATGAATGAGAACATACACTGTTTGTCCTTCTCCGATTGACTTATTTCACTCAGCATAATACCCTCCAGTTCCATCCACGTTGAAGCAAATGGTGGGTATTTGTCGTTTCTAATTGCTGAGTAATATTCCATTGTATACATAGACCACATCTTCTTTATCCATTCATCTTTCGATGGACACCGAGGCTCCTTCCACAGTTTGGCTATTGTGGCCATTGCTGCTAGAAACATCGGGGTGCAGGTGTCCCGACGTTTCATTGCATCTGAATCTTTGGGGTAAATCCCCAACAGTGCAATTGCTGGGTCGTAGGGCAGGTCTATTTTTAACTCTTTGAGGAACCTCCCCACAGTTTTCCAGAGTGGCTGCACCAGTTCACATTCCCACCAACAGTGTAAGAGGGTTCCCTTTTCTCCGCATCCTCTCCAACATTTGTTGTTTCCTGCCTTGTTAATTTTCCCCATTCTCACTGGTGTGAGGTGGTATCTCATTGTGGTTTTGATTTGTATTTCCCTGATGGCAAGTGATGCAGAGCATGGCCAACATGCACATGAGAAAGAGTATAAGCTTTAGATTCAGATCTCCGGGGTTTAAATCCTAGTTCTGCTGTTTACAAGCTCTTTGACCTTAGGCAAGTTATGCAAGCTTTCTGGGTCATTTGTAAAACAAAACTGTTGAGTACTATTATTCACTTCATAATTGTTTTGTGAAAAATGAACTTCAGTATATAAAGGGTGCTGCCTCAGAATTGGTACTGCATGATTGTGAACTATTATTAATATTATATATTATGATTCATTCAAGATGCTGAGGATACCAATATAAGAATGAAATAATATCCTTGTCCCTCAACTTTTCCAGGTGAAGTATGAGAGAAAGACACATAAATTGATCATTATAATGTTTGCCAGTTCAAGAAAACCAACCAAAAGCCTCAGAACAGTACCAGGGATTTCAATCTTACTGAAAGAGGAAGAAACTAGTTAATCACGTAGAGACACATTTGAAAATCACCAACACCTCACAGGAGACTGCAAGAAAGGTATTCCTTGCTGAGATGAGTAACTGATGGCCATTGTGCCCCTATTCTTCCTTCCCATGTCCTGGGCCACTGCACTCCAGTGACAGTTCGCAAGGAGAAATGTGGAGACAGAGCAGAAGGCAGTTGAGGCTGGCTGATGTGGGCTGAGACAGTAATCATGTGTATACTGAACTGGACAAGGTCTCCTGCCTTCAATCTTGTCTTCAACAACAAACTTGTGTTTGAGCTAGATTACTTGTCTATGAGAAAGCCATGCTTTTTGCTGAGTTTTCCTTCCTTGATGTTTCTAATATGCCCAGTGAATGCTTACCAGTTCCTCAGGCTACTTCTAATCACTCCTTGTCTATGTCACCCTTCCAGATATATTTGGGGAAAAGAACCAGGGGAAACAAATAAATTATGTGGCCTGAAGTTTCAGAAAGAGTCAAATATTGTGTCCAGATAATCTGGGCTACTAGGTAAATCATTTGGCTGAGACAGGTCATAGATTGAAATGGCTTGGGATGGAGAAGATGACATATTAAGTTCTACACAGGTTGATTTTAAGATGCTTGAAAGACATAGTGCACTTGGAATATTCGTAGGATATCTAAGTAGAAGTATTCCTGGGTGGCTCAGTCAGTTAAGTGGCTTCCTCTTGATTTCAGGCTCAGGTCAAGATTTCAAGGTCTGAGGATGGAGCCCTGAGGTGGGCTCCATGCTTAGCAGGGAGTCTGCTTAAGGATCTCTCTCTCTCTCTCCCTCCCTCTCTCTCTCTCCGTCTGCCCAACCCCCCTTCACCTGAACACTCTCTCTCTAAAATAAATAAATCAAAATATTTAAAGATATCCAGGTAGAAATTTCAACAGGCAATTTTATTAAAACATGTCTGAGGTGGAGAAGAATATAAATTTGAGATCTTAACATATCAGGCTATAAATTATAGGCAAAGCAATCAGGTTTTTATACATATTGGATAAATGATCACCTCATTAGTATAATAAAGAACACCTCAAATCATCATAGCCAATATTAGACTCACTGATGAAATGATACTTAATATATTCCCATGAGAAGACCATTACTATGATTTTTAAATAATTTTTCAATAAATTGTCTGCAATATTAATAGCTGTTTACATAAGACCAAACATTAAAAAATAATTCAAATTTACCATTATTTGCATTACCATTATTTTCAAGAATGAACTAGAATTGTTTAAGAAATACATTCAATTTAAAAACATTGCATTTGTCTTTTTGTTCTGCCATAATAAAGTAACAAAGCCTGGGTGGTTATAACAACAGAAATCTATTTTCTCAGAATTCTGGAGGCTAGATATCCAAGACCAAGATTCCAGCTGAATCTTTTTCTGGTAAGAACTCTCTTCCTGGATTCTAGATGATTTGCTTACTATTTCTTCACATGGTCTTTCCATGTTGCATGCATGCAAAGAGAGAGAGAAGACTTACTCTTCCCATAAAGATACCAATTTTATCAGATTAGGGCCCCACATTTTTGGTCTCATTTAACCTTAATTTTCTCCTTAAAGGCCCTATATACAAACATTCTCACATCGGGGATTGAGGCTTCAACGCATGAATTTGGGGGAAACACAATTCAGTGCATAACAAAGACTCTCTTGAATTTTATTGTAGAATATAAAATGAGACATAAAAGAATGAAATTGCATATCTTGTTCCTGGTAATAAATCAGTTTTTCAAATATATCAGTTCTCCTCAAACTAAGATATATATACAATTCCCCTCAAAAGTTCAACTAAATATTATTTTACAGTATATTTTTTCTTTTGTTAGGTGAGGTTTTTGGTTAAGACCAAAAACAAAAGCAAAACAAAATTGATTAATCATTTTCTTTAAAAAAATCCATGCCTGATAATTTATGGAACATTATAATCCTTTATAGTACAGATTTGTACAGTTCTTTTCACATTGATTATCTCATATAGTCTGTAAGGCAATCCCGGTAAGACACTGCCCCAAAAGAAAAGTACTCCTCAGTGCAATTATAAGAGAAATCAGCTATTAAATAGAAGTAGTTCCCATATGACAAACAGGAGCAAAAATTGAGGCAGGAGGAAATTAACCTGCTCAATATGTAAAAGCTGTAAGTCAATTTCCTTTAGCATTAACATAGCTTTTTTTAAAATATGTGTGAAAATCACAGATACAAACATTTTTCCTGTTCTCATCCAAGCCAATAACAAATATAACAATAATATGTTAGATGAATTATTATATGAAATTTGTTGATAGGCTCCCTAAAGACCCCATAAGATATGAATACATTAAAAGTAACAGTTCAATCTAGTAAAATAAAAGAAGGAAAAAATATAGAGAATGAAAAGCTTCAAGTCTCATGAGGTCAGTGGCAACCCCTCCCTTTGGCACTGAGAAACCAAAAGTTTCCTGAGATGTACTTCAATCTTTTTCCAACTTACTTGTCCTTCCACTCACCCTCCTCCTGACTCCCTTGTAGCTCCCATCCAATAGGCATACATGCAACTCCTAGCAGCCCCATTCACCAGCATTTGTCTGTTCAAAAATCTACCATGAAAAATCCTGGATTAATGTAACAAGGATACCATGTGAAGTGAAGGATTCTGTGGAGCCCACCACCACTGTAACTACATTGAGCACATCAGAACTCCTTCCACTTTGCAAACATTCTGCATAAATTCCCACTGATAGCTCTATATGAGACCATATTTTCATGGAACTACACGGCTGCAATGAAGGAAGGGGATGGGGCTGGAAAGGTGGGGTTGGAGATGAGGGGTGAGGGGAGTTAGTTTTAGCTCTTGGTGGTAATTCTAAAGAATGTCATGCATACATTAGCTGCTAGAGCACTGTTCAATTTGAGCCAAAATAGTTTCTCTTTGAAGTTGCCAATGCAAAATCTATGTCTATGACAGCCCAGTATGGAGGAACGTGGAGAGGACACCAGCATTCGGGCTCAGCAACCAAGAGTTCCACTATGAAATTCTGCTAGGATTTAAATAACTATGAACCATTTTCTAGGTCATTTTAAATGTCAGCAAGTTATTTTGTCAAAAATATTACAAATCCCCTTTCACTGCAAATCATACAGTGAATAGAAAAGAAAGGAAGCCTTTTTTAGTCAAATTATCTAGTGGATTTAAAAAGAACAACAGTATGTAAATACATCCAAAAGGCATAAAAACAATTTTAGAGTGACGTTAAAGTAAAGAAACATGGTTATTTAAAGCATGCGGGCAGACTTCTATAACTCTATAATTCCTAATCTGTATGACTGATCCAAAAATTCTTTTTTTCAGACAGGCCCTTGTTTTCTTTTCTACCTCCTTCTCTAAAAGACCTAGCTCAGGGATCCCTGGGTGGCGCAGCAGTTTAGTGCCTGCCTTTGGCCCAGGGCGCGATCCTGGAGACCCGGGATCGAATCCCATGTAGGGCTTCCGGTGCATGGAGCCTGCTTCTCCCTCTGCCTATGTCTCTGCCTCTCTCTCTCTCTGTGACTCTCATAAATAAATAAAAATTAAAAAAAAAAAAAAAAGATCTAGCTCAAATTTTATCACTTCCAGTAAGTTTTCCCAATTCCTCTCCATACCATCTCCAACAGAAGAATTAACTCTTTTTGCTTTTGTGTTCCCATACACTCTCACACTTCCTGTTCTGTGGATGCACTCAAGCATCTCTAAGTACTTTCTATCGTCAGGTGAAGTTGAGGATACACGAAGAAATATGTATCATGACCTCCATTAAAAAAAGTTTAGTCTAGTGGTAAGACAAACACACGAGAAAAAGAATTTGAATAGTGCTGTGATGTGTAATAACAAAAAAAAGGTGCGGTAGGAGCATTCTCTCTCTCTCTCTCTCTCTCTCTCTCTCTCTCTCTCTTTTTTTACCTTTACTTTCAAAAAAGGAATAAAAGCTGCCTGATGGAAATCCAATCTGAGTAGAATTTCAAAGGATGAGTTAGAGTGAGTATAATGATGAGTGATGCCAAAGAGCATTTCGTGGAGCTGAAAGAGGATGCGTGAACTGAAAGAGAGTGAGAGAAAATGAAGACATCAAGCCTCTTATTATATGTCTTTTGACAGTGTATTTTACTCAAGGTTGATGTTCTGTTACCAGACTTGGTTATGAAGTCTTTGCATTCACATTTATTTTTTAAGCTCAGTGCTCAGCTCAATGTTCTCCATCCAAGAAATCTTCAATCAATTTTATTTGAATGAATAAATCAATAGTGGTAGTAACTGCAAAAATGATTGAAAATAAGTCATTTCAATATATCTATTAAATAGGGGGTTTATTTAAAAAGGGATAAGCTAATTTAGCTTATACAGTATTTTGTACAAATCAGGCACTTTTATTTTTATTTCTTTAGGTTTTTAAGTGAAGCATAACTGACATACAATGTTATATTAGTTTCAGGTGTGTAGCGTAATGACTCAATTAATTCTATATATATTGCTTAGGCTCATAATGATAAGTATAGTCACCATCTGTCACCAATGTTATTAAAATCTTGTTGACTATATTCATATCTATGCTCTACTTCTCATACTCATGACTTATTTATTTTATAACTAGAAGTTGTATCTTTTAATCCTCTTTATGTATTTCACCCAACCCTCCAACTCACCTCCCCTCTAGCTACCACCAGTTGGTTCTCTGTCTTTAAGATTCTGCTTGTCGTTATTGTCTGTCTCCAATTTTCTTTGTTTTGTTTATTAAATCCATATATTAGTGAGATCATGTTTTTTTTGTCTTTCTCTGATTTATTTCACTTAGCACTATACTATCTAGCCCCATCCATGTGGTTGCAAGTGGCCAAATTTCATTCTTTTTTATGACTAATATTCCATTGTGTGTGTATCACATCTTCTTTATCCATTCCTCTATATGGATAATGTGCACTTTGGTTGCTTCCATACCTTGACTATTGTAAATAATGCTGCTGTAAACAGAGAGGTGCATTTATCTTTTTGAAATAGTGTTTTCAGGGATGCTGGGTGGCTCAGTCAGTTAAGCATCTGTCCTTGGCTCAGGTCATGATCTCAGGCACTTGGGATTGAGTTCCATGTTGAGCTCTCTGCTCATTGGAGAGCCTTCTTCTCCCTCTCCTTCTGCTCCACCCTCATGCTCTCTCTCTCTTTCTCTCTCTGTTTGGCTCTCAAATAAATAAATAAGAAATCTTAAAAAAAAAAAAAGAAACAGTGTTTATATTTCCTTTAGGTAAATACACAGAAATGGAATTATTGAGTCATATGGTATTTCTATTTATAATTTTTTGAGTAACTTCCATACTGTTTTCCATAGTGGCTGCAGCAATTTGCATTCCCGCCAACAGTGCAAGAGGGTTCCTTTTTCTCCATATTCTTTAAGGGACACTTGTTATATCTTGGCTTTTTTTCTTTTCCTAGCCATTCTGACAAGTGTAAAGTGATATCTATTTGTGGTTTTAATTTGCATCTCCCTGATGATTAATGATATTGAGCATCTTTTCATGTGTCCATTGGTCATCTGTATGTCCTCTCTGGAAAAATGTCTATTCAGGTCCTCTGCCTATTTTTTACTCAGTTTTTTTGTTTAAGGTGTTTTTTGTTTGTTTGTTTGTGTGTTTTAGTATTTAGTTGTGTATGATCTTTATATCTGTTGGATATTAACACCTTATTGGATATATCATTTGCAAATATCTTCTTTTCATCAACAGTTTGCTTTTTGTTGTTGTTGTTGTTGTTGTTGTTGTTGTTGTTAACTATTTCTTTTGCTATGCAAAAGCTTTTTATTTTGTTTTGGTCCCAGTAGTTTATTTTGCTTTTGTTTCCTTTGCCTCAGGAGACACATCCAGGAAAAATGTTTCTATGGCCCACATCGAAGAAATTACTGCAAATAGGCATTTTTAAATCATCTTAAGTAGACAGATCTATATAGAGGAGAAAAGAAAAAAACAAATCTAAACCTGCAGGAATTTCATTGAATGTCAAATCAGATCTGATGAACTATGATGAAAAAGAAAAAAAAAATTCCAGTAACTAAAGCTATACTTCTCTTTGCTGGACTGTCTAACAAGGTCACTCTATCACTCAGTTATTCTAAAAATAATTACTATATGATAGGTATGTATTGGATATGAGAGCAGTAGGATATTCAAGGACTTTGCAATTAGAGTTAATCTGAAATATGCCTTTATCAAAGATATTTTCAAACCTGTATTTATAAAAATTTCTCAGGGATAAAGTTACAGTGAATCTCATAGCTTTTTTATATTTACAGAAGATAAGTAAGGTTTCTATTTTACATTTTATTGTCTTTTTTTTGTTGTTTTTGTCCATTTTTAACAAGAACAGAAGCCTTAACAATTGTTTTGGCACAATTATTTTCAGTCAGTTACAGCCAGTTACACAAAAACAGGAATACCTCAATTTTGAAAAGTCAGGTCACTAAGAAAAGTAAAATTAAATAAAGAGTGGTAATCTGGGACATCTGGGTGGCTCAGTTGTTGAGCACCTGCCTTTGGCTCAGGGTGTGATCCTGGGGTCCTGGGATTGAGTCCCACATTGGGCTCCCTCTGGAAAGCCTGCCTCTCCCTCTGCCTATATCTCTGCCTCTCTCTCTGTTTCTCATGAATAAATAAATAAAATCTTAAAAAATAGTGGTAATCTATGAAATAAAAACAAGGAATTAATAATATTCATATATTTAGTCCCAAAGGGACTTGGTTAATAACTATGAATCCCTCAAGTGGAAAAGTACTCAAAGCTCACACCCACTACCAAGTGAGAGTAGTATCATAATTCTGTAACAAAAGAAAATTATTTACTCTTCAAAGTTCTAAACTTGTACTAGAAGTCCTAGCCTAAGCAAATAGACAGAAAAAGAAATGGAAGACATCCAGGTTGAAAGGAAGAAGTAAAGTTATTTCTTCATATATGACAGATGACATAATTTTATATGTAGAAAACCTTGAAGATTCCACACACACAAAAGAATCTTAGACCTAATAAACAAATTCAGCAGAATTGTAGAATATAAAAATCAACACTCAAAGATCAATTGTATTTTTATACAAAAACGAAAAATATGAAAAAGAAATTAAGGAAAACATTCCCATTTACAATAGTATCAAACTGGGTAGAATAGTTCAGAATAAACTTAAGCAGGAAGGTGAAACACCTGCACCCTGAAAACTACAAAACATTGCTGAAAGATATTAAAGATACAAATAAGAAAAGTCATTTTGTGTTCAGGGATTGGGATATTTAATATTGTTGAAAGTGCCCATACTACTGAAAGCAACAATGCAAGCCTTCTCAAAATCCCAATAGCATTTTGGAACAGAGAGAAAAACATTCTAAAATTTGTATGGAATCATAAAGGACCTCAAATAGGCAAAACAATCTTGAAAAAGAAAAACAGTGTTGGAGGCCTCACAATCCCTGATTTTTAAAACATATTACAAAGTTACAGTACTAAAAACAGTATTGTACTGGCATAAACCTAGGCATATAGACCAATGAAATAGAATAGAAAGCCCAGCATAAACCCTCATGTGTATGGTCAACTTATCTTTCTTTCACAAGTGTGCTAAGGCTTCACAATGGAGAAAAGGATAGTCTTCACATAAATGGTACTGGAAAAACTGGATATCCACATGCAAAAGTGTAAAGTTGAACCTTACATCACACTGTATACAAAAAATAAATCAAAATGGATTAAAGACCTAAACATCAAGACCTCAAATTACAAAACTCATAAAAGAAAACATAGGAGAAAACTTCTCTACATTAAATTTGGCAATGCTTTCTTGGATATGACACCAGATTCACAAACAATGAAAGCAAAAATAAGTCAGTGGGACTCCATCAAACTAAAAAGCTCTGCACAATAAAACCTTCAACAGAGTGAAGAGATAACCTACAGAATGGGAAGAAATATTTGCAAATAATATATCTGATAAGGGGTTAGTAAACAGAATGTATATAGAACTCCTACAACCCTTAGCAATAAAACAAATAATCTAATTAAAACATAGGGAAAAACCTGGATAAGTATTTTTCCAAAGATGATATACAAATGGCTAACAAGCATATGAAAGATGTTCAACATCATTCATAATCAAGGATATGCAAATCAAAAGAACAACAAGATATCACCTCACACCCATTAGGATGGTCATTATAAAAATTAAAAGTAAAAACAAAAGTTAAAAGATAACAAGTATTGGTGTATATGTAAAGAAATTGAAAGTATTGGTGGGAATGTAAAATTGTACATCTTATTATGTAAAACAGTATGTGCTTCCTGAAAACAATTAAAAATAGAACTAACCCATTTCAGCAATCCTTCTTCTAGATTTTTTACAAAATAATCCAAATAGGATCTTGAAGAGATATTCATATTCCCATGTTCATTGAGGTATTGTTTATAGCTAAGAGGTAGAAATATCCTAAATGTCCTTGATGGATGAATAGATTTTTAAAAAAATGATATATATTATATATTTCACATATCATTATATGCTATATATGTTACACATATAATTATATATTGCATACATACATATAGTGAATACAATATTGTTCATCCCTTAAAAAAAGGAAAGAAAATCTGTCATATACTGAAACATTGATGAATTGAGGATATGATGCCAAGTGAAATAAACCAGTCACAAAGACAAATACTGCATGATTCCAGTTATGTAAACTAAGATAGTCAAACTCTTAGGAAGAAAAAATAAAATGGTGGTTGCCAGGGGCAGAGGAGGAGGAAAAAGGGAAATTTTTGTTTAATGGGTGCAGAATTTCTGTTTTGAAAAACAAAACAAAATCTAGATATAAGCTGCATATCAATGTGCATATAGTTAGCATTTTTGTACTATAATCTTAAAAATGGCTAAGATGGTCAGTTCTGTGTTATTGTTGTTGTTGTTGTTTTACTACAATAAAAAAAATGTTTTAAACTTGTGTTTTGGAACAAAAACTGAAATTCTATATGAAATAGTTTTAGTTATAGTAAAAAACATAAAACAGCTCATGTGAATTTTTTTATTTCAGCCTATCGTTCAAGTATATACAATTTCCTGCAATATTAATGAAAGCCAATGGGGAAGAGAAAAATAAATGTTTGCCTTTCTCTTCAAAACTGTGGGGGAAAAGCTGGTTAGAAAAAACACCCAGGGGGCCTATGGAGGAAAAAGTTGTATATTAGCATACAGGCATTCTTCAGAGATATTGTAGGTTAATATCCAGACCAACACAATAAGGTGAATGTCACAATGAAAGGGGTCACAGGAGATTTTTAGTTTCCCAGTGCACATAAAAGTGATGTTCATACTGTACTGTAGTCTACTACGTATGCAATAGCGTTATGTCTAAAACACACTTTATGTCTAAAAATTACTTTATTCCTTAAAAAATGCTAACCATCATCTCAGCATTCAGTAAGTTGTAACCTTTTTTGCTTGTGGAAGGTCTTGCCTCCATGCTGCTGGATGGTGGTTATTGAAGGGTGGTTATTGAAGGGTTATTGAAGGTGATTGCTGGTGGCTGTATAAATTTCTTAAAATGAGACAGCAATGAATTTTGCCACTTCTGTTGATTCTTCCTTCCACAGATGATTTTTCTGTGGCATAGGTTGCTGTTTGATAGCATTTACTCACAGGAGAACTTCCTCCGAAACCCTGCTCCCTCTTTTCTGAACTAAGTTTATGTAACATTCTAAATCCTTTGTTATGATTTCAACAATTTTCACCAGGAGTAGATTTCATCCCAAGAAACTACTCTCTCATCCATGAGAAGTAATTCCTCATCTGTTAAAGTCTGATCAGGAGAATGCCACAACTCAGTCCCCTCTTCGGGCTCCCCTCCTAATTCCAGTTCTCCTGTTATTTCCTCCACAGGTGCAGTTACTTCCTCCACTGAAATCTTGAACTCCTCAAAGCCATCCATGAAGGTCAAGTCCAACTTCTTCCAAACTTTATATTTCACCTCTTCCCATGAGTCACAAATGTTTTTCATGGCATTTAATGGAAAATCATTTCCAGAAGGTTTTCAATTTACTTTGCCCAGATTCATCAGAGGGATCACTACCTTTGGCAGCTACAGGATTACGAAATGTATTTCTTAAATAAGACTGGAAACACAAAATTACTTCTTGACCCATGGACTACACAATGGATAATGTGTTAGCAGGCATGAAAACAACATTTTTCCCATTGCCCATCTTGATCAGAGTTTTTGGGTGACCAGTGCATTGTTCATGAACAGTCATATTTTCAATGGAATCTATTTTTCTGAGCAGTAGATTGCAACAGTGGGCTTAAAATTCAGTAGACCCTATTGTGAAGAGAGGTACTGACATCCAGTCCTTGTTGTTCCATTGATAGGGCACAGATAGAGTAGATTCATAAAGGCCTATGATTTTCAGAATAGCGAATGAACATTGGCTTCAACCTAAATAAATTGTGTTGGTAAAACTAGACAAGATTTTTCAGGATATGTCTCACCAAGCAAAGGAAACTAAAACAAAATAAACTACTAGTACTACATCAAACTGACAACTTTTTACATATGAAGAAAACCATTAACAAAATGAAAATGCAACCTATGATTGGGAGAAGGCATTTCCAATGATAGAGCCAAAAAAAAAAAAGACTAATAATCAAGATCTATAAAGTACTTATATAACTTTAGAAAAATGAATAATCCAATTAAAAAGTGGACAGAAGACATGAACAGACATTTCTCCAAAGACATACAGATGGCCAACAGACACATTTAAAGATATTCAATTCCACTAATCATCAGGGAAATGCAAATCAAAACCACAATGAGGTTATCACCTTATACCTGTCAGAATGGCTAGAAAGAAGACAAGAAATGACAAGTGTTGGCAAGTATGTGGAAGAAAGGAAACTTTGTGCACTGTTTGCAGGAATGTAAACTGATGCAGCCATTATGAAAAACAGTACGAAAATTCCTCAAATAATTTAACATAGAAATACCATGTGATACAATAATTCCATTTCTGAGTATTTATCTGAAGAAAATGAAAACACTCAAAAAAATTTGCATCCTTATTTTTATTGCAGCATTTTTCATAATAGCCAAGACATGGAAACAATCTAAGTGTTCATTGATAGATGAATGGATAAAGACATGTCATGTGCATACATTTAAGTACATACATATATATATAGCATATCCCTATATATATAATACATTATTAATCAGCCCTAAAACATGAAATTTTACCATCAATTTGCAACAAAATTGATATACCTAGAGGGTATTATGCTAAGTTACATAAATCATACAGAGAAAGGCAAATACCATATGATCTCAGTTAGATGTAGAATCTACAAAACAAAAGAAATAATAAACCAATAAACAAACAAAAGCAAAACAGACTTAGAAAGAACAAAATGATGGTCGCCAGAAGGGAGGTTGGGGAGGGTGGTGATGGACAAAATAGGTAAAGAGGATTAAGAGGTATAAAGTTTCTTTAAAAAAAAAAAAGAGGTATAGATTTTCTATTGTAGAATAAGTAAAACACAAGGATTTATAGTACAGCAGAGGGAATATAGTCAATAATAACTTTATATGGTGACAGATGGTGGCTGCACTTATCGTGGTGAGCATTTTATAATGTATATAATCATCAAATCACCATTGTACACCTGAAACTAAAATAAAATTGTATGTCAACGATACTTCAACTAAAAACAAAAAGATAAAAATTTTTTAAAAAAGAAGAGGGCAAGAGACTCATGAGGAAGAGGGCGATCAGAAAGAGGATTTCCATATATAGATGATGCTGCCCAACAACAAGATGTGGCATCTGTAGGTCTGAGAGCTGCAAAGACAATGAGGCTTGAGGTCTTTATTAGCTCAGGTTTACCTTCTCTATGGCTAGAAGACATTGGATGTAGTTTTGTGAGGTAGTGCAGACAGGCTCTAAATGGCTAAAATTCTCTGTATTTGAGTTATATTTAAACCAATTAGATGGGTAAACTTTTGAGTTTGGGGCCACCTGGGTGGCTCAGCGTTTGAGTGCCTGTCTTTGGCTCAGGTTGTGATCCTGGGGTCCTGGGATCGAGTCCCACATAGGGCTCCCTGCGAGGAGTCTGCTTCTCCCTCTGCCTGTGTCTCTGCCTCTCTCTGTGTGTCTCTCATGGATAAATAAATAAAATCTTTTAAAAAGTAATATAAATAAATAAAATTTGATTTTGATGCCTGGGAGCTTGGAGCTGATGATTCCCAGTCTGCTGTGAAGAAGCAAACAACATAGAATAATAGATAAGTGGTCTTTAGCCCATTTACATACAAATAAGTCACAAAGCATGCTCACTCAACAGTAGAGAACAGAAATATAAGTCAGTTAAAGGAATTCAGCATCTTAGGAAAATAATTGTTTCCCCGCAAGTGTTTTTAAAGGAAACCCAAGTTATTTTCAAAGGAAGAAAATGTTAGTCAACTTCGGGAAACAAAAATATTTTTTGTGACATAAAACCTTTACATTTATGATAATGTGAGTGGACTATATTAGTGGATATAGTGAGTGGGTTTTTTTATATGCTTGATTGTATTGAAGCCAAACATTTTTTTATTATCAATTTGAGATTTTTGAAATAATTTTAGAAGACAAAACTGTGGACTGTGGAAATGGATAAATTTATGATTCATTTTGAAGTTTTGGCTTTAACTGGAAAGGTGTAACTGAATTAATTCATTACTTAAGCTTTCTTCAATAAAACCACGCATAAGATTAGTTTCTCATAAAATCAAAACACCTGTGATTTTATTATGTATTTTATACATATACGTTTATACTCAAAGAGCAACTAAACACACTTTAAAAATATGCTGTCTTTTTATGTAATGAGAAAATATTCAGTAAGTAGCTTTTTACTTTTAGTTTTATTTACTTATTTGCTAGTCTTTGAGCTCAGAGAATAGGACATGTTGTGATGGTGAAAAAAGGAATTGTAGCAATCTGTCCCGAATTTATAAATATTTCAGACATTTGTGTGTATGTATATATATATATATATATATATATACATATATATTATACTTCAGACATTTAAGAACTATATTAAAACATTGTGATAGGGTGTTTTCTTTTTTAATGATAATGTCATCTTATCTGGGCTACCCATCAAAATGCAAGGGAAGCCATTACATTACATTCTGTAACTGATAATATAGTTTCTTTCAGAAATACAGGAAATCTATTGCTTTTGCATAAGCACAGATATATACTGGAAACAAATGGAAGAAGCACTTAAAATATAAATTTAAGGGAACCCAATATGTTGATATCCTGGAAAGGATGATTCTATCTAATAAAACACCTTGAATTTTTTTAGAGTCACATTTAGCACATCCCATCATTTCTAATAACTATTTAGAGCCCTGAATCATGGAGACAGCTGAAATTAGAGAATTCTGAAAACTTCAGCAAAAGAAGTTAACCTCAATCAAGTCCAAATAATTAATATCAGTAGCTGGCAACTGAGCTAGGATGTCATCATATATTATAGATGACGAGGCTACAGTGAATTAAATCTTGTAGCTGACAAGATTATTTTCCCCATGGTTAGGAAACATATTTCATACCTTATTTTACCTTATTTTGTGGGGCTTCACTACAGCAATTGGGCCACAATTGGGATTCACATAATTAGTAAAAGTATGAGTCAAGGGTAGTTGGCAATTTAAACTCTCGTCTTTCCAAAGTGAAATTCCAAACCAAAGTTAACTCCAATGGTTGTCAGCAGCTGCCATGATCAAGTTTAAAATCCTCTCTTCTCCCTAACAGTGCTAATTTTGGTCTGACTCCTCTATTTGGTGAGAATTAGTCATGTGCATGCACCTAGTCTCAGAGTTTTGCTCATCTCTTGGCAGCCTTCAGTTTTCCACTTAAGACTTCTAGAGGTCATGGTTTCTGTTGCTAGGCTCTTTATTGGGAAGACTTTTTAAAATTGATTTTGAGACTACCTTGGCTGTTAGGTTACTCTGTGTAAAATTTAGCTGTTAATGAAGATCTTGATGTGCAGGTTGAAACCCTGAAGTCTGAATCATTTAATGTGGCTGAATGTATTTTTCTAGTTTTGAAATAAACTGCCTGCTACATTTTTCACTTTGTAAACTATAATGAGAGAACAAAATATTCAACCAAAATAGGAGAGCTAAATGGGCAGCTTACATAACCTGCATATTACCTTCTTTCTTTACAATGATTTTTTTTTTGTTGGTGCTGGTAGTTTTATCATTTTTTTCAAGTCTTATCAGTACTGTGGACAAGGCGTGTCACTTGTAAAAATTAAACATTTAACCAACATGAAGCTAGCCTGGTTATGGAAGCCCTTTAGACTGGCACTCAGTCTGCATTCGAAGTGCAATTTGAGAGAAATGTGTTTAATTTGAAAGCAAATACATGAATAACTTTTCAAGGTCTCTAACATCTGGATAATATAACCCAGTGATTGGGTTGAAACTGTTTGCTTTAGAGGAGAAAGAGTGAAGTTCTAGCTTTGAATGCACAAGGAACTCAAGATAATTAAGAAGACAGAGCTTGCTTACAGTTTGAAGTTTGAGAGGCATACCACTCCTTCACCTCTTTGATCTCCTCTGTTCCTCCCACCAGCTCCTTCCATCCCCCCTCACCCTCCACACCACTCTCAGGCAGTAGCTGATTCTAGCACAGCAGGGCAGTGGCAATCATATAGACTTACTTCTTTGAGAGGCTCCTTCAACTGACCCGAGGTAAGCACTCAGGATCCATGAGGAATGAAAGTAAATGTGGGTTTTCTTTTACCCAAATTTAAAAGAATGCCTTGATGGAAAGCATGGGACAGTAAAGAATGATTTCTAACAGACAGTATTTTCCTCTTTCTAGCTTAATACATTAAACTGCATTAAATTGGGCAGCCCGGGTGGCTCAGCGGTTTAGTGCTGCCTTGAGTCTGGGGCCTGATCCTGGAGACCTGGATTCAAGTCCCACATCGGGCTCCCTGCATGGGGCCTGATTCTCCCTCTGCCTGTGTCTCTGCCTCTCTCTCTCTCTCTGTGTCTCTCACGAATAAATAAATAAAATCTTTTTAACAATGCATTAAATTCCATGTATTTTCCTCTGTAACATGCATAAAATGTTTGTAAAATACATTGAATGCATTCATATTAGTAGAAACAAAAAAATTTACCCTGCTTTGTTATCATATTGAAATGTAAATATACATTTAAATTATAAGGAAATTTATAGTCAGAATCAAAGCTGTGTCTTAGACATATAGATGTTAAATATGGGAGCATATGTAAACAGTTAGGTTATAATTATTTCAGTTCTTCTTTCTGAATAATTAGGATCAAATGAACAAAGCACATCTATGCACAAAGTATTGTTTTGAGTCCTGTATAGACTAGGGACAGCAAGCAATGTGGTCTCAGTCTCAAGGTATTCACTTAGAAGATGAACAGGTGGAAATTTAAATGACAGGAAATATTTAAGTGTGTTCAAGAAAAACATGATATTACTTGACATCACAATGACTCAGTGACAAATACGCTTCACAGAGAGTAATTCAATAAATGTTCGGAAGGTCAGAGGTTCACAAGAGTTTACAATGAATGAAGGCATAGGGCGGGTAGGTGTTGACCAGCCTTAAAGGCCAGAAAGATTTATATAGACAGATAAGAAAGGGAGAAAATGCTAGAAAATGCTAGAAAATGCTAGTAATCCAATATCCCATTTCTGGCAGCAGAACGTTTTGTTCTGTTTTAAACAGAAAAGATACTGCAAATGATCAAGTCTTCAAAGCTGGAATGTGTAATTACCAGTTGATTTCATTACAGCAGGGTTCCCTGAGAAAAGTAATATATTTTTAATCCAAAAGGCCTCAATACGGAGCTTATTACCAGCATTTTACTAGCCAGATGACTCGAAAAATTCTTTTAACCCTTACTGATCTTCTGTTTCTATAATTGTAAAATAGAGATGCTAACACAGCTACCGAGCATGACCCACTGCTGGTCCTGCGTCTCCAGTGAGTTGTCAGGGATGAACATGCACTTGAATTGTAAACACAATGCAATGTTATGGCCTACTTTGAAGAGAAATATTTCTACCTACTTGATCAGTGAATTGTTGCTATAGGCTGTGATCTACAAAAATTAAAATATAAATTCTGAACTATTTTCTGTATTCTTACTAACACCATTCAACCTATTTCAAGCTGCAAAGTGAATTTTGTCTCTGTTGTTTATAAACTGCATTTTATAATGAATAATTTTTGAGAAAGAAAAACAGGAGAATGACAAGTGAGCATTCTGCTATTGATATATCTAGCCACAGGGTGTCATTCTAGTAGTACAGATTAGCTTGTCTAGAAGCAATATCTGGCAGTAGATACCAAACACCAAAGCATATTCAGTGCATTGAATGAATGGGGGGAATTCTCAATTCTAACACAAATTTAATGCTTAATTGTTATAATCAACAAAGTACAACATTAGGTATTTTTCTGGCTCTTTTTTTTTTTACTTTCAAATTATTTTATCTGTAGAATAAAATATGAGAACCTCAAACTGAAATTTCTGGAGTTGACTCAACCTTAATGAATTAGTCATTGCTTGCCTTAGGAATATAGTGAGAGAAATACACAACAGCCACTGCCCTCTTATATTCAGAAGAAGTTAAAAAGAAAAGCAAGAATGCGAAGAACTCTATTTATAAAAACATTTTGCCCTTTAAATTTTTTTTTCCATTTATTTTATCAAACTATTAGACTTTGTCACACCAGTTCCTGATTCAGGTAAAATCCATGTTTGCTTAGTGTAGCTAATTTATGCTGAATCTGTAAACGCCTTCACACCACAGTTAACAGAGATTCTTAAACTACTGTCCTTCCTAAATCAATTTAAACCTGGCACAGAGTGTCCCACGCTGTCTTCTTCCTTATTTGATGTAATTCATTAATCTGAAAAAGGGTAGCTTTAGACATCATAAGGAAGCACAGTAAAAATGGCTTAGAAAGACCTCTGGGATCATTAAACAGTGACATATTAGGGTTTAATAAGAGGTAATATTAGCCTGATACTTTGAATCTCCCTTCTCTGGTCACTGGAACTTTGGGAGACAAGTTTTTATCAGACACTTGAGTTGGAAACTGTCTGTATTGCTTACCCAGCTGATCACTGTGTTTAGAAGACAGATAAATGTTTTTCTTCACTCATTCAGCAAGATTTTTTGATATACCTTGCCATAATGGAAAAAAAAAAAAAAAACTAGACATGATTCCTATACTCATTCTGTTAGTCTTCAGTGGGTGAGAGAGACATGAATCAAATAACCACACAAGATGTAACGTTACACTGTGGTTAGAGCGAGGAAGGAGAAGGACACCACAGTGCCACAAATGCTCATGTAATTGGGGATTTTACCAAGTCCTAGAGCTCAGAAAAGGATATCTTGAGTAAGCCAGGCAGAGTTAGAGTGTGATCAATGAGTAATAGTTACCAGTCAGAGGGAGGTCAGGTCTGATGCCCAGCCAGGAAGACGGCCTGGTGAGCTCCAGGAACTGAGGGAGGTTTGGGTCACTGCACGTGGGCAGTGCAGCAAATGTGGTGCAAGAAGCCTGAGCTGGTGGTCAGTAAGTCATGTCAATGATTTGCTCTTTCATCTCTAATCTTCATCCTAAAAGCAAGAGGAAGCCATTGAAAGCCTCTAAGCAAAAGCGAGTAGAGGGGAGAGGAAAGAAGTGACTATTTCAGGATCAGAGTCACACTCTGAAAGAGATTAAGCAGAAGTGCTTCCAGGGAAACTAGTTCGGAGCTAGATGATGGGAGTTTAGATTAAAAAAATAAAAATTAAAAATAGAAAGAAAGGGATGGACTTGAGACATGCAGAAAGAAATCCCTTTTCTGTGTAGATTCCACATGGCGATACATCTTTGATTTTGTCTCCTTAATGGCTGGTGAGACATAGTCCTATAAAAGAATTTGGCTTAAGGGCCTAAACCCTTCAATTACCACCTTAAGGAAAGTGAAAGATTTCCTGACATTACCATCCCATATTTTAATGACTCATGCATATGTTTAGGGTTGTATCACCGCACACTCCTCCAAAAATTATACCAACTGAGTCTTCCACAAACGAGTAGGGAAGTCCCAATTTCCCCACATTCTTGATAACTTTGAGCATTTCTAATCTTTTCTTTCTTTGCTTATCGAACTTGGTTTAAAAAGCTCATTGTGTTGACATTTCTTCAATTACCAAGACAACTGAATTATTTTTCATACAGTTATGGGCTATTTCTATGAATTGCCTATGTGTGTCATTTGTCCAGCACTACTGTAGTGGTTGTCTCTTCTGAAAGATTTGTAAGAATTCTAGTCTTTCTGTATTTTATAATTCATCTTCCTGTTTGTTTGTTAAGTATAGCAAAATTAAGGACCTCCGCCTATCTTCAAACTGTACTCTATCTCACAGTGTTTGCTTCCTCAAAATTGTCAATCTCCTTATAGCTTCAGCTAGTTCATGGCCACTTAGGACCCATTATAATCTCTCTATAAGATTGCCAATTTAGCAATAAAAATATAGGGCGTCTAATTAAATTTAAATTTCAAGCAAGCAAGATACAATTTTTAGTAAAAGAGCGTTTCATGCAATATTCAAGACATACAATACTAGGAAATGAAATATTATTTATCTGAAATTCAAATTTAATTGACTATACTGCATTTCTTTCTGGCAACTTTATCTCCATTTTAATTTTGCTTAGCATTATAAGCTACCTAATTTGCTTTATATTTGTCCATGCAAATTCTAAAGAGCAAGTATAATATTATTCTAGACTATCTAAATTTGGACAGAGAACTTTTGTAAGGATAGCTTATAAGCTGCAGGCCTTCTAATGGATTGATTATCTTTCAGTGTGTTGCCTATGACAGCTCTGAGGCTGAGGGCAATAGAGAGGGATCACTCCCACAACTCAAATGAGGAATTTCTCTCTGAAAGATATGGAAAAATTTCAGGCCTCGTGATTATTAAGCTAAAAAAATCAACCTCCTATTTGGAGTTTTTGATAAATCCATGAAAATAGTTTTAAAATATCAATCATTTATTTTGAGTTTTTGAATTTTTAAAATATAATAATATTTAATTGATAAAAAGCCCTACTTCTTCACATATCCAGGTATTTCCGAAAAATCAAGCATAGCTGTGGTGGACTGAATAATGCCCCCGATTGATTTCCAACCCCAATCTTTAAAACCTGTGAACGTGTGACCTTAGGCAGCAAAGGGATTTTGCAGATGTGATTAAATAAAAGATCTGGAGATAAGATAGGAAGGTCATCCTGGACTATCCAGATGGGCCAAATGTACTCAGGAGAAAATCTATAAGAGGTGCTGTAGAATTGGAATCAGAGAAGGTAATGTGATATTGGAGGCAAAGTTAGAGAGAGAGGTTGTATGATTCTGAGCTGCCAGCTTTGAAGATGGACGGTAGGTTAGAAGCCAAAGAATGCAGGCAGCCAGTAGAACCTGGAAACTGCAAGGAAATGATTCTCCTCTAGTGCTTCCAGAAGAATGAACCTTTTTTATACCCTTGTTTAGCTCATGAGTTTTGTTTTGTTTTGTTTTTTGAGAGAAAGAATGCATGTGCGTGCTCTCACAAGATCATGACCTGAGCCTAAATCAAGAGTCAGACACTTAACCTACTGCACCACCCAGGCACCTTAGGAAACTTATTTTTGGTTTCTGACTTCCAGAACTGTAAAATTATGAATGTTGTTGTTTTAGTTAGCAGATTTATGATCCATTTGTTATAGCAGCAGCAGAAACTTCAATGACTGTGCTCAGAATACTCTTCGATTTTTTAAAAAGATTTTTATTTATTTATTCATGAGAGACAGAGTGGGGGGAGGTGGCGGAGGCAGAGCAAGAAGCAGACTGCCCGCGCTGCAGGGATCCTGATGCAGGACTTGCTCCCAGAACCCTGGGATCATGACCTGAGTCAAAGGTAGACACTTAACTGACTGAGTGACATAGGCACTCTATTTTTCAGAGTTTTAAATATTAATACACTTCATTAAATATAAACAAGGTAGAATGAAATATTATTCATTTCATTCCTTATAGTATTTTAGCCACTACATTTTTCCTATTTAAAGATAACCATGGGAACACCTGGATGGCTCAGATGCTTAGTCTGCCTTCCACTCAAGTCATGATTTCCAGGTCCTGGGATCAAGCCCCACATTGGGCTTCCCAGCTCAGTGGGAAGTCTGCCTCTCCCTCCCACTCTGCCTCTCCCCCTGCTTGTGCTCTCTCTCTGTCTGTCAAATAAATAAATAAAATCTTTTAAAAAAATGAAAATAAAAAATAAAGATGAGTGCATATAGAATAAAACTTAGTTGTTTTGAACATATACAAGATTTTTTTAAAATAAGAAGGGAGGATAATAAAATATGTTAAAAAGAACATGTTCAGTGTCTGACATACAAAGACTTACATTTGAATATTCTATTTTAGGAAATTGTTGGGATCTTTTTTTCTGTTTTGTATTCATTTACAGTAACATGCTTTAAAAACAGTTTTGGAGAAAAAAATTATATGTGACTTAACTATACTGTTGTGTTCCTAATAAAACAGAAAAATGACATGTTACAAAGAGCCATAATTATAGGGAGTTTCAAAAGATATATGTGAAAAGTTCTAGTGGATTAGCCTTTAAAATGGTCCAGCTGCTATTGAGTTCGCTTCTAATGTTAGGTTGGATATATTTTCAAGCATAACACATTTGGTTACCAAGCATATTGTACATGCCATGTTTACAGTATTATATACCTTGGAACTGGAATTAAAAGGCAAAAAACTCCACCTATTTTCTTAACAGCAATCTCTTTCTTTAGATTGAAATTTACTTTACTAAATTTCAGGATCTGCATATATGATGTGAAGGCTTTCCTTTCCCCTCAAGAAGTGTTTCCATTATAAAAAGAATAAAGAATTTCTAAGATATTTATTTGGTTGGTGAGTTGGTACATTTTTTGAATAACAGTTGATTTCTTATGTGATAAACACTCTGATCATCTATATTAACTCTTGCAATGAGTTTATAAGACACATCTTCATTATACGGATAAAGAAAAAGAGATTGGCAGCATTTAACTTGCTTCAGAGGCTGTGCTAGTAGCAAATATATCTTTTTTTTTTTTGCAAATATATCTTTTTATCTCAGACCTCAATAATATTCTGAATTATACTTTGTGTGCATAATTTACCCATTGTCCTTAAACTGATACAAATGACTGTTATGTACAGTTTATGCTATTAATTTTCTCATTTAGCATAATATTATCGACCTTAAACAGCAATATGCCTGTATCAGATATTCGACCATGCTGTGTAACAAGCAATTCCAAAAATCTCAGAGACGGGGGGATTGTTTATTGCTTATTCTTGTGCAACCTACCTGGGATTTATATATTTCTCCAAGGCAACTATCCTCTATTTGTTTAGTATTTCAGCCTGCTCCATGTATGATTTTGTGGGGGGTTCTCCTACTATAACCACACACACACACACACACACACACACACACATCCCTGATGTAAACTGCAAGAAAGGAAATGAAACACAAAAGGATGGAAGAGATTAATATAAAATGATATTTAATAATAGTTTCCTGTACAGCTGAAAAAAGTAAATTTCAGGAAGATATGACAAAGATCTGTAGAAGCAAAAATAGTGAACATAAATAGAGATGTGTTGCATAAATAATGAAATGTCCCTTGAGTTAAACAAGATATTGAAATAAGCAATATAAAAGTTGGTTTTCAAACGAATGCTATTCTCTTAAAAGGTTGCTTCTGATAAAAATTATGAAGAAGGAGTGAAATTGGTTTGAACAGGCTTTTGAATACAGTCTTGAATAACTTCTGAAATATATTAGAATATATTAAGATTGAAAACTGATTTCAAACAGGATAATCAGGCCTTTAGGAGCATGTCCCGTGAAGTTTCTTTTGGCTAAGAAATGTCGGCTTGATAGTTTGTATGTGACCCAATGTAATCCTTCATTCCTATATAATTAGCTTTGAGAATGCTGATCTCACTCATTTTTGCATTACAACTTCTTTTTCTTCCTTAGATGTAAGCTTAATAGAAAAATCTGTGGACTGTACAATGTGTTGTTCATATTTACAAGTCTGTCTTACTCCCACGTACATACACAAAATAGCCGAACACTCTCAAAAAGAATTTAGGAATTTAAAGTTTTAACTCTAGCACTTCCACAGATTTTGCTTATCATTCACTCTCTTTTCCTTGTTGTTTTCATCCTTTCTCTTCTTGTATTTGACAGACTTCATTTGAAAAACTTTTTAAAAATTGGGCATAATGTTTTGTCGTGATTTCTTTTTTTTAATTTTTTTAAAATTTTTATTTATTTATGATAGTCACACACAGAGAGAGAGGCAGAGACACAGGCAGAGGGAGAAGCAGGCTCCATGCACCGGGAGCCCGACGTGGGATTCGATCCCGGGTCTCCAGGATCGCGCCCTGGGCCAAAGGCAGGTGCCAAACAGCTGCGCCACCCAGGGATCCCTGTCGTGATTTCTTATCTCCAGTAATTTCATTCCCCTAAAACAAACCTGCAGAAGAAATTTTCATCAGAACAAAATGGCTAAGTAGAAAAAAATCATATTTTACTCTTTGTTGATATATGTATATATCAATTGATATAAATATAATTTAAATTTATAACTTAAAAACCCACATTCTCCCCGGCTTGGGTTAGGTTCTCAATATACTGGACCACTATTTTTGCCAAATAGTAAAAAAATAAAATAAAAAAAAATATCTGGTAATACAGACACAAAAGAGATACAATGTGCATATGCTTTTAATACTGCATTTTAAGGACGCCTGGGTGGCTCAGTGGTGGAGCCTCTGCCTTCGGCTCAGGTCGGGATCCTGGGGTCCTGGGAGCGAGTCCTGCACTGGGCTCCCTGCAGGGAGCCTGCTTCTCCCTCTGCCTGTGTCTCTCATGAATAAATACATAAAATCTTCAAAAAATACTGCATTTTATCTTAAAACATCAAATTCAATTCATTCAAAATCTTTTGTTGATATGTCAAGGTTTTATTCAGGTATAAGTTTCTGACTGAATTACTAGCAATTTCTAGTTTTATTTTCTTTGTATTAGAATAAGAACATAAGGTATTTGTAAAGCAATATATGCATAGGCTTTTATATTCTCCCACAATCTTTCTGGTTGTCTTTTCCACACCTAATTTAGGAGTCATGAGTTTTGTTGTTGTTGCTGTACCAATGAACCCATATATAGTTAAGTAAAATTCTTTAGGCAACCAAACTCATAAAGTACGTTTTTTTTTTTTTACTATGTAACAAAATTTTTTTAATGTAACAAAATTTAATTCGATATTATCCTTATTAAGAACATTTCTTTAACATGATCCCTGGGTGGTACAGCGGTTTGGCGCCTGCCTTTGGCCCAGGGCGCGATCCTGGAGACCCGGGATCGAATCCCACGTCAGGCTCCCGGTGCATGGAGCCTGCTTCTCCCTCTGCCTGTGTCTCTGCGCCTCTCTCTCTCTCTCTGTGACTATCATAAATAAATAAAAATTAAAAAAAAATTATGTGTAGGTCCTATATTGTCAAGTCAAAAACAAACTAGGTAATCCTGTATTGGAGCCTATTCACTTATTGTTCCTTTACCTGGAATGTTCTTTCTTCAAAACATCACAGTTGTTCCCCTTCACTTCTTTCTAATCTCTGCTGAAACTCTAACTCCACAGAAAGCCTTCCTTGCCTATACTGTCTAAAAAAGCCCCCATATAACTATTTCTCCCTCATCCTGATTCATTATTTCTCATAGCACTTACTACCTGACTTGTTCTAGTCTTACCTGTGTACTTTCTATGTTTCTACTCCCACTGTAGAATCAAAGCTCCACCAGTGCTGGTTCTGACTTTTTCTCTTTTCCACTACTCTATCTCAGTGCCTAGACAAGTCACTGAATCACAGAGGTGATCAAAAATATCTGTTGAATTACTGCATGAAATAATCTTGAGCCCTCATTTCTCCTTAATAACAGAATAAGTAATCTAGATACCTCCAAGTAAATGCAGACAAATTCAGTATTTTATCATTCTGATTTAAACTTAGTCTAATTCATGGGCTCCTCCCTCCTGTCACTGGTCCTCAGGATGCCATCTCGATTTTGGTAATGTGTAAGAGGATGGGTTTACATGCCACAGCAGCATGGGGGAAGACACCTCATCCTTCACATTTTTGCCCTGGCACCTGCTCAGATAGAAAAATTCCACCTGAAATTTGGTCTTCATCTTAGCCCCCTCCCCCTCCCCCCTCCTCTCCTCCTCGCCTCCTCCACCTCCTCCTTCTCTTCTTCTTTTTCTTCTTCTTCTTCTTCTTCTTCTTCTTCTTCTTCTTCTTCTTCTTCCTTCTTCTTCTTCTTCTTCTTCTTCTTCTTCTTCTTCTTCTTCTTCTTCTTCTTCTCCTCCTCCTCCTTTTCCTTAGATTCTGTTGATGCCTGAGATCTGCGTTATTTTTGATTCACCAATAGTGACTGCCAGGCTCCTAGATCTGCAGCTGATTGCATGTATCAGAATAGGGCATAGAGTAGTAGGCACAGAAAAGCAAAGGAAACCCATTCAAAGGAAGGAACAGAAAATCATGAACAGAAAAAAACATATTTCCATTTATAATTTGATGTTCCCACATCATTGTACAGTAGGGCTATGTGACTGCTCATCTCGGGGTTCCAGGAAGGAAGTGGGGTACAAACGTTCTCAGTTCTTGGATCTGAGGATTGCTAGCATTTCCCATTTGGGTACTTGGCTTCTGATCCTGTCTTAGGAATCCTTAATAACAAGGATCCAGTCATAACTTATCATTCCCCATCAGCTCTTTACCTCCCACACCATGGACATACATTTCTTACATTCTCTTTTATCAATAGAGATTTTAAGAACTGAGGCTTTCAAGTTTCTAGTGTTTAGAATGTAATGACCTTTTGCTTTCTTTCAACATATTCATCTTTTGCTTTTAAACCTTGACAAGACTATTTTCAATAACATGCATTTTAGAATGTACTTAGAAATTCTTGTGTTATCTGTTCAACAACTAGGTCAATGAATGTCACTTTGAATGGATTGACAGGTCTCTGAGGCAACTTCCTGGGAGAAGAGTAAGGAGGCCTCACAAATCTCAGAATTTCATCCAAATACAGGAAATACATTCAATTGGTCAATTGACACAACACAAATATACATACAGTGATAAAAAAAAAAAGATAGGAAGGAAAAAAATGGCGTGCTCAAAATTGATTTTTCCTGACAATGTTTTAGCATAAGAATACATCTGGGACACCTGGGTTGCTCGGTGGTTAAGCATCTGCCTTTGACTCAGGGCATGATCCCGGAGTCCCAGGATCGAGTCACACATCAGCCTTTCTGCGTGTAGCTTGCTTCTCCCTCTGCTTGTGTCTATGTCTGTCTCTCATGAATAAATAAATAAAATCTTTTAAAAATATACACCTAAGATAATAATATATTTATTGTTTCAATTAGGACATCATGAAGTAAACATTATCGTCAAGATAACAGGGAACACTCTTGAAGTAAGGGTTTTTAATGTGTAGGAAAAAAGAAGTATTTATTTTGAGGCATAAAGCATGACCATCAAGGTCAGACACATTGGAGGGGAGAGATGTCGTTGTGGATTCAGAGATCCAATTGTTGAAGAATGTCAACTATTTAACAAAAGATTCTTAATTATGAGATATTGCTTTGACCATCAGAAACATTGGGAAGACAAGAAAAAAGGTTCTCATATGCTTGCTTCTTAAAACAGACATCTCTAATGTGAATGCAAAGTTATTTGACAATTATTAAATTTCATATTTATGGAAAATTTGGAAGATACAGAAAACTGAAAACAAAAACAAAAAATATGTTTGTGTCCCAAAGATAAAACCCCATTGATATATGTATGTTTCTGTGTTTTTAGTTCTTGTAAGGTTCTGTTTTCTCTGTCTGTGTGCACACCTGTGGTAATAATACACATGGAATCATCTATCATAGAGGTTTTGTTCACTTAATATTATAACATAAGATTCCCATGTTATCATAAGCTCTTCATTAACATTTATTGGCTACATAATACTCAAGATTGAAAATCATGGTGTGACTAAGTAACTCGGATTTGTAATATATCAATTTCAGTGGTATGTGCGTGAGATGTTTTTTCCCAAATGTTAGTACCATTCTTTAGAAACCTTAGAAACTGGTCTTTCTAGAATACAGTCACACCACTTAAAGTCTGAAGTTATAAAAGATTCTAAAGCATTAACATCTGCCATGCAAACTGTTGAAATCCCATATGGGGTAGTATAAGACTCCAATCATTGCATAGTTATGTATGCTTTTCAGTGCCTCAGGGTAGTTCCTTCTCTGGGTATCCATCCAGATCCCCAAAATGACAGACCAGCCATTCCCTTCAAATCTCCATACAACTTTCTTTTTAATAAATTTAATAAGAATACTCTTCTACTACCATCTATGAGGAACAAAACAGCTTTAGAAAGAACTATTCTAAGTTTAATCATTGCTACAATGCTTCATTCAATTGAGAAAATGCTTGTGATTTAAGATTTGCCAAACATTTTCAATCCGTCTTCAGTGATTTACATCTAGGCAATCACTGTCTCCAGGATCAGCAGTATAATCTTGATGAAAGCATCAATTCTAATGTATATTCAGAAATCTTATCACAGCACTATTTCAGGGTCAGAATGCTGGGAATCAAGCCTTTGGCAAAGCAAATTCCTGTGCAGAATGGTGTAATATAGGATTATATCATAGCTTTTCTCCTTCTTCTTCTCTATTAAAATAATCAGATAAAGAATTTTAAATAATGAGGATACATGTCCTCTTGACATGGCACATGGGATTTAGAGCATCTGTAGTTAGTATTGAAATTATGTTCTAAAAACCATATATTTACTGAATCAAAGCGGTTTAGTAATGATTAATATACACTCATTCTTTCTGTTTGCATTCCTATTTAATAATGAAAACTCCCGCTGAGGTGGATGGATAGCTCATAAAAAGAAAAAAAAAAAAACCAAGGTAAAGTGCACCTAAATGCAATTGAGAAACACATACTGACCTAGAATGTTTGGAAACATTACTCCACAATTATATGCTACCTTTAGTAAATCAGTGTGGTCCTATAATGAGCATGTATTATGATCCTGGAGGTTTTCTCCTTCCAAAAAATTGAAAGCTAGGTCTTTAACAAAATGTTTTTCCCCTGTTTACCAATTGATCTAATAGGCAACCCTGCAGGCCAAGTGGAAGTTTCACAGCCCACCATAAGTGAGTACTAGGTCTCCTTCTGGGGACACAGCTTCCCCTGCAGTATCTCTATCGCCCTTTAGAGTTCACATATGATCACAAGCAAAGAGTGGGTTTAAGCCTCAGGGAGAGAATTTGACTCTATGAAAGGCAGCCAGAAATGAATGCTAGTACCCCACAAAAGAGATTTTTATCCTAGTCTCTCCTTCGCCCTTGATCCATTGCTGGTATCTGGCCTTAGATACTTGGCACCTGAGGGAAATGTTTATCAGTCTTCATGAGAACAGCATGGCTACGCTGGACATTCCCTGGACCTCTGAACCTGTCCCTGACTTATGCATTACCAGCTCTAAGTTCTTTTTTAAACTTGATTCTGGCGTCTACCCAGCTCCAGGGCACATGGTTTCCAAATACAACTTCAGCCACTTTGTAGATACCTTGAATTGCCATTGCTGAATCTAGGATCCCTTATGTAAAATATTAGAAGGAACCCTAATAAAAATATTTTCAAGACTCCACCTTTCTTTCCTTTCTTTGTTGACTATCTAATATCTCACTCTGTCTTTTTTTTTTTTTTTCTGTCTCAGGATTTCACCTGTGAACTCAAGGCATCTTGCCTCTCTTATTTAGATGACAGATTTGTTGTCAACTTTAGGTACAGTGATATGCTCACAGAGATCCTTAAATATGCCAAACTATCTTCCTAAATGTGACAGGGTAAACTTACTACTCATACTACATTCAAAAGAACAGAAAATTCCTATAAACCCTTCTGACCTTCCTTCAGAGTTGCAGAGAAATAAACCTGTATTTTGTCCAATAGATAATTTAAGATCAATCCAACCACTAAAACTGTCTCCTTGGGTATCACTGTTTGGAGAATTCAGATAAAAACCATCAGTCTTCTAATACTGGTGGCTCGGTCAGTTGAGGGTCTGACTCTTGATTGCAACTCAGGTCATGATCTCGGGGTCCTGGGATATGCCCCAAATTAGGCTGTGTGCTCAGCGGGAAGTCTGCTTGAGGATTCCCTCTTACTGTCTCTGCCCCTCCCCCCCCCACTCACATGCATGGTTTTTCTCTAAAATAATAAATAAATCTTTAAACAAACAAAACCCTCAGTTTCTCATGACAGAATGAAGTAGCTTCTTAGTGTATAGGGTGGCAGTTGTTTTATGGGACCTTATGCTTGCAGAAAAGAGATATGTTCCTTGAATCCATGTGGCACCCTTTGGATACTGCTGGTATTTGCCATGCAGTAGCAGCTGAAGATGCTCCCTAGACTGGTAACCATTGAGCTGATGGATGACTGGCCTTGTCTGAAAAGATTCTGTAGGAATCTGCTGGTAACAACTCCAATACGACTTGTTGTCCCTTGTTATTTATGATCACTGGTTTGTCAGTAGAGACAACGTCGCTTGGTTCTCTCCAGTGGTTTATCCCACCTTGGCAATTACTGTTCCTAAAAACACTCCCTAGGTTTATGGCCTTGCTGCCAGATGATTTCCCTGCCAGTGACCTAGATGGGGTTCCCCAACTTGAGGATACAATTTTGAGAAAACATTGCCTTGTTTCAACAATACCCTCTGACAAGAACCATCGTTTAGGCTCAACATTCCTAAGCCCTATAAAAGCAAGAGAAGAATTCTTATTCCATCTTTATTATATAGGAAGCAAAACTCCTATCAGCTTAATAATAAAATGCCACTAAGTTTGTTTTGTTGTGGCTTCCCTTAGTAGGAGGCAGTTTGGAAGGTGGTCTGCTCTCAGAATACCATATGTAATGTCAGGTTTCTGAAATCTCCTCCTTTATTGTTTCCCACACTTCGATATACTCCTCTTTTCTAGGGCTTAAGCTGGGGAAGATATGTGACTCCCGCTTTCTTTTCTTTCAATAGTTCATTGGGGATGAGGAGCAAGAGGGACTAGATTTTTTTCTTTCCTTTCCTAGACTAGCACTGTTTCTGCTGTATCTACATTCTCACCGAGTGTTACAGCAGAAGATGATGGGGGTAGAGAGTAGCATGATTAGTTCCTTCTGTGTTGATGTCATAGTTTCAATATCATATCCTAGTGACGGTCTTAAGGAAAATACAGGAGCCATTGTTCACTTACTGTCAGAAAAGAAAAATAACTCATCACCAACTATGCAAAAAAAAAAACCCTATAAATTCTGGAAGACTGTCTTTCATATTCAGAGGGAATATACAAAAAACAAAAAACAAAAAACAAAAAACCTAAGCACAACCTATTAAGCAATTTATTTACTTGAGGAGATACTTTTGAGCTAACTTGTTTTTGGCAGACGAAGTCTGTTCAAAATAAAAACTTTTATACAAGCTTTAGTAAGTAACTTTTGTAATACATACAGACAATAAATATCCCTACTCTCAAAATCCTCCAGGCTATTCCAAACATTTTTTTTCAATATATTAACATAAAAAATATTGGGTTTAAATCAAGCACTTATTTGATAATTTGAAGAAATGCAAAACGACTTTGACCAAAATATCTGACACTATCCACACAAATACCACATCCTCCTTTCATGAAAAGTGTATGGTATTCAAATAAGGCAGTAATGTATTTCAGTATCTTCAACTTTTCAACAAAATATCAACTTCCTCAATTACAGAAGTTCCACACTTTGAGTGATGGCAAGAGATTTCAATATTTACTTCCTACTGTCAAGTTTCTTCCAAAAGTCCAGCTAGAGTATAAATATGAGAAACTTTAACCTTTTATTCTTTTAGATTCTCCATGAACCCTAAGAGTGAAATATACTTGTTTTTTTTTAATTCACCACAGTCATGCTAAGCATTAACAATATGACCTTATGTTGCATTGAGGACCACCAGAGAAAACGACATATGGAAATTGTGTCTGCATCCTTTATAAACCACTATTGAAGATTTTGTCCTTATCTATTGAACAATTCATATATAAATGCCTGCTTGAAAAATTCTTCTGAATTGAATTGTGTAAATCTTTTTTAAGACTCTTTTTAGAGATGTTTTAAGTTTATAGCAAAATTGAGAGGCAAGTACAGACATTTACTGTATACCCTTTGCCCCCACACATGCATAGACTCCCCGGTTATTGATATCCCCCACCAGAGTGGTACGTTTGTTACAAATGAGAAACCTACAGTGACGCATCTTAATGACTCAAAGTCTACAGTTCATTCTTTTGTTGCACGTTTGGACAAATGTATAGTGGCATGTATCCATCATGATGGTATCATATAGAGTATTTCCCTACCCTAAAAATCCTCTATGCATTGCTATTCATCCCTCCCCACAGCTAACTTCTGGAAACCACAGATCTTTTCAGTGTCGCCAGTTTTGCCTTTTCCACAATGTTATGGAATCGTGCAGTATGCAGTCTTTTAAGATGCGCTTCTTCAACTCAGTAATATGCATTAAGCCTCCTCCATGTCTTTTCATGACTTGATAGCTCATTTCGCTTTAACACTGGATAATATTCCACTGTCTGGATGCACCAGCTTATCCATCCAGTCACCCACTGAAGGGCATCTTGGTTGCTTCCAAGTTTTGGCAATTTTGAATAAAGCTGCTATAATATCCGTTTGCAGGTTTTTATGCAGACATAGGTTTTCAACTCTTTGGGGTAAATACCAGGGAGTGTGATTGCAAGACCATGGAGTGAGAGTAAGTGTCGTTTTCTAGGCAAGTGCCAAACTTCTCCAAAGTGGCTGTGTTTTACTCCTTTCAAAAGAAAATATTGCCTGGGGGAATGTCATATATTATCTCCCTGTCCCTCTCCTCCCTGTTTTAACCAATGAACAGTCATAGAGGACATGTATGTGCATATGTTCTGTGAGTTTTGATGACCTTAACAGTTAATAAGGACTATCTAGAATTAATATTCAATTCATTAAAAATATAAGTTCAAGACTACAGTTTTTCTAAACCTTTAAATCCAACTATAGTTTTTTACACTTTATAAGTCTTTATTTTACACTTTATAAACCTAATGAATCAATCACGTTCAACAAGGCCTTTAATTACAGATTATCATCTCTTTAAATTATTTCTACTTACTCCTTACACTCCCTTGAAAAACAAACAAAACCTTTTCAAATATGAGAGCCATTTTATTACTCTAAAAAATATATATTATATATGTATTTTGCAAATTTTCAATTTTATAAAATTAGTAAATATTTAATTTTTAGGCGTAATTTCTCAGGTCTATATTTAAATTTCCAATAACATACTTTAAATGTAAAGTTAACAACTCTAATATTCTAAATTCATTCAAACAATTCATCATTCCAAATAGCAGATATGCACAAGTCATTCCCAAAATTCACACAAAAAGGTTTTTAAAGTTTAATTTACTTCACCCTTTAAAAGACTGTAATTCTAACTCTTTGTGGCATTGAAAGACCCATCAAGGAAATGAGTAAATATGCTTATACTGCCTACCTACTAGAGAGACGTTTGCTTAATACATAAGCTTTGACGCTGTTGAGAACTCCAGCAATAACCCCCCCCCCACCAAACAGAGTCCCTTTTTATAAACTGTAACAAGGACTCTGACCTTCAGAGGGCTCAAAAGAGCCACTGCCTCCATCTTATTCTTACCTTATTTACCTCATCCTCTCTTCTACTAAAGAATTCTGTAGCCGCACAGAGATGGTAACTAAGGGCTTTATGCTTGGCTGAATATTGCAAATCTTTGGCTCCCCTAATACATTTGAGTGCTTTCTTGTCTGGCTCTAAAAACACTTAATGCCATTCCACTGGATCCTTTATACACTTATGTCATCCTTTAATAGCCTCTTGTAAATTTATTGCCTGATTTGGGTAAGCAGAATTCTGTGTTTTGTATTCTTTTCATATTTTCCCTGTCTGGCAGGCCACAAGTTTTATAGACACTACATGCCATCAGGTTGGATTCTGCACATCTCTCATGGTCATGGTCATAACACCAAACTCACGCTGATGATAGCAGCAGAAAAAGATGAATGAGATCCAGCACTTAGCTCATGAAGGTTGCCTAGTGCATCCAGAGGTAGTGGGTCTCCCTCGTTTACATGTTCTGTGACTTTCCTTCCTCGAACTTTGCTTTCTAGGGAGTCTTAAGATTTTCATGTACAAAGGTTTACCTTATCTTGAGTTATCCTAATCCAAATTCCTTACTTTACTATTGATATAGTGGATCTATTACTTTTATCTCTTTCTACTATAAATCTTCTGTCATCATTTTGGAAATAACGGAATTGTAAGAGTGAATAAAACGTTTTAAAAGTCCATTATTAGAATCTGGTATTGTTTGATAGGATCTGAAATCAAATTGAGTAGCAAAGCTATTAAAAGTATCTCACTAACCAATGTTACTGTTTTTTTTTTTTAATTTAAAACAGTATAGCCTTTGAAAGGCAACTTTTTAATATTATTCTTTAAAAATAATGTGCTTGAGGCACCTGGGTGGCTCAGTAGTTGAGCAGACATCTGCCTTTGGCTCAGGGCATGATCCTTTGGTCCTGGGATCGAGTCCCACATTAGGCTTCCTGCAAAGAGCTAACTTCTCCCTTTCCCTGTGTTTCTGCCTCTCTCTCTCTCTCATGAAGAAATAAATAAAATCTTTTAAATAAATAAATAAAAATAACATACTCTAGGCAAAATTTCCCTAAGAAGTATATTGAAGCATTATTTTGCAATGAAAAAAAAACATAGATTATCAAATCAGACAGTCTGGTTTTGAACTAAGTCACTTTCTTACTCTATGTCCTTTGAGAAGTCACTAAAATACTCTGAGCTTCAGTTTCCTCATCTATAAAATTAGAATAATTGGAAAAGGACTAAGCTCATTGAGTTATTATATGGATTAAATTTAGTATATACACACACAGAAAATAGTAAGACAAATGTTAGTGGTTACATTTATTTATTTATTTATTTATTTATTTATTTATTTATTGTTATTATTTTTTAATCCCCACAAAACACATCCAGAGAAAGTGGTTTTAGTATATGGGAAGATAATAATGGCAAAGTATATTTTATTTCTATTTTTACTTGTAATAAATGCATGGGTTTTTATATTTAATAGAGTATTGGAGAGCAGCAGGTATCTTGAGAAGGATATAGAGACCACATCTTGGAAGAGTGACCACAAAGGAAATGTAGAGGTCTCCTGATGAGGAAGATTTTAATCTGATTTCCCAAGCAGTTTGGGATTTTGAACTCTAAGAAGAGAAATCCACTGACAGATTTAAGAAAAATAATGAGGGATGCCTGGGTGGTTCAGTCAGTTGAGCATCCTACCCTTGATTTTTTCCTTTTTTTTTAAATAAAGATTTTATTTATTTATTAATGAGAGACAGAGGGAGATAGAGAGAGGCAGAGACACAGGCAGAGGGAGAAGCAGGCTCCATGCAGGGAGCCTGATGAGGGATTTGATCCGGGTCTCCAAGATCAAGCCCTGGGCGGAAGGCAGGTGCTAAACCACTGAGCCACCCAAGGATCCCCTTGATTTTGGCTCAGGTAATGATCTCAGGGTCTTGAGATTAAGCCCCCTGGGCTGCTCAGTAGGGAGTCTACTTGAGATACTCTTTCCCTCTTCCTCTGCTCCTTGCCTTGCTTTCTCCATCTCTCTCTAAAATAAAAAAAAAAAAAAAAAGAAAGAAAAAGAATGATTAAATTTGCACTTTGTAAATATAACACTATTGCTATATAGGATAATAATATTCAGTGTAGCCACAGAACAAGCAGAAATTCTTTAGAATCGTATCCTCAATGTTAGGAATGAAGTAAATTATCCGAGGAAAGTCTCTCCTTGGTAACAGGTACCTACAATCAACAAGATGTTCTCTGTTAGTAAAATGTCCAAATTCCTGGGCACCTGTGTGGCTCAGTCGGTGCTTAAGACTCTGACTCTTGACTTATCTCAGGGTCCTGAGATCCAGACGCACATCAGGCTCCCTCCTGTGTGCTTGGCAGGGACTCTGCTTCTTTCTTTTTCTCTCCCTCTTCTTCTGCCCCTCCTCCCTCCCATTCTCTCTCTCTCTCTCTCTCTCTCTCTCTCTCTCTCTCTCCAAAATAAATAAATAATTTTTAAATGTCCAAATTCCCTTTGAAAATCTACAGAATTGGGGCAGTAAATCTCTAAAAATGACTCTGAGAACTAATCAATAGAGATTAAAAGCAAATGTCTTACAAAAATATTAAATTGAAATTGTATATGTGACTAGGAAAGACATACAAAAATGCTTATTCACATTGAACTCTAAAATAGATTGAATTAGTTTTCAGTGGCAATCCTGCCAGCCCGTAATTCCAAGGAGCCTTTATTTCATCTTGAGCACATAAATTCAAATACCCTACGTAGCAGACACCCAAATGTTGAACAAAAGCAATCTTCACTGAATGAATTTTTAAATGACCTGTGAAAACAGTTATTTTTTTCCATCCTAGCCTGGGTTGCGCAATGTTATAAAACTCAGTCCCACCTCTGATCTCTCAAGGCTGCAAAGATACGTTATGTCCCACATTGAATGTTATTCTTTAGATGAATGTTTGACTTTTGAATTGTTGGAAGCAAATTTGTACAAGGCTTCCAGGGCTCAACTACTGAAGAGACAAACACTCATTCTTCAGCCAAATGTTTTCTCAACTCATTTCAGGGGAATTCTGACTCAGTGTAGAAACTGTGAATTGTCTAACTCTCACCTGGCAAGAAGTAATGGCTTCCCAAATGCCAGATAATTCCAAGCTCAGATAAAAATAGACACCAATACTCATGAAATTGTCTCCTTGTTAAATTTCACTATAATTTTACCTAAAGTAGTCAGAATTTAATGCAATAAAACTTGTGAAAATATTTTTTCCATTTATTGATCACTCATAAAAGCAGTCCTACATTTTTCAAACCATTCTAAGCTTAAGAAGAACAAATAGCATTCACTTATTTATTTGTTCTTTTGCAGCTTCAAATATCATTATGTCTCTTCAAAAATGTCTAATTTTATTGGAGCTGAGACTTTAAAAAAGTTAATTTTCTTTTGTACAAGTAAATACCATTAGTGTAACAGAGGTCTCCTAGTTCCTGGTAATAGTAAAATCAAAATGAAAAGAAATTATTGCTTGATTTGTCACTATGCTTGACTTTTATAGCCACATCTTATGGTAAATAACTGATTTATTCATTATACAAATGTTTATTAGGAACTTAGCCCTGTGATAGATGGTGAGAGGAATGCAGTGATATACAAGATTGTCCCTATTTTCAAATCTTCTTACACTACTGGGAATGGAAACTGGTGTAGCCACTCTGGAAAACAGAATGGAGTTTCCTCAGAAAGTTAAGAATAGAACTACCCGATGACCCAACAATTGCACTACTAGATATTTACCCAAGGAATACAAAATATTGGTTCAGAGGGATACATGACCCCATGTTTATAGCAGCATTATCAACAATAGCTAAACTATGAAAAGAGCCCAAATGTCCATCAACCAATAACTAGAGAGAAGATGTGGTGTGTGTGTGTGTGTGTATATATATATATACACACATACAATGGAATATTGCTCAGCCATTTCATAGAATGAAACCTTGCCATTCACAACAACATGGATGGAGCTAAAGAGTATTACGGTAAGCAAAATAAGTCCAAGAAAGACAAATACCATATGATTTCACTCATATGTGGAATTTAAGAAACAAAATAGATGAGCATAGGGGGATAAGGAGAGAGAGAGAGAGGTAAACCAGAAAACAGTCTCTTTACTACAGAGAACAAACTGAGGGTTGCTGGAGCAGAGATGGGCAGGGGGATGGGTTAAACAGGTGGTGGGTATTAAGGAGGGTACTTGTGATGAGCACTGGGTGTTGTATATAAGTGAGGAATCACTTAATTCTATACCTGAAAATAGTATTAAACTGCAAGTTAATTAAAGTGCAATTTAAACAAAAACAACTCTGTGTTTTCAAAGAAGTTGCCAACCCATAATATGCTACCAGGAAAGAGGGATGTGTGTTTGTGCAAACACATGCACATGTATTTCATTTTACTAAAATCTATTATCAGAAAATGAACTAGATTGAATATCCTTATTCTTCAAGTTTTCTAACAAATACAATGTTTCAGAATATTTGGGCCTCCCAAAGTTTGTAGTTGCAATCTGCTTAAATAGATTCTCAGTTATCAATTTTTCTTTTTATTCTGGAAATTCCAAATTAAACAAGGTAAAAAGAAAAAAAAAAAAACATCCAAATGGAGTCTCATGTTTAAAAGGTGCTATAATACAATCAATAAATATATTGAAAAAGTATTGATTGCCACCAGGAAAAAAAAAAAAGGATTTTCTTCTATTAGCTATTTAATGTGTATACTCAATGCAAAATTTGGAAATGAATTAACCTAGTATTTCTTTTATAAATGGGTTATTATGTTTCCCAGGAGAGTTTAAGTATTCTGTGCTTTTGGCAGGCAGATGACTTTTTAGTACAATTTTATAACTTCAACACTATTGAATTACTCTTTTAAAATTACGTTTTCTCTTGTAGCCACTGTGTGCCCTGGGACAGTCATTAAACAGTATCTTTGAGCAACATTTTCCACTTCTATACAGTTTGATACACAATATTCTTAATTGGTTTTTCTCTGCAAAGGCAACTTTGAAATGCTTTTCAACTCTGCATCATTCCCCCTATGAGTTTCACTTGTGAGGCACTTCCTTTGATGACATAACCAATATGTATTATTTCATTTCTTAAACGCCACCCATGACTTGCTATCCATCTGCTGTTTATTTGCACAGTGTAGAAACAAGACATGTATTGAAGAAATTGTAAATACCTTTAAGTCTGAGAATGCAGTGTCATTGATTTTAGTGTTTAACGGAAGCATTTCCAAATCTCCACATGCTGCCTGACAACTGTCCCTTAAAATTTGTATAGTAGCAAGAATTTGAAAGGCAATCAGAGAATTGGACAGCAGTACCTAGTTCTAAATAGAGATTTTGGAATTTAATAAATGTGATAATGATGGGGAATCTTTCCTTTATTCTTTCTTCCCTATCCTTGCTAAATGTGGGGGTTCAGCAACAGCAAATTTCAGCAACACTAATATGCTTATTGGTAGTTTTGAACATGGCAGCCAAGAAGTTAACATGCGTGCTTCTTTTGAACAGGAAGCATTTCATTATGTATGAAATGACGTAAGACAGACACACGCTTATTATTCCTATCCTACCAGGATATGTACTGGTAGATCTAGACTTCTATTATTTCTCTAGTGGCACAACTCTGCCTCTAAAACAAAAGGCATTTATTGGAAATGGTATTTACCATTTTCTAATCTACTGGCCTTAAGAATAGGAGAAAAGACTGAGAAAGACCTCAGAAACACTGAAGTTTTATAGTAGAGTCATGCCCAGCTTTGTTCACTGTCTGTAGCAATTCCATGTGATCCCACCTTCAGACAAAAGGAAACAAGTTTAAAACAAAAATGACAACAAAAAAACAACATGTAACTTGCCCTGAAGCCTCTTCCTGTGAAAACTCAACGGATTCTCTTCTTTCACCAAGAAAACCAAAACTTTGACATTTATTTCAACTCCATCCTTAGCACAAACAGCATGAAATCCATATAACTTTGGGAATTTCTAACATTATTTTAATAATTTTAATGTGTTAATATTGTTATCCCAAATAGATTATATTTTTCTTGAAATTGTGTTGCACATTTACACTTATACTTTATAAAAATTTGGCAATGAAATAGCAATTAGAAATTGTTAGCATTGTTGATTATGAAAAGATTTACCTCGTATATTTTTACCTAGAAATCTTGAATAATTCTACTGCATGCTGTTTACCCATCCCCTCATTCTTCTATTATGAGAAATAGAGATCAAGAAAAGAACAGACATATAAATATGCTATTTTAAGATCAACAAGTTGTCACCTACACTCTGGTTTGTCGATATACATATGGGACCAAGTAAAAAGAAACAAAAAGGAAAAACAGGCATCATAGAAGGTGATGCTAATAACAGCTGTGATAGAGGAACAAAGAAGACAGTTGGAACAGGGGAAAGATCTAGCTGACTGTTGCTGGAGTTAGTGGGAAGCAGTTGTGCTCTGGTGTCTGAGCCCAGTGGAATGTTCTGGTCATCCCCAGGTAGGTATAGTCTTTATGTGATAGCGTCCTGAACAAACTTTCCTAGTCATTACCACACTTGTTGAATTTTATTTCTTGAATATCACTGAAATTGAGAAATCTACAAATATATATATATTTTAAGATTTAAGAAAGCAATTCACACAGCCAAATTTACTGCCATGAATTGGATGAAAACTTTGCTGGAGCCCACAATGAATGATCCAAAAATGATTCTACTGTGTTTTGATTCCAAAACCATAGATCTGGCTGACCTAGACTGACCCAGTAATGTTTTTCCTGGCCATCTCTTCAAATACTACTCGCTGTCGTCTGTTGGGGCTATTTCAAAAAATATTGTCTTCCTCGTCACCCACACATTTCAGCTCTCTTCCATCCCTAAGTGCTGCTGCGAGGTTGGATGTTGCCAGTTATAAAACTAAGAAGATTCTGGTACCATCAACTGATTATCTCTGATTCTTTTTTAAATCACTAATATAAGACTTTGAGTCAGCTAGAATTTCAAATCAAAAACATCTTGGGTTCAACTTGTATTTGCCTTCTCAATGGGTTCTTCTTTTCTGCTCTTCTGCAATTTCCTTTTTTAGTCCATCATCTATTAAAAGACTTTTGACCTGCAAGAGATGTTGTAAACATGCTCACATGGAAAGTATCTCCCTCTGGCCATCAAATCAAAACCTTTGGCCAAATATTGGAGGTGGAATATAGAATAGATAATAGAATCAAACTTTAAGAGAGGCGTTGTGAACAAAATGACTGCTGGCTTCCCTTGCACTTGCAGGAATGTAAGGCCATTTGGAACTTACTTATCCTAAAGCTGCTTCTTCTGAATTGTTAATATTGCCTGAACTGTTTTCTGTGGTCCTTAAAGGCAAGGAGCCTTAGGACCTCTGAGGGTTCAACCACAATATTAGGGAAGCTAACAGTTATTCACTAAATGCCTTCTGACTGATGGTTGATTGCTGGAATATACTTGTTTTGGAACAAGTGAAATTACTTCCTAGTGCAAGCCAAATGTCAGCTGGTTCACACTTCTCATTAAAGAACAGGATACTATTGAAACAATGGATTGAAACTGCAGGGTGTGGTTCACAAGAAGTCCAGCCCCCAGAGACGTGCAGTCTGATGAAAACATTCCAGAACTTCTGTTTCAGAGAGATGATGATTGGATTATTTAGATCCCCTGAAAACTGTCCCTGTTACATACCAAGGAAATTTCCACTTAGAATTCAAGTCACTTACTTGACTCACATATAAATAAACACAAAAGCTATACATAAGGAAAGGACTTTATTGAAATTTAAAGGGCAGGGCAGAGGGCAGTAATACAAACCACTTGAAATCTCATTGCAGTTGCCTCTCTTCTACCCAACTGGTGCTGATTTCACCAACCACCTTGCCATAGGCGGCACTAGAGCCCTCCAGTCCTCTTTTCTGCTTCTTCCTTTTCTCTTCTATTCCTCCTTCTCCCTATTCTTTGAACTCTAATGACTATTCCTTGAGCCACTAATTTATAATATGCTCTCATGAAAAGAAATTAAGCTCTCCAAGCTTCATGTTAGCCAGTAAATGCCAGGTCCCTAGCTGCACAAAGGATTTGAATAGCACATCTTCCCATAGCTTAAAATAGCAATTTATTTTTCTTTTCTACTTCAGAATTTTTTTCCCTGTCAACAGCTCTAATTGGTAGGGGGAAAATGTAGAGGAAATGTTAAATAGCATTTCTTTAATGTTGCAGGAGATGACACCAGATTTAAAGAATATCTTTGAAATCTTTTGAAAAATGGAAATAAATTGCTACAAAATCTGAGAAGTCATGGATGGTGTGATAGTCTTTGGAATAAGTTCAAAATAAAGAAATCTATAGCGGAGGATAATATGGCTTTGCTATAAGACAGGAGACATGAAAAGCAACATTTCTTGAGCATTCAGTATGCCAGACACTCTTACCACTGAAAGTAATCAGTAACCAAGATTTCTGTGGAAGATCAAACATGTAAATATGAATAGAGCTGGGATTCAACAAACTTAGGTCTCATGAAAAAGTAGAAACAATGAGATGTATGACTTTCTTAATTAATAATCACGCAGTTAATACTTACCGAGTTACCATTTTTAGTTACCATTTTTATACTATTTACTATTACTGTTCCCACCCAACTATTTTGCTTACCTGTATCCTGTGGTTATCTATAAAAGATTTAAGGTGGGTTATGATAAAACAGAAAATATCAGAACCCTGAAAATTTAGCTAGTTGAAAGCAATATTACCAGAAGTAAACATACAGAAATACAGGCCAAATGATGCTATATAATTATGAAATAGTAATTCTAAATTGCACTAAGCCTCTTGGTCAGAAAACTAATGAACACTCAATCAGTTATAAAATTCACATCTTGCAGTATAAAAAAATGAAACAAATTCATAGATTAAAATCATTTCCTCCACTTTTTTTTAATACTTTTTTATGGTTAATGTAGTGGATGGCAAAAACCTCTTGACAAGAAAGCAACAGATTTTGTACAGAAGTAACTTACATACTTTATCAAGAATAAAAGTAGAAGTCACAGAAGCAATTCAGGAGGAGACCTATAAAATGTGACTCAAATATGCGGCCAAAGTAATCAAGAATGAAATGAATAAGATGAGTAGACTACATATGAGTAGACTACATGTCCTTTAAAATATCCCTCTTAATAACCATCTTTTGGTAAAAGATGCGTATTGAATGATTTCAAGATATAGACTCTAGCAAGAGTTCAAAATATAGGTATTGCCTGGAGCTTGTAAAGCGTAAAGACATATATGCTTTTCATATTAATGACTACATTTGGAAGATTATAATATAATGTGTTTATAGTAGTTAACCGGGGGCGGTATAAATATGAGTATATTTTGTTTGTACAGTTTTTCATCTATTTTCTTTAACATTTGATGTGAAGGAGGTTATTTAGAGCTATGCCAGAGCCTGTCCTCAAACCCCACCATGTTCATCCCATTTAAGGTTTTTATCACTCTTCAAGAAATGTGTCACTCTGTGTGGTGATAGATGTTAACTAGATTTGTTGTGGTGATCATTTCACAAAATATGCAAATGTAGAATCACTATGTTGCACACTTAAAATTAATATAAAGTTATATGTCAATTATTTCTAAGGAAACAAAGAAAGTATCATCATAGATGTCAGTTATTTGGGTGACATGTCACCACAGGCTGTGTGCACTATGGCTGCATGCTCTACACATTACAGAGGCATCAAAAATACGTGGCTCAGCTGAATGTGGGCCATAGTTAACAAACAAATCAAGAATAAGTATAAACTATAAGAAATGCACATAAATAAGTACAAAGGACCACTGGATGAATTAAATATCAGGATGACTCAGCATAAGAACAATATTTACCTAAAAAAGGGGAAGGGGGAAGAAAGGATAAAGGAAAATAAAAGGATATCTACAGGATTCAGTTGACTTTAAGATAAAAATGAGTCAAATAGTTGTAGAACAATAGTCAAGAATCTTAATATTGAGGGACGCCTGAGTGGCTCAGTGGTTGAGCATCTGCCTTTGGCTTAGGTCGTGATCCCGGGTCCTGGGATCTAGTCCTGCATTGGGCTCCCTGCAGGGAGCCTGCTTCTCCCTCTGCCTGTGTCTCTGCCTCTCTCTCTATGTCTCTCATGAATAAATAAACAAAATCTTAAAAAAAAGATTCATATGTTAATATGAAGGGCCCCTATCTCTAGAACACCCAGAACGAAAGAGATGAGCATCCCTCTGTTTTACGACTTGTAGAACATAAATGGAATACTGACCCCTGTCTGGGAATCTACAATTTAAGAGAGGACAATGACAAGCTGGGGAGAGGCCAAAAGTGAATAAGCCTAAGGCAGAAGACCTAAGAGATGACAACAGGTGTTGATGCTAGAGGGAACTTTCTCCTCATGATCACAATGCCATTTCATGACGTAAGTTCTCTCTTCATTTTTTCTCTTTCCACTCTTTTTAGTCTGATTTCTATCCTCATTATGATACCAAACTAGTTCTTGATAAGACCTCCATCTTAATAAATCTGAGAGATATATTTCAGAAGTTATCATATTCAATTTCAACAGCATTCAGTGTCACCCATTCCTATCTTTTTGATAGATCCGCCTTCCTTGTCTTCTGAAACCAGACTATTCTTATTTTACTCCAAACTTTCCACTTGCTCCAAATCTCCACATGGCACACTGACAATTCTCTCTAAAAATATCTATTCTTCAATTTTCCAGCTGAATTTTTAGTCTTCGCTTGTATAACTTGAAGATACATGTTAGACAAATTTCACAAAACTTGTTTGGCATCTCCATTTCAGACCTGCTAGGCAGTCGGGCACCTCCTCTATAATGCTGCAATGGTTCGCTCTTATTTTCTTGAAAATAAGTTGTCCCTAGTTGAAAAAGAGATTGAAAAAATATTCCATTTTAACATTAAAAGGCAAAACTGGGAAACTAAGATTGACAATAATTTAGATCTACAATCAGTGAAGTGGTTGTTACATATAAATGTAACATTTATAGGGTTCCTGACATCTTACTATTATATCTGTAATATGCTATTAGAATATTTAATATGATACCATTGTAACATGATATTGTGACATGTTATTAATATCGAAAACTCAGTTACAGGAAATTGATGGATTCAATTTAATCATGCCATTTTTTAGCAGTTTTAGTACTGTTCACACGATAGTCACTGAATGAATGTCTGTTTAGCAATCAGTGGAGAGACACTTTGTCAGCCACTGGCCACCCAGGGGGTGTACACTCCCTCCATCATGCTGTTGTTGTCTAAGTGGAGAGAGATTCTAGTTAAATAGTCACAGACTAATGTAAACTCATAACAGTGACAGATTATAAAGAGTTGGTGTGCAGGGCTACAAATGAGAATTTGATCTAAATAAGAAGTCTGTCTTGAGGTAGAAGCAGAAGGAAAATGAGAAATTACCTGAGAAAAAAACAAATGGAAGGAAAATTACCTAAGCAGAGAAACGAGTATACATGACATCCTCATGGAAAGTGGAAGCACAAAACATCTGAGGGCCTTGAAGAAGGCTGGTTGTATCCATTGAGGTGTAGTGGATATCTGCTCAGAATCAGGTAAGGAATAGAATTATCAAGGTGTGAGTTAACATCATGATATACAAACTTGAAAGGATTTATAAACATTTACACTCAAATTAAAATTCAGTTGTAGTATAATTCAACCTATGTAAGGAAATTTAAATTTAAATGTGAAATATTTTGAAAGGACACTAGGGTATCTAACAAACTTAAGTTAGCATGTGAAATGTTAAGAAGACAAAAAACAATCATTCACATTCTCATCTGTCATACCAAAATTATTTCCAGTTTTTCATATTCTTAGGTCTTTGTCCATAGGTACACACAACTTGTTGATATTTTGCTTCTTTTATTTATATCATTTATATCATTATTATATCATTTATATCATTTGTATCAAGTCATACTTGATTGAACATATTTATTCACTCTGAATAGACTAGATTATGCAATGGGGACATTCAAAACCCCAAAATGTTAACGGTTTGTAATCACAAAGGATTATTTCTCACCCCTCTCCCATGAGCCCATAGTAGGTGCTATGGGGTTCATCTCCAGGACTTGTAACTTGGAGAGATAAGCTGGAAAATGATCCAGGGAGAAGACTCGCCCTCAGGTATAAAGCTTTTGCCTGAAAGTGAAGTATGTTACTGTCGCCCACAATTCCTTGTCCCTTCCCAATTTCAAGGGCATAAGGTAATACAATTTCACTGTGTGCCGGGAAAGAAGAAAAAAACATGTTTTTTGAACAGTGCTAATAACTATCCCACCTATTTTTAGACATTGAATTTGTTTTCAACCTTTTTATAGTTCTAGGGAGTGTTACAATGAATATTTTCATAAGCATTTTTTTCTATTATTATTTCTTTAGTATGAATTCCCAATAGTTGAATTACTATTCAACTATAATATGAATATTATAATGATCCAATACATATCACCATATTGCCTTCCAATATTATAATAAATAAATGTATCTATTTTATTCACCTAGGAGCCACTTATTCATCTTGACATCCTTATTGCTAACAATGCCTTAAAGTATAGGTGATTAATTCCTCATTGAGTAAACAAAACATTTTAGACTATGATTCTGCAAACATCTCTTGATTTTGAAATATTATGATTTTATATTTAGATGCTGAAATTGTTTTAACTGGGAAAAAACTATTAAGATCAAAATCATTTAGAAATCTTTCTTTTATTTACATATCAATTTGCAATGCCAGCCCACAGAGTGTTGATATAAGAGGTGTAATGCAATCTTATAAGCAATTTATATACATATACAGAGATAAAATGTATTGTAATATATATGCTAGCATTTTAGGAACAGTAAAATAAAACCTAAATTTACCTAGAACTTCTCTGATAGTGGATGAATGATGGTTCTTACCTGCATTGAATAGAAGCACACTCTGTCAATTGAAAGAAATGTTTTGAAAAGAAATCAGGTAACTCACTGAATCACTAAGAAGACTAAAAAACAAAAACAAGACAAAAAAAAAAAAAAGGTTAGAAAAATAGGCAGAAACCCTTACAGCCAAAGTCTGCCCGCATGAAGAACCTAACTGAGAACACTTTGCTGTGACGACTGCTCTCTCAGTACAACTGTTGGTAACTGCCTCTGTGGGCATGTGACATGGGTTCAGTTGCTACCCCAATTCTGCTACTACCTCTGGAAACCAAACATTGATGTCATTGACCTTCCCTGTCTCCAAGCTTGTTTCCTCTAGATTCAAATGCATACATGGAAACTTGTGATTGGCTAAGAATAAGTCAAGTGTCTAAACAGACTGTAAGATAGGAGGGCACCCTGGGACACCAGAGTGGCTCAGTTGGTTAGGTGTCTGCCTTTGGCTCAGGTCACGATCCCAGGGCCCTGGAATAGAGTCCCACATCCGGCTCTTTGCTGAGCCTGGAGCCCATTTTTCTCTCTCCCTCTGCCCCTCCCCACTGCTCATGCTCTCTCTCTCTTTTTCTGACAAATAAATAAATACATAAAATCTTTAAAAAGTAAAAGGGACACAGTGTCTGAGATTTTCAGCTTCTTTAGCAGAGGTGAGACCTTGTCCCAGCAGGGCTAATACAGAAAAACATTCCTCAAATATTGTGAGGACATTCAGAAGTTTCACCCCCTATTCAAAACTCGTTGAGATCATTCTGTTCACTTCCTCATTCCTTGAACCTTTTGAATTTAAAAAGCTTTCCTTTGCCTTTTTTTTCTTTTTATTAAAGAGGTATTGATTTAAAATTTTCTTCAGTGAGTCATATCCTACTGCTTTTAGAGTCTCTGGTGTATTTTCCTTGTACTTTGGTCATATCACTTCTTATAAAATCTATATGGTATATCTAGAAATGTATTTTTAAGTCATTAAAAATCTCTCCTTTCTCTGGCTTGGGGGACAAGGAACATAAGAGTGAAAATTGCCAATGTGATGGGAATGAAAATTTTTAAAAATAAGTTTTTTGTTCCTCCAAGTTGTTGAGTAGAAATGACCAACAAATAATCCCAATGCAAGCATATGTGCCATATAAAAATATGAACAGAATGTTGTAGGCACACAGAAAAGGCAGTGACCACTCCTACTTAGGAAAAATTTCAGAGAATATGATATTTGAGTTGAGAATTTCCTTCAGCATGGAGTCTATCATGTGAGGCAAGGAATTAACACTTATAGGAAACTTTGCCACACTGATTTCCTTAAAAGGGTTCCTCTGAGATGCAAATTTCATAAAAGAAAACAGTAATTTAATAATGAACAGCCACTGGATTCGAAGGTATTTCTTTAGCATCAGTTATCTAATCTTGAATAATTTTCTAAGCTTTTGGTACAAACTCATCATTACCCCCAAATAACTATTTTTGAAGTCATAGAAGTATCTAAAAGGAAAGAGAAAATTCAGAATAAAGATGCGTATTTTAACATTTGTTGTCTCTAAAGACAAATGAATCTTTAACTTTACCTGTCTTTTGTATCATTAAAATACCGAGTGTGTTTTCTGTACATATATCTCAATACTATTTAAACCACCAAAACAGTATCAAAAGAGCTCAAGGTAGAGTTTACAAAATCACCAACTTTTAGAACTAGAAGTGGTCCTATCTCTGATCTAAGGCCAGCCAAGTCCAAATATTACCACCTCTACACAGATCTTCCTTGACTTCCTTCTCGACAGTCTCTCATTACTCCCCCTGACTAATTATCATTGATAATTACATCGCAGTACCATCCGGGTTGGAAAACATTGGTCCGACCTAACTGCCTTATTTTTCAGAGGCTTCAATTTCAGAAATTCAAATTGAGGGGGATTAAGTGATTCAAATTTATTTGGTTTCAAACTCAAGTCAAAGGCAAAGATAATGAAAATTATGAAAAATATCTCACACTAAGATTTGTTCAAAGTACAATGGAGTATTTAGTTAGAAACTTAGTGTCATTAAATGTTTCTCTGGCAAGCAAATGGAACTGAATGTATGAATGTTTCAGGAGGGTATTTTCATCTCAACTTTACAAATAACTACAACCTAGTGCTTTCTAACCATGGAATAAATTGTTTTACATGTGATGAATTCCTCTATATTTGCTTTATTCCTGAAGATAAAAAATTATGGAGATGAGGTGTCTTGGAAGTGATCATTTTGGTGATCTAAAGATTTTCCTTGAGGACTCTAAAACCTAGACATGACATTCCCCACCTTTTGGTCAGATGACCCAGAGCAGAATTCCATTTTGCCTCTGGGTAACTCTTTGATGTCCAGAAAATCACTTATTTGGCTTCACCAGCCTAGTGTGATGATAATCTGAGATTAAACATGTAAAATCACAAGGATATTTGTATTCTATTTCACAACTTGCAATTTTTACTTTAAGTCACCCAAAATTCTATCAAATGTATTATTATTTTAAAATAATTGGCACTGGAACTTAGAAAATTTTGACTCTTGAGGTCACTATAAAAAAAAAAAACAAGAAATTTTTAAGCAATAGCAAGAATAACAACAGAAGCCTCCCTCATGTTTTTCTTGGAAATGAATTCTCAGGTCACACTGAGAGATTCTACTCCAACCCCTAGGAGTCTAAGTCCCATTGCCTATATTTAAATTGATGGGTTATCCTCTGCAACTACTAAAAAGCAATAAGATGAGAGAATGTTTATGAATATGCTTTATCATACTGACTTAGTTATTTTGAGTTAGCATAGGTACACCCACAAGTACAAATTGATATTATTATGCATGGCACTCTACTTACTTGAAGGGGTAGAAACTTCTAATTATATATAAATATCACCCAGTCCATTAGAAATTATAGGGAGAACAAGAAGGGAGATTTCTGACTATTTTAAATCAAGAAATAAGGGAGAAAGAGAAAGGGAAAGAGGGAGAAAAGGAGATCGAGAAGGAGGAAGAAATAAAGAAGGGATGGGGAGGAAGGAATAGAAAGAGAAAGGGAGGAAGGAAAGGAGGTAGGATAGGAGGGAAAAAAGAGGTAGAAGGCAAGGGAATGGAGAAGCAGGAGAGGAGGGAGGAGAGGAGAAAGGGAGAGAAGGAGAAAGAAAGCAAGAGAAGTATTTGACAACAGAGAGAACATGGGTTCATTTTCATAATGTGAAATTCAGTGTTTATTTTTCTCTAGTGCACAGTAACAGAATAGAGCATGTAAGGATTAACTCAGATTGATTTGAAGGTACGGATCTTTTTATGAAAGATCTTTCAAAAGAAAAACATGATGTGTTCTGGCACTAGGAAGACAGTGCCAGGAAGCACATCAGCAATTTACTTTCCAAGTAGGAAATATTCATTAGATCTAAATACCACGTTGTTTGCAGAACATGTTCATGCAACAACTTGTTCCTAACACGGCTAAACATTGTTTCTGTCTGGTCTTACTTACCTCAGGGATGGTTTAAAATACTGTTTTTCAGCTTTATCTTTAATAGATATTAACTTAACATATGGATATGCACAGTGCAATGAAGCTTGGTAATCTGCCTTTTAAGAATAGGACATTGGAAAACTATAGACAAAAAAACTCATAGTTAATTATGGGAAGATAAATAAAAGTCTTATTGATGAAACTAAAAAAAAAACATTTAAAATATTATATTAAAATTGCATTTAATGAAAGAGGAGGAAAGGATAACAGATTTTTAGAAAATGCCTAGTATCAGATTTCTTGCTTGAAGAGTGAGGAAAAGAACTGAAAAAAATTAATTGAGTCAGTCTTATAGAAGAAATATTTATTAATCTCACTATTATAAAACATGATAAAATATCATCTATACTCTAGCTCAATGATTCACAAATAATTAGTTACCTATTATAATAAAAATAAATTTCTAAGGGTCAACAATATGTGTCATCCTCACAACCACGCACCTACATCTTTCCAGTATGTAAACCATGGAAAACCACATATCTCCAAAATCGAGATCTCAGAATTATGCTTCTTGCTTTGTAATACCCAAAGGCATGATTATCTAACACAGAAGAAACCACACCCTGCTTATGTGTTGCTGCTATTCATTTGAGACATAGCTCTGTTCTGGTTTCTCCTACAGTTATTGAAGCAAAAATTAATACTTGGCTATATGATTTCCAAGGAAAGGTCAGTGACAGATTTGCATATTGTGGGAAATAGATGACCTACTTTACCCAAAAATAAATATAAAATTAAATAAAATAAGTTATATTTTAAATAATAAAATAAAATAAAAATCAATAGACTATGTAACTGAAGGATAGGAATACTGTTGATATTATAGTAAATTTAAAACATACTTTATGTGATTAAAAATCATTCCTTCCTCCTACTCTGGAAAGAGATAGCCAAATACAATATTTGACAGTTCGCATAGATTCACGTAAGTGGTCCCATGTTAAAATACACCATCAAGTGGGCCTCAGAGGAGGAGTAGGTGGGTCGATTATGAATGTCTGTAGATTGAATTATGCAGAATGTGCCTTAAATTCAGTCTTTCCAATGTATTCTTACCATTATTCTCACTCCATCCCCAAGTGCCCCTTTTCTAATGAGTAACAACATCAGTAGTAATAACAATTTCATAAACATTCCTAAGTCATTCATTAATTGGCTCACAGGAAAAATGTCTATTGATGACCTACCCTGTGACAGATACTGTTTCATGTGCATTAATATCATCAGTGGAAAAAATAAAGATCTCTGTTCTCACGGAGCTTAAATTCTAGAAAAATCTAAAGCAAACAGTAGACAAAGAAAAAGAGTAAATTATGTAAAGCATGTTAGAAAGTCATGACATACTAAAAAAAAAAAAAAAGTAGTCAAGAGTAAAATTCAGAGTGCTTGGGGTGTGGGCACAGTTTGTAATTCCAATAAGTGAGTTTAGGACAATCGTCTTTAAGCAGGTACTCATCAAGTAGGTGATACTTAAGGTTAGTGGTTATTCACATGAATTAAGTGGTGGAACAGCATTTTAGGCAGGGAAAATAATCTGTACAATACCCCAACGGAGGTCATTATACAGTGTTTGGCTTTTACTGTGAGGATAAGAGGAAGCTATTGCAGGGTTTTAAGTAGGGGAGGGACAGGATTTATATTAAAATTATCACTGTGGCTGCGTAATGTGATCTAGAGAACAAAGGTAGAAAGATGACAAACTGGAGACTATTAAGTAAAGTAGATGGAAAATAATGTCTTAAACTCAGATGGTAGAAATGAAGAAAGTAGGAAATGGCTGGCTTCCAGGAAATAAGTCATCATGGAAAAAAATTGTATGCATTCTGTTGCTTGAGTACCATAAAGAGGACTATTATAGACACAATGTAAGTCTTGAGTTACTAAATAATTCTATTTTCCTGGTCAATAGCATGAATGTAGTCAGAAAAATCAGAACCAACTTGATTTGTGTTCTGTCCTGATCTTAATCTTTAAACTTTTTGAATATAATATAAATTATTTTTATTAGAATATGGGGTAGTTCTCTATTTCAATAAATTTTTCAGGAAATACCATGTGGCAGAGCAATGCTACCCAGGTGATAAAAGGACAAATCAGAAGTAGTCTCCGTATGTTTTTAGCAGAGAAAAAAAAAAGTCATTTCAATAATCAAGGACAACAGAATGATGTCATCATTGTGCTAGAAATTTGAGAAGGATAAAATCTCAAAAAGGGGTAGTTAATGATTAGGGGCAGTTTAAAGAGGTATTTAAATGCGATTTTTGGTTATGATACACTTGAAAAGAATCCTGAAAGAGGAATGATATTTATCACAGTGATCAGTGTATTTCAGATAGAATGGAAACATGAACAAAGCACAGATCTAGGAAAATACTTTGGGACAAGTCTAAGGTAGTTCATTGTGACTGAACATTAGACTTGTTGGAAGACAGTTCTCCATAAGTCTCAAATATTTCTGTAAATCATGTAAAAAATGGACATCACCTGCTCTTTTGTTCCAAACTAACTTTTTAAGGATTCTTCAATAGCAAATAACCTTAGAAGATAGAAATAGTGACTCCTTCCAGAGCAAAAGGTGGACTTATGCACAGCCTTGAAAGATAAAAATCATGTCTTCTGGATAGTCATGTTTATATCCAGTATAAAAGATTCAAATTCCCTAAGTTCAGGGTTCCTCAGCTATGCTTCGAGCCCACTCTGTGTGTAGCATCCCCCCTGGAGCCACTCCAAATATCTCCACGGATTGAGAGGACAAGGGAAATTTATGCATAATTGAAACTCATACTCAGTCATGAGTTCTGATAAAGTCCTATGTATCACTGTAAAGTTAGGGAACAGATCACATAACCACCATCACTTCTGATACCAACTACAAAATTTAAGAGTCCCTTAGACCATTCTCAATTTTGATAATTTGATAAAAACACTCACAGAATATATTGAAAGCTGTAATATTCATAGTTATGGTTTACTACAGATTAAAATCACTCAAGGGAAAAAGATACACGGCACAGAATTCAAGAGTCGCAAACACAGAGCTTCCAGTTGTCTTTCCAAAATGGAATGATATGTCTATCTCATGATATATGATAATACACCCTGCATATTCCCAACTAGGAAGCTCACTTGGGCCTTGACATCCAGAGTTTGTAAGGGGCTCTCTGTCTTATAGATAGAGTTGACTGATAATATGGTCTAGCTTAGACTCCAGGCCCTTCAGAGATTTAGCTATGCAACATGACCTAAAACTCCCATTATAAATCCTGCATGGCCCAAGGCTCCCAGGTAAACAATGAAGTTTTTTTCAAGCAATAGATTATAAGGGTTTAGAGATTACCCCCAGGAAATGAGAGCAAATTCCAGACCTCTCTTTAGGCAAGATTAAATTATTTACTACACACTCTACCCCAGAGGTCTTGTGTTTTCTGCCAACATACATGAAATTGTGGTAGGCTAAGTTGTTAGCTTGCAATTAGGGCAAAATTTCTGATCTTACACAGTTCTTGACGGGAAAGGGAAGAGGAATTTACTGAACAATATACCTAGAAAAGGAGGTAACCAGGAGTCACATCATAGTTTCCTCTGATGCTTAACATGAGAGGTTGACCTTTATTCTTTAGCCATTTCAGATTCTATGTTTGTAGAACATCATTCCACATTTGAAATATGATTTTCATAAACATCACACAACACCCCACAGGTAGAGGTGAAGAATGTAATTGGTTGGAATGATTCGAATTCAGGAGTTTTTAGAAAAAAACGACAAAAACAAAACATGTTCTGGAAATGTAAAAGGTGAAATCATTAATGATTTGTCAATAAAGAGATTGAATCAATGATCTAGACTATGTCAGACAGTCATAAAAGGAAGCCTACTAATGATAGGGAAGAAAAAGAAAGTTCCAGAGAAATAGAAAATGAAGAACAGTGTCAAAGGAATATAGGCAAGTGATCTGGAAATACAGAAGAATATGCTGAAAGATTAATCTATTAGTTTAAGACTTCATAAATTGATCAGTTGAGCTAACAAGTTTCAAAACCTACTACAAGTATGGGTTAAGATTGATTATGAGCAAAATTGTAGACTCAGAAAACATAGTAAATGTGAAAGTAGGATTACTCACAAAGACATTAAAGTCACTAAAATGGATATGAGAAAGGGAAAAAAAAACATATGCTAGAAACCAAATTCCTAAATGAATGGGGAGAGTAAAGTTTGGTTAAATGATAGCCCAGATGGGCTAGAAGTGTACTATCTAGTGATAAGAACCTCAAAGAAGGAAGGGTGGAAAAATAATTCTCAATGGAAACTAAAATAATACTCATATTTCCCCTGTATTGTGTGAAGTTTCAACACTCTTGATTTGAGTGAGCTTCAAGGGCAAGTTCTAGAAACCAAATGATCTCTAGGCTTTAAAACAGAAAAACAGTAAATGAAGAAGGGGGCTATTGAGCATTCTCTGAAGAAACTGAAGTAATAGAAGTGTTTGCTATCAGTGAACCTGGCGTAAAGAGAGTAATAATCACCAATGGTATGAAGGTTAATTTTATGTATCAACTTGGCTGGGCCGTGGGGAGAAGGGATGGGTTGCTTGGATATGTGGGTAAACATTCTAGATGTATTTATGAGGGTGATTTTATTTTATTTTTTTTTCACTTGTTTCTTAACTGCTTTATTTATTTTTTTTTTGTAAATCTTTTTTTTATTTATTTGTTTTTTTTAATTAATTTTTATTGGTGTTCAATTTACCAACATACAGAAAAACACCCAGTGCTCATCCCGTCAAGTGTCCGCCTCAGTGCCCGTCACCCATTCCCCTCCGCCCCCCGCCCTCCTCCCCTTCCACCACCCTTAGTTCGTTTCCCAGAGTTAGGAGTCTTTATGTTCTGTCTCCCTTCCTGATATTTCTATGAGGGTGATTTTAAATGAGATTAACATTTGAATTGTGTTTGAGTACATCAGATTGCCCTTCCTAATGTGGGTGGCCCTCACCTAATCCATTGAAGGCCTGAATGGAACAAAAGGCTCAGGAAAGCAGAATTCACTCTCTCTGATCATTTTCAGCTGAAACATCAGTCACTTCCTGCTTTTGGATTCAGACTTGGATTGGAACTATACCAGTATTCCTAGATCTCCAGTTTGCCAAGTAGATATCATGGGACTTCTCAGCCTCCATAATCATGTGAGCCAATTACCTAAAGTGAATCAAATATAATATGTTATTATTATGATGATGTAATTTATTATATATAATAGGAATTGTTATAATCATATATAATATGATTTATTGTGGCTTATATATAATTATATAAAATAATCATATTATAATATAGTTTATTATTACATATAATATGATTAATTATAAGGAATTGGCTCACATGGCTTATATAATATATATATATATATATATTTTCCTATTAGTTCTGTTTCTCTGGAGACCCCAGAACTAATACAAATGGGGAAATATTATCAGTAGAATGAACAGTGAAATAGACATTGAAGAAAGCAGTAGGGTAATGAAAATGAGTACCCCAAATTGAGAGGCATAATGAGACTGACTTTCTGCAAGTTTCTAAACTCACAAAGCACAAGTTCTCCATTGCAGAGTAAGGTCTCCTAAATTTAATCTTTAATCTACAAAGTTTAACCTTTGTCAAAACTTTCAATGGAAAAGTGCCAAAACTTTTACTTAGGAGTGCTGAAAGGAAAGGATGAGCTAGTTTCCTCCATGCACTCCCTAGCAAAGTCAACTGACACAATCTTGGTTGGCTTAAGCATTAAGAGTGGAAATCTCAGTGGTCTGGGGTAAGAAGGCCAAATATCTCCTTGGTGAATGCAAGAGAACTTATACACTTTAAAATAGAATTGTTGCTTGCAATGAGTAATAAGTAAGCCATAGAAATCTAATGCACAACGGAATGAATATAGACAATAATACTGAGCTATAACTATGTGCAACGTGATAAATGCCCCTACAATGGCAGATGTATGACATTATATAAATGTACCAAAGTAACATGCTATACACCTTAAACTTTTACAACATCACATGAAAAAGTCATTCAATAAAAAATAAATGGAATCATTGCAATTGGAAGCACAAATGCAGTTTAATTTAAAACCCTAAACCACAGAAGAAGTTAGGAGCATAATATCTTGAGGTAATCAGAAATGAAGAGAGATTAAAGACTGGAAGTGGGGAAATAGAAATGAAGATGAGAGCCCAGTTTCCTAAGTGGGCCGTTACTAAGGTAACTGAACAATATATCTTTCTAAATCCTTTTGAGTTTACCTGCTATTTCTGCTTCTAGGTGAGAGCCATAGTGTGATTCTTTGAATTCTGTGGCAGTGCTATTCACACATGAACAAGTGTGATCCCCAAGGAGATCCAGGCTTCACCAAATACAGATAGTTGAACATCAGGCTAACAACTAAGTAGCACTGCTTCATTTTCAATTAACAAATTGTCTCTCAGGACTTGACATTTCTCAGTACATTAAGAGGTTCCAGTAAGGCCTGTCAGGGAGTGAAAAGAGCAAAAGGGAGGTTTAAGAACTAACATTTAATGGAGTTCTTAACCTTTTTTGTGCCATGAACCTCCTGTGTATCCTATAATCTCCTTATCAGGATAATGCATAAAAACACAGAGGATTATAAGAGAATTCAAGTAAATTGAAATATAGTAATCAGAAAACATTTTTAAAAGTTGATGTTATAATATGTATACTTCTTTAGTAAGATATTAAGTAATAAGATATTGGGATGAATCTGATAACTATCATGATTTTAAAGTACTGGGAAATTTAAGAGATGTTTTGACACATCTACAATAGCTATAATGTGATGCAAAAATATACTTGCCTTCTATTGATAAAAAAAAAAATAATAGGCCTGGCTAATACTACTTGGTTTTTTTCAGCCTATATTTATGATTGAAATAAATGATCAACTTTATTTAGAGGTTAGGAAAAATACAGGTATAATTTTTTCTATGTAACACATTTGGCCCCCTGAATCCTAGTCATCAATGTCAAGAGGTTAGAAAGAAAACTGAATGAAACTTTTCTGTGCCAAACATTGTACTACAGAGATACAAAAGCTGATTAAGAGCAGATCTTGGTTTCAGGCATGTGGAAATATAGGAAAGTGACCTAAACCAAAAGGGATGTAACCAATAAGGAATAAGACCACCACCTTGAAAATGTTTTAAAAGGTATATCATATGGCCCAGAGATTCTATTCAGATGTAGATTGTGGGCACAGAGAAACTCTCACATATGAGTACCAGGGACAGTTATTCTATTACAATATTCTCAGTAAAAGTATAAGACTATAAACAACCTAATAGCCTATAAATAAATAAAAGGTTTTATGTAAAGTGAGATTAATAAGGATGAAATATTACAAAGCAGTTCAATGGTATAATATTGGTTAATATCATAACCAATATTTTACCATAACCAGTGCTATAGGCATCAAAACCAATGGTCACAGCTTCATTGTCCATCTTGTTTGTATAAGATACAAACCTGAGCAGTACCAGCTATGAATCCATGAGGAAATCTCTGGGACATATACTGAGAGAGGGAAATAGCAAGCACGAGAAAGATGTACGTAGTTTTGATTTCATTCTAAAAGCTAACTAAAAAAACATTGTAGTCAAAACAATGTTAACTATTTCTTATAGAATACCCACACAAATCAAAACTGAAGAATAAACACTAACTTAGGACAGATCTGTGTAGAAGGATGCGGTTAAGAATGGAGCAGTAGTGGGGTGCCTGGGTGGTTCAGTTGGTTAAATGTCTGTCTTTGGCTCAGGTCACGATCCAGGAGTCCTGGGATGGAGCCCCACATGGGCTCCTTGCTCAGTGGGGAGTCTGCTTCACCCTTTCGTCTGCTCCCCACCCACAACTTGTGCACAAGTGTGTTCTCTCCCAAATAAATAAAATCTTAAAAAAAAAAAAAAAGAATGGAGCAATAAAAGAGTCTTTGCCAGCATCTGAGAAACAGATAACAAAATATTGATAAGTGTATATTCTGGAAAATGGGAGTATGGGCACCTGTTATTAGATCTGAGGAGTATATGAAAGAAAGAATATCAAAAGTTTGATGATTAAAATAATAAAGCTAAAGAAAAGAAAAACAAAGTCTTCCTGGGGAAGCTCTCAATGGCAGGTTTAAGACTTTGAGAGGAGGAATTTGTAACATGCAGGGCTGTTTTCACGGGCAGCTGGGACTTTAAGGAATCATACTACTTTCCAAAACTATGATTGGTCATGGTGTTTAAATGTTCAATCTTTATAGAGTATGAATCTGATTAGAAATTAAAAGTTTGGATGATAAAGTATAGTAGTAGCCCCTTAAAGAATTGAATTATCACATACATTTGACTTTTTGTTCATTTAATTCACACAAAATCCTGTCAAGGTTATTTTATAGATAGAGATAAGTAGGTCAGATAGGTTTGATGACTTGCCAAACCTCACCAGCAGATAGAAGGAGGCAGTAAGATGTGAAACCCAGCGAGTTTCTAGGACACCTGCTTCCACCCCAGGTTTAGTGGAGGTACACGCACAACAACGCTGATACATGCGAAGACTAATCTTGACATTCTTGGCCATGATTAACAAGCATTCAGGGCTTCAGACAAGGCAATCAGTGACTCTTCTGAAAACTGTGATAGTATTCTTTTTCCAGTAAAATAATTATTTAGTGTCTACTGCATGCTACATTCGACCACAGCAGGTTTTATGTATATGTGTCATTTCTGAATCATTAAAAAATATTTTTGAAAAACTACTATATGCAAGATGCTATGGGAAATACTGAGATAAATAGCATGGTGTCTGAGCTGAAGGAGATTATAATCTAGTGGAGAAGCCACCATGTGGTTAATAATATAATGTGTTTTAACCAATTGACTGTAAACTTATCAGTCTGACTAAATGAGTTTAAAGTAAATTTATTTTAAAAAATTAAATTAAATTTTTTAAAAAAGAAAATATTCATCATACTCAGTCCCCATTAACAGCTCAACTATAAAGTTTATTCAGAACTTTAAAATAAAAAAATAAAGTAATTTTTATTGAGATATAGTTGACATAAAATTTAAAATGGAGAAAAAAACCTTTCTGTAGATAATGACAAAACTCAATACTGTGTGAGTGTGGGGTGAATATTATGATATAAAACTATAAAAAGTAAAATAAGCGCTGGCTAATAATTCTTCCTCCAAAATGGGGATACTTGGAAGCCAACATGTTTTTTAAGAATAAATGGTCATAGCAGTATTATGTGATATAAACCATATGTATTTTGATTTAACCAAGCAAGTTAGTCAAACTAATCCTTATGATCAGTGGAATGTCAGATGTCACAGCAAGCGAGAAGGGATGACCTTCTTTTAGCAGTCTCTAGGACATCCAGTTTCTAAAATAAAAACAAACAATACCCCCTAATTATAATTTTCCCCCCAATAAATAATTCAGATTCAAGTACATAGTAGATATATACTCCGATAACATTTGAATAGGATGCTCAAACTGTATAGAGGTGGTTTGGAAAGTTAGTGTTCTAAAGAACTAAAATATCAGAGTTTTCTTTCAGAGAAAGACTCAATGGGTTTTTTCTAGGACTATGGTTTCCTAAGTGATATCACTGATTAATACATATTTTAAACTCTATGTTTAAATAGGCATTTAAAAATAGTGTGCTCAAATGTTTAAAAGAGAAGTACTAAAATTATATTTCCCAAAGTATTTTCAGGGAGGAATCTGCAAGCCTTTATCAGCAACATTTACACATTTATGTTACTGAGTTTTATGGCCTGCCTTTATACGTACGTTAAATTTCAAACTAAGAAATCAGACAGTTTGATGGTTAGCGATCCTCTAGCTCTGCCTCCATGGCTATGAATACAGAAATACTGAGTGTGACTGCTCTGATTGAATCAAAGATAAAGTTTTTTTGTTTTGTTTGTTTTTCTTTTATAGAATGACTAAATTCCTATTTCTTCCATTTTTTTTTAATTTGGGGATACCTGGTTTTCATATATATATATATATATATATATATATATATATATATATAGTTTAATAGAAAAGTCAATTAAAAATAGAGAAAATTTTCTGCTTTACTAGAAATCTATTACATAGTGTTTGGTAGAATAATAATATTATACAATTTCTGCTTTTATTTATTTGCAAGCTTATTCAACAACAATTAAACAAGTACCTCCTACTTGCAAAGTAATGAGCTGTAGGTCTACAAATAAGGAAGAAATAACCCCAGCCCTTGTGGAATGTTTTCACATTTCAGACATGATTTACTTTTTTGTTCATGCTTATTGCTATTTCTATAATAATTAATAATTAACTGTTTTTATAAAATTGAGGGTATTATTTACTCCTACTACATCAATGCAACTAATAGCACTTCAGCCTAGTAAATTCAGGTAAAAACAGAAAAATCAATATAGATTCTTAAAATAGAATTATATTATTATTTTTAAAGTTCTGAGGTATTTTCATACTCCCAACTGGTCCTACTTATTTTCCTCCCACTTCTAATGTCCTCAGGAAATAGCTTTTCAACATCTGAAGAAAACTGAGTTCACATTCTTCTTCAAAGTAATTTATAAATTTTTCTAAAGTTTCTTCCACCAAAGTTTCCGAATAAATACATAAGAAAACAGTGTGTTGTACCTAAATATTGTGGGGAAGGAATATATTGACTCATCTTAACCAGATACATTTATTGTAGTAGAATTTTCCATACGCTTTAACATGCTAATGTGCATTGAGACTCCAGAGAAAGTGTATAGAACACATTATTTCATCAAATTATTGGGCTTTGGAAACCCTTATTCAAGGTCTTACAAGGACTAGTTTTCAGAGAAATACATTTGTGGGGGAAAAATGGGTTGGTGCTGGCACTTAGAAAAATAACAAATTTTTTTTTTTTTTAGAAAAATAACAAATTTTAAGAGCGAATATGGGCTCTTAAGAAGTCATTTCAGCTAATCTATTTCCAGTTTTAGAGTGTTACTGGACTGATATGCTCAGGAGTGTAGCAGGCAAAATGAGTTTAAAGTCATTATTTATTGAGATATAATTGACATAAGATTTAAGATGGAGAAAAAAAAACCCTATATCTGAACTTCAGCAAGGCATTCCATCATGAGAGCAAGAAACAGGCTGAATCACAGTATAATTCCTTGGGAATACATCTGGTTAAGTTAATTCATACAAAAATGATGATTATGTATCTGTGTCCAGCTGGATGTTTGCTTCTAATATTCCTACTTGGTCCAACCTTTTAATCCACAGCTTTCCTGAGGACATAGATGCATTATCGCTGAACCTGTAGGGAAGCAAAAAGGACAAGTGATGTACTAGATCGGGGATGGGAGAATTTTCCTATAAACGACAAGATAGTAAATAGTTTACATTCCGTGGACCATATAGTCTTTGTCAAAATTATTCAACTCCACTGAGTATCACTTACAACATAAAAACAGCCATAGACAAATATTTTTTTTTAAAAAAGGAGAAGAACATGGTTCTTTTACAATGAAATATTATTTATAGAAAATGCACTGAGCTGGAGTTGGCTCAAATTTGATGACCCCTTTATTAATAGAGATAGAGAAAAACATTCAACAGTATGGTACAATTGGCTTAAATCTATGCAATTGGAATTTAGTAGATATAATATTTTTCATCCTAAGTCAACAATCCAATTTCATAAGTATTAGGAGGTAAAGGCATGGCTTAACAATACGTGTTTAAGTTGATCAAACAATCAGCGTTCCTCCATTTAATGTACTTTCCAAGGGAGACAGTGCTTTGTCTATAGCAGTATCCAGAAACCACCAAATAAAACCTGGCGTGGGTCAAACCGCACTTGATGTTTTGCATCAAATTATAGAAACTTCCACTTTGCAAGATGCCTTGTAAACAGGAGAGACTTAGGGGCATGCAGTGGAATAACTGGAACAATGATGCAAGAGATGTAGGTTCAAAGACAGAAGCTATAGAACCTGGAGAACAGAAGATTTCAAGGACACAATGCAACATGTCTTCAGACATTAACATTTGCATATTAAAGGTGAATCAGATTTCCCCTCAACTGTTCAGAATTGAAATTATTGAAATTATTACATGCTGTAAAATTAAGGCAAATTTAGATTCAACAAAAGGAAGAATATTTAACAACTGTAGTGGCCCCGCAGGGAAATTAAACTGCTTTGGCAGTCAGTTCCTCTCCCTATGGAGGAAATCTTCAGGTATCAAAGGAGTTCCTCTGACCACCTGCTGAAACAGAGACTGAGCACCCAAGTCGCTATTCCACTCAATATTCTCTGACTTCATTAACTGGTGAGATTTAAGTTATTAAATTTCTTAATCATAAAAGTCTTTGCCATGTTTTTTAACTAAATTCTAACTTCCAGAATGAATGCTACTAAAATCCTATTATAGGATTAATAATTAATTAATAATGTTTAGAATATTTCTATTACTTGACTTGTCCTTGCTACCTCTCCAACGCAATGTTTAATCAGGTTTCAAAAACAGTGTTTCTGACGGGGCCTAAAAAGCAGGGTATTTGGATGTTAACTTTGGTGTTGACAGCAGTTCACTGTACCCCTGTGACCCGATTGAGACCAATGTGGTGTCCTTGGACTCAGTATTTAAAATGGTTTCAGTATTTAAAATGCAGTGGGACTTTTTTTAAAGCAAGCAGTGCAGAAGATGTGTAACTCTTTGATGTGTAAGTGATGAGAAATTGCTATCTCATCATCAACTTCCCAATCAAGCTAAGCTACAAATAACAGCATTGATTATAATAAGACTTTGTCCTGATCTTGTCCTTAAGGTGGATCCCATAAAGAATTCTTTGCAATATCTACCAGTGCACCTCATTATAATTTGAAAGATTGCATATTTTTGATCAATATTGAGGATATTATTGTGTGATACGATAATTATATATGTACAAGTTTGGCATCTGTGGTCAGTATTCTTAGAGTTTCTCTCTCCCTCTTTCCTGCCGTATCTTCTCCCTCTTTCCTCACAGCAAAGTACTGCGAAGTTTAGAAAGTGTTTACTATCAGAATGTTCAGCTTAAATCATAAATTAGTTTTAACTAATGGATTAAAAGATATTAGACTTAAAAAAATTCACACAAAAATAAAGGCCCCCCAAAAGCTATAAAATAGAAGACACAAGTTATCTTAAAAGGAAAAGTCAAGAAGTTTATTTTTAAACTAAAATAATTTTTTCTACTAAATGTTAACTGAGGAACCATCCCACTGGAAGAAGTTTGCAAGACATGTATTTTTGCTGTTGTTCTCTAAATGAAAGTCAGTCGACCTGAAGATGTAAAATGAATTTGCATATTTCTCAACCATTTCCATTAAAATTCCATCTGGTTTACAAATGGAATGGAGAAAATTATGCCATTGAATTATACTTTTTAATGGTCTGAGCGATTTTTTTTCTTTCTCTTACTAACGTGTTAGAACGTGGCAGTGGGCTACATCCAGAGGCATGGAATTAAATATAAAATGTTATTACTCTTGCTGTCCAAAAGAATGTTCAGAAAATTCACAGAATTACAAATAGAAGATGTGGCTCAACTATCTTTTAATCTATTCCTCCATATACTCATTTAGAAATAAAATTATTTAAAACAGCACTGGAAATGTTTTGAATAATGTGTGCCATATGTAAAAATATAAATGGTCATTATGTGGATGTTGCCAGCCCTGACTGCTTATTCCACTTTTGAATTATAGCTTGCTTCTTCATGTCTTATTATTATTGATTTATGTTTAGACTGTATCATTGATCTGCCTGTATACTATTTATGTAAAGGAAACTTTTCATATTTGAGTATTACGTGTCATTTACGGGCATAATAAAAATGCTTTCAGTAGAATTTTTATTATTTCTAAAATAATGTCGAAAAGGTGTATTTTAATGTAATTAAAAATTATGCCTTACTGTAAACAGTTAATCTTTTGATAATCTTGTGTAGTAAAATTCATTTATTGCCACTATTTAAGCGCAGACTGTTTTGGGGGAGATATCATCTGGCCAATGTTAACAAAGATAACTTTAATCAAAGTACTCTTTCGGACAAATATGATTAAAAATGTTGAAATATTTCCTCCTTAACTATTCATAATGACATTAGATTCCAAGAAGCTATACAGCGAAGAAACATGTTTAATTCTGGTCTCCCATAATTTTCAGGTTTATTTAGGGGTAAGCATTATTAAAAGTGTTCAGCTTAGAAAAATAATTGATGTACAAAAATACTGAAGCTCTTTTTTTAATAAGTTGAATTAGTTTACTGAAATATTCTGTATTAGGATAAGTAATGCTAGATGCTCTAATAAGCAGCCCTAAAATTACAGTGGCTTCACTTGCCAAATGCTTATTTTCTTGTTACCATAAAATCCAAAGGCAATGACCTTCATCCCATGTCTCTTTTAGGTAGCGCTCCTCCAAGAAATATATGAGATATTTGGTGTCTTTCCATTGCCAACATCTTAAAATACCTTTACTTTCCAGCCCAGCTCACTAAAGAGAGAACATATTGTAACATATCTCAGAACCTATCATAAAAAAAACAAAGTTTTAGCCAAATGCTAGATTTTGTGTAAAATGTAGGAGTCCATTTATTCATTCATTCATTCACTCATTCATTCATTCAAAAATATATTTTTTTGAACACCTACAGTATACTAGACCCTTATGGAGCAATGAATAGAAATCAAAAGTCCTCGGGACGCCTGGGTGGGTCAACAGTTGAGCATCTGCCTTTGGACCAGGGCATGACCCCCGGATCTGGGATTGAGTCCCACATCAGGCTCCTTGCATGGAGCCTGCTTCTCTATCAACCTGTGTCCTTGCCTCTCTCTCACTGTGTCTCTCACAAATAAATAAATAAAAATCTAAAAAAAGAAAAAAGAAAAAGAAATCAAGAGTCCTTGTCCTCATCAAACTTACCTTCTACTGGGCAGACAGACAGTAAGTAAATATGTAAAACCTTTGGTACATCAGATGGTGAGAAGTATGGTAAATAATAATCTCTGTGTACAGAGAAGCAGATAGGAATTCCAAGGGTGAGAATAATGAGTTAATATTATAAGCAGAGAGAGGCCAGAGAAGTATTTGAAGGAGCTAAGTCAGATGGACATAATCCCAGGCAGAAGAAATAGGGACAGGCTCTAGAGGCTCAAATGTGCCTGCTGGGTTTGAAGAACTATAAGAAAGCCAAAGCACTTGTCAAGGGGTAGGTGTCAGGGAAGAAATGAAGGGATAGGAGGAAGGGATGGTCAGGAGGAGGTGATGAAATAATATTGTAGAGAGGATCAGAGAGGTTGGGAGCAGAGGAAGGATTTGAATCAGGTCTGGAGGACAGTAGAACGTGGATGACCAGAAACAATCAGGGTGTTCTACATATGGGAAACTATCATGAAGGAAGGTGGAAAGTTGAGAGCACAGCACACAGCCATGTGCTCCAGACATGAAGTCACAGGATGCGGAGGCAAGTTCCACACCTAGTCCTTAGTTTCCACAATGACAAAGCAGGAGAGTGGCATAGCCCTCCCCATGATGTTGCAGTTCCGTGTGTGCCAACATTGCAAGTGCTAAAGAAAGGTAGGATTCCCACAGGGACAGATAGGGAATATCTTAGTGGCAGGGACACTCTGTAACTTCTTTGCCAGAGTGAGTGTGTGAATTTCTATTTCCCATCAAGGGTTGTATAGGGACAGGAGTCTGGCCTCTATGACACATGGGAAACAGGGTGTTTTATGGCAGAGCCTGGAAATGTAGGAGGATGTCACTTTTCCTCTTGTAACATAGGCCAAAACTGCATCACACTGCTCCACCTAGACACAAGGAAGATCGAGGAATGTGGAATATTGTCAGTTAAGCAGTTGAAGAGAACCTGATTATTTAAAAGCATTAATAAAAAGTATTTGTTTTGATCCTTTGTAGTATGGTTCAATCGGTCATCACTTTCAAGTTTAAATGTTGTCTTTGAAAAGTGCAAGAGTGACAAAGCGTTTGCAACTCAAAGGTCAAGAAATAAAATTATTTTTAGGTCTGATTTAATATATTTCCTCATCAAATTTTAAGACACTCCAGATGTCTGTATGTGTGTGTGTGTTTGTGTGTATGGCAATTCCAGATGTTGTAATAAATTAGCAAACCTTCTTAGTAAAATCTCTCTCCTCCAACATATCTAATAGCATTTACTTTTAAGTACCTGATAAATTCATGATAATTTCAATCATAGCAATTAACTGATTTTCAAGGAAAAAATATTATACTGTGTATATATAATTTAAGTGGAAATTATGATATGGTTTTATAGCATATAAATAACATTTAAAGCTATATAGCATATGGATATATGTTATACATGGACCATGGACCACTTATTTATTTATTTATTTATTTATTTATTTATTTATTTATAAGTAAAAGATTTTATTTATTTATTCATGAGAGACACAGAGACAGAGGCAGAGACCCAGGCAGAGAGAGAAGCAGACTACCTGCCGGGAGCCCAACATGGGACTCGGATGCTCAACCACTGAGCCACTCAGGCATCCCTGGACCACATATTTAAATGGATAATCATAAATATGGCTAATTGCTTTAATATTGCTAATATGTGATTTCATCCATTCTAAGAATTAAAGAAGTACAAAGAGAGCATATCCACAGAATAAACTGAAGTGAAAATTACCTTTGAAGTCTGGCCACAGTTACCAAAAAGGAAAAAAAAAAAAAGAAAAAACAGAATTTTTATCAGTAAATGTACATAATCTTTTCACTACTTGGATTCACTAAAAAAAATACTTCATTATTTTTATTTTGAGCATAATCAGAAGCTTGTAACAACAATTAAGTGGAAAAATTGAGGCACCTGGGTGGCTCGGGTGTTGAGCATCTGCCTTTGGCTCAGGTCATGATCCTGGGGTCCTGGGATCGAGTCCCACATCAGGCTCCCTGCATGGAACCTGCTTCTCCCTCTGCCTGTGTCTCTGCCTCTCTCTGTGTGTCTCTCGTGAATAAATAAAATCTTTTTTTTAAAAAGTGGAAAAATAATAATGATCGAAGCCACAACGTAACATACATCTTCAGTCTAGTCCTAGATTGATGCTTCTTATAACACCCTTAAAAACCTTTCACACAGATCCTTAACCTCATCCAGATATTATTAATCCCAGTAGGACCTTATGTCCTACTTTGCTGAGATTAAGATTTCCTGTACTGGGCCAGCAGCTAGAGAAGAAAAATTACCCATTAACACACACACACACGCACACACACACACACACACCTCTTCATAATCACTTTTTTTTTTTTTTTTTTCTGAAAAAGAAATGGTGTTCTGATAGTTCAGCTGCCTGCATTCTGGATCATTCCCTCTTTGAATACTTGGTTATTCGGTTATACTCCTCCCATCTTCTAATTCTGTGGCTTTCTTCTCTACTGCCTTCCCACATGCAGAGATACTCTCATTCAATAAACTGATATGATCCTTCAACTCTGCTGTTCCTTCAGCTGCCACTCAGCATCTTCTGTTTTCCACAGCCCAATTACCAGCAACGTATTTACATCAAAGACTGCTGTCACCACACCACTCACTCTTCCCATTCCCTTCTTGTGGTTTGTCTTCCCTTCTCCCTGTCTACTGAAACTCCTCTTACTCAGGTACCTATGGCCTCCTCATCTCCAAGGCCAGAGACCTTTTCCCAGTTCTTTTTCATCTATATTCCCTCTACTGTTTCATTCCGCACCTCTGTGACAGACTCATTTGATTTTTATCCTCATTACATTTTCCTACTTCTTTTTTAATTGTTCCGCAACTCCATTTACCTTCTTCCCAACCCCATTCCAACATATTTCTCAAGGTTTGTCCTGTGGTGTGCATGTCTTTCCCTTCAGTGCTCTGTCCCTCAGGGTATATATCTCTGTTCTCATCTCATGGTCTTTAGCAATCTTGTCTATGGAAATGACTCCCTGTATCTCCAGTCCCAGTGACTTCTTTGCCAAGCTCAAGGCCTGTGGTTGTAACAGAGTGTTAGACATCGTCTGTTGGATGCTTCTACTGCAACCACAAAGTTAGTTTGACCAAAGAAAACTATATTTTCTCCCTCAGAGCTAATTCCTTCTTCTGACCTATCTCTTTCAAAGATGCTTCTATTTGCTTCTATTCACCAAGGCACAGACCTTTGATCATTTTTGACATTGGGGGCCATAGTCATACAATTGAAAAGCCTGTACAGTCCGTGTCCATAATGCCTTTCAATCCCACGTAAGCCATAATGTTTATTGCAAATCCTCATAAATTGCTTTCTTGCCTACGGGTCTTTCTGCTCTAATCCACTGAAAATGCCAAAGTCCAATTATTATTATTATTATTTTTTTACGTTACCAGGTCTCTTTTTAAGGACATTCAATTACCTCTTTGGGTCTATGCAATCAGATATTAGAGTCTTTATAAGGTGGCCTCTATCTTCTTTCCCTGCTTTATATCCCACTGATCCCCCATGAATATTCAATAATCCAGCAATACAAAGCTGTAAATGTGTCCCTACCATTTTCTTCTTTTGAGACATTACTCACGCTTCATCCATTCTCAGGAATCCTGCTACCTCTTTCTCCCTCCCAGACAGCACGTCAATTCTACTTATCCCTAAAGACCACCAGTTCAAATTTCACCTCCTTCAGACTTGTCTTTTCTAATCCTTTCAACCATTTAAAATCCTTACATAATGGCAGCTAGCTTATTCTAACTGTATTTCAGATACAATATCCCAACTATATACATCATAAGTTCTTATGTAACTATTTTTCTGTTTGTACCTGTGGCATAACTAAAAAACTTGAACATAGTAGTGATTCAGTAAATGCTTGTTGAACGTATAAGTCTTTTATTTTATCCACTCAAGTTTTGATATCTGAATCTGGAATTTAAGTGATATAGAGATTTAAATAATTTCAGAAACTTTATGTAACAAAATTGTTATATATTTAATTAAGTGAGCACTGAAAACTCTCAATGAACTTAAATCACATGAAAATTGGTTAGGAGTCAGAGGAAATCTAATGAACAAAATTAATTGAAAGATTCTATGAAAAAGTATAAATATCAAAAAGGTGAAAAGATGCTGTATCATAAAAAAAAAGTTTAGAAGTGAGAAAAAACACTTTTTCATTTTAAATGTTACTGGAAATGTGCTGGCCCAAGTTTTTCAATATTACCAGGAGAGAGACTAAACATTAAAAATATGCAAATGTCCTCTTTCTGCTTTAATTTATTTCCTTTCGTAGGCCTTTTATTAGACTTGCTGCCAAGAAAACCTGTGCTGTTTAGGGGTCAGGAATTTATTTAGAATCTTAAAACTTTATAACTAATCGTAGATGAATTCCCCAAATAGTATTCATGACTAAGCTTCCAGTGACTGGAATAAAAAAATATCATGTCTCAGTTCAAAAGTTCTGGAAGCTCCAATTGGTTTGAGAATTTTAAATACTAATAATCATGAGAAGTTAATGGGGATAGAGAAGAGCAAGCAGTGATAGAATTTGTAGATGATTCCTTCAATAAATTTTGATGTATTTGAAAAAGAACGTTTTTGGTTTTCCTTAGAAATATTTGGATTTGAATAACTCATTGTTGTATTGGCAAGGCCCTGCCTCACAACACATGTCTATGTGATGGAAAATGACTCACAACTGAATATTGTAAAGTTACTGTTCAAAAGTGACAGGAGCAACTCAACTGCAACAATGATGTTGTTTAAAAAAAATTTTTAAAAAAAATTTTTTTGAGAGATAAAGAGAACGAGAAAGAGTACAAGGCGGGTGGGGGGTGGGGGGCAGAGAGGGAGGGAGAAGCAGACTGCCCCTGAGCAGGGAGCCTAATGCAGGACTGGATCCCAAGACCCTGGGATCATGACCTGAGCTGAAGGCAAATGCTTAATCGACTGAGCCACCCAGCGCATCAGACGCTATTTCAAAGCTTAAAGTGAAAATGAATGCTCTAAATAATATATGAAATCCATTATAACAATTATTCTTGAAGCTCCATAGTAAATTGGAGATCTTGTCTCTATATAAAAATAAAATATATTTTCACTGTAATCAGATAGTGTAATAATACAGATAATATTACGGTAACACAGACTTGAAAAAAATTAAGAACATATTGGTCTCTTGAGTCAGACAAATCTCTGGTTCTTACAGCACTTGGATTAGGCAAAGCAAATAGAATTTTAAAGCTACCTTAGAATTCTAAAATTCGAGTTGGCAAAACCCAGTAGGATTTAGCCTTACCAACTTCTTATCATAAATGGTCCAATGTCCTTCGACCCCATTTCGTTCCTTCTAAAGAAAGAAAAAAAAAAGTAAATAGTTTTTTTTTCTATTTTAAAGATACTCCAAACAAAAATATTAGAATTCTTTTGAAGGTTCATTTTATTTTCTTTGATTTTTAAATTTATGAACATTTGTAACCTTTAAACACATTCCTGGAACCATCTTTTTCTTACATTGAGAAGAAAAAAGAAGAAAACAAAGCATAGATATTTTCTACTGCGGACTTTTTTCCTCTCAAGTCACACACAACTGAGGACTGTCAGAATTTATACTATACATAATTACAAAATGGATTTTCAGATTTACGCTTTTTAAAGCCTATTCTCCAAAATAGATTTTTAAAGGTCTCCGATGTTTGCTTTGACAGACTGGGGAAAAAATCAAAACAAAGATGTTTTAACTACTTGCTAATTCTCTTTCCTTCTCTGTAAAATCCAGTTGATGATTCCGGATTCAGGAACTGTACAGAATATGTTATGTAGAGAATTAAAGATCAGAACATTCCATAAGTAATGACCCAACAAATGCTTCTTTCTCAGGGCTAAAATAGCTCATTTATAAATTGCCTGTTTTTTAAAGACTGGCTGAACCAAGAATTTGATCTATCAGTTTTGAAACATGCCCTGAAGCGCAAACACAATGAGAGAGGATCTCAAGGAGGAATGAGGTCTGTGTCGCACCTGGCAGGGTGCCTGATGGAAGCTTCAAAGAGTGAAGGAAGCTGCTTTCAGGTTGCAGAGAGGACGAGCTGACTTAATAAAGCCATTTTCTCAGCTTTTAAAAAATCTTTCACCAAAGTTCTAAAGACTTCCGTGATTTTCTCAGGTGCCCAGAGCCTGGGAGAAAATTTTTAATTAATTTTAATTAAAACTTATATACTCTATGAGCAAAATGAGGAAAATATGATACAACGTTTTCCCTTCCTTTTCCGCCCGCCCTTCTCTTTTGTGAATGTGATTTTTGTGCCCAGATTGTATAGATGTCTTAGCACGGATAATCTCATAACAGGTGGAATAAGACTTATTTTGGATTCTCACTCGAAAAAATAATCTGGAATTCTTAATATGAAAAGCTGAGTATCAAACCAATAAAGGGTAAAAGAAATAAAAAATTCTATGAATTCATTAAAAAGAGATACTTAGAAATAAATAAATAATATATCTTCCATAAAGTACACAGGGGTGCTGTGGACGCTTGGCCAGTGAAGTTGATTAAAATTTCTTGTTACATAAACATGGAGACCTTGCCTCTCTCTGCAGTCTACCACCTAGTACATTGACTGAGCTTTAAGATGTATTGTGGTCATCCTGAAAATATGCCATTTTATGAGCTAATGTAAACTGTACCCTCACATGCACACAAAATAATAATAATAACCATGACAGAATAGACAGATTATATAACAAATCAAGCAGCATCATTTATATATTATATATTTATATATTACAGCCAGGAAAGAAGTCAGAATTTTAAAAATGTAAAAATATAATCCTATATTTTCAGTTGGGAATTATAAAACTCTGTGGTCTTCCATTTTTGGGTACTCACACAAGTCTACTACATTTTTTTCCCTTCATTGAAACTTACTCAAATGATACTCTATGCTTGCTCCTTCACTAAGCCTGTAGCCCCATACGATCTTCTTTTCCCCTGAAGTCCAGAAAATCTGATATCTAAAATATAACCAAATGTCACTTCTTCATTCTCATCCTCCAAGTGAGGAGGTAATGAACATTTTCTATGTTTTCACTTTTGTTGACTTCCGTCATACTATATTCTCATGCTTTTCTTTAAAAAAAAAAAAAGATTTATTTATTTATTTGAGAGAGAGCAAGAAAGAGAGAATGTGATCTCCTGAACATGATGAGGAGCAGAGAGACAGAGAATATCCTGAAGCAGACTCCCCACTGAGCACAGAGCCTGAAGCAGGGCTTGATACCAAGACCCTGAGATCATGACATGAGCAGAAACCAAGAGTTAAGACATTCAACTGACTGTGCCACCCATGTGCCCCTTTCCTCATGCTTTTCATCCTAATTTTTTTTTATTCTCTTTAAACATTCCCAAGGTTTTGGTTGGTTTGTTTGTTTGTTTGGTTGGTGTTTTGTTTTGTTTTGTTTTTGTCTGTTTGCTTATTGTTCTCTCTTTCCTTAGCAACCTCTATATTATCTTCTTATGATTCTTAATACTGTCATCTTTCATAAGTCAATGGTCTCTAAAACTTCAACCAATATGTCAGTGTAGTTGACCATCATTTTTATATATCGTCATCTAATCTCTTTCTTGAGCTTCAGCTTTGCTTTCATAACTGCATGCTAGAGAGATCTCCCTGGATGTTTCATAGCAAATCAAACTTAGCATGTCTAAAAGGATATCTGAAAGGATATCCCCTTAACCAGAAATTCCTCTTCACTTGTCATGTCAGTAATTGGCATCAAAACTCCATCAAGCCTCAAGGCTATGCATTGTCTTACCTCCCCAGCCTTGCACATACTATTCCATGATCTTCCCAGTAAGAAGTGAGCCACTGAATTCCTAAGAATGTTTTTGAATATTTTTATGATGCTTATCAAGTTTTGATTTACTATGCTATTTGGTTCCATCGTACATACTTCTACTATGCTAAAAATTTCTTAAATTCAACATCATGTCTTGCTAACATAGCTCTACTCCCAAAAAATATTCAGATTATGTCTGTTATCTGAGTAAATGAATTGAACAATTAAGTTAAATCAGTTTACTCAGAAAGCCACTCACAGAAGGAATAATTAATTTTGAGCTAATTTACATACATAGTCTTTTCTAAAATATTTATGACCATGGCGACCTTGCAGTAGGAATTAGCTGTGGGGAAGTGTACAATGCTCACATTCCATGAGATTCACTCCAGGGCACAAATAAAGTAAGAGGTAAGATTTTGAATGATAACAGATTTGCTGACCTGGGTTGAGGATATGAATCTGTGCTGTTGGTCACATAATTGATTTTTAAAGAAAAAGCCTTGCAGATATTAATTCTTGCTTTTCTGAATGCTGAAAACTCATATTTCAACACAACGGATACCAGTCAGGATTCTTCACACCTAATCTTTGGCTCTTTCTTCTTTGCATTTCACCTGGAGTTGATGACATATTCTTTGTCTAAAAGAAAAATAAACAGCCAAATCGATGCCTTTATAAAAGGGATTAAGAGCATAATTATATGTTACGATGGAGGGGAAAGGATAGATTTTGCCATTTCATTGTACGGGTGAGGAAGGTACAAAGGCTAAACTAGGAATTCAGGGAGGGAGGAGTGAAGGCCCTTAATAGAACTGACATGACTTGAAGGGTCAATTACTTACATGAGTAAACCTAAAAGGCAAGGGCAAGTTCATAAAGCACTTCAAAATAACAGAACTACATGGCGATGTGCTGTCTACTTGAAATAATATTTAATAAGACAAAAATCATTTTGTTTTCTTGGATTGTAAACTACCTCTACTAAATATTTTTAAATCAAGAGTGTCCTACCATTCTCCAATTATTTTCCAACTGTTAGCCACCAGTATAAAGGGCTATGTATTCACATTAAAAACATTAGCTTTGATCTTCACAAGCAGCAAAGATGTCTGGTTCTTGCATGTGTGGTATATATATAGCGTGATAGCAGATGTGAAATTTGAGGGAAGACAAAACATCTGAAACACTGTTTCCATGGCAACAGTTTATAAAAAAAGGATACAGAAACTTAGTAAGTTGAGGCAATTTTAATTCAGAGAAAGAGTATATGACATTGAGTAGCTAAAATGTTTTTTAATTTTTATGTTATCTTTTGACATAAACAGGGGAAAGCTGTTGTCAAGGTTACACTTAGTGGCCTATAGCAGAAATGTCCTAATTCATAGCTAGAAAAACAAATTTGAAATGCTTTCAAATCTCCCTACTTCTCATGAGATGGTCTGGAGCATAATAATTTCATGTTCAGTGGGCATAGACATTTTCACTATTCATTTGGATTTCAAAAATCATGCCACATTCTTAAATTATAATCTCAAAACACCAATCGATATTTAATTCAATGAATATATAAGGCATTGAATTAGATAATGATCAAGATACAGAGATGAGTGCTTCCAATCTAGTAAGGAAGAAAAGGCCAAAACTACAAATAATATAGCACAACTCAAAAAGTATCAAGGAATATAAAAAAGACCCAAGCAAGGTACAGTATAGGATTACAAAAATTACTTTGGACTGCTAATCAAATCAGTTTTCATGGAGGCAATTGCAACTTATCTGAACCTCAGCAAAAATGATGAATTTGGAGAGGTAAAGACATAGACAAGTATATTTTGAAGATGGTCTTACAAAGGAAAGAAAAAGAAACATGGCACATTTGAAAAAAGAAAAAGATTCAATTGGGAATAAATAATAGAAAGTAATACAGAAATAATACAAAAGTGTAGGCGCTTAATAAATCTTATTTAAATCAAATAATTACATTGGGTCTAATAGAAAAAATTAAAATGAATTAATTGTTAAAATAGGATATATTTATGGCGGTCTTAAAAGTCAGATTGTGGATTTTAGAATTTATTCTGTTGGAAGGTGGTTTACACATTTAATACATATTTATTAATTTCTTTTAAAAATTGAGCATTTCAAAACTTCCTAGGAATTTAAGGATAAACATGACAGTTTTTGAGTTTTGGGAAGTCATTGCCTGGTTGCCCTGGCCCAGGGTTAATGAAGGGGGCTTACTGAAGTAGTGTTGCCTGACATAATTTTTGAGGATCAGTGAGGCTTAGACAAAGAGGGGAAGAAATCGAAATCCAGGGAGAGCTGACTTGTGGCCTAAAGATACAGAGGCTAGAAACTGCTTAGTGTGTTTTAGGATGGTCCTGGTTTTCCCCGGACTTTCCCAATTTTATCACTGAAAATTCTATGTCCTGGGAACTCCCTCAGTCCTGGACAAATTGAGACAGTTGGTTGGGAGGAAGGGATAGAGGAAGGCTACAAGTTTAATAAGGCAGATATAAAGATAAGGCAGGAAGTAGGAAATTATAATTTTGCAGAACTAGGGACAGGCTGGAGCATGGAGTTTTGATTCAAGGCTAAGAGTCTAAGACTTTATCCAAGGGGACCACTGAGTTCTAAACAGAAAAATGGCATGGTTTTATCTACTCATCAGATAAAACAGTCATCAGTAAGAAGGCTACTGACACATACCCCCAGGAAGAAATAATGACAGTTGAGCAGATTGGTGGTACAAAGCAAAGAAAGGAAAGGGGGAAACATTTGGGGAAAATAAAATACATAAAGCGTGATTGATTAGAGTTGGAAGATGATGTCAAAATTCATTCATGAAGTACTCACCTAGTGCTTGTTAGGTGATAAATACTCTTCTGGGAAGTGAGGATACAAATTTGTAGCTATGTGTGTTCTATTGGGATGCCAACTCATGAAGCATGGAATGCAAGAAGAAGAACTAGTTGTTGAAATCAGGTATAACTCCTGTTGGGTGCATTGTTTTTCATACTTGCAGGGTGGCATGAAGAAATTTCTGGACTTCAGTCATACTTTACAAGGACCACTCTAGCTACAATGAGTGAAATAGATTTTGTGGGACAAATTCAGGAAAGAAGAGTAAAAAGTTCATAAATACTGAGACCATGGCATATTCATAAATACTGAGACCATGGCATGCAGAGATGTGGTAGGGAAGTAAAAGAGGGAATAAATATGAAAGCCATCACAGAGGCTCATTGGACCTAGTACCTTACTGGGAACCACATGATGGAAGTGGTGATGGAAAAGATAACTCAAAAGAAGGGAAGTTTCAGAGGATAAGGAGGGAGAATTTTGATACATTGTTTGCATAGATTCTCAGGGTCCTTCATGGATGCTCAGGTGAAGATGCCCAACAGAGTCAAAAATACAAAGTTGGACATTAAGGAAACATTAATTTGTTGACTACAAGGTAACCTGAGATATATACTCAAATCCATCGGAGGGAATTCTAGCCATTGCTGAAGAGAGAAAAACAAGAGGAAACAAGGATTGAAACTTAGGGACTGTCCAAGAAGCAACAGGAGGGAGAAATCTGTGAATAGGACAGAAAATGGAAGATAAGAAAGAATGAAAGTCATGGAAGTCATAAAGAACATCCCAATCTAAATTTTCATGATAATATTACCATGTCTCACTTATGACTTTAAGAATTACATTTTAATAGACGTGATTATTTTCCTTGGAATCCTAAGTTAGCTTCTTTTTGTCCTACCAACCTTTTATCTGCTTAATCACCAAATATTTTTAGATAAACATTTGAAATAAAGTAAGTTTTATTGAATGTAATTGGATATGTGCACTCTAATACACAATAGCTTTGGAAATAAATTTTAATTAAAAATGGTTTAAGACTTTAGTTTTTCTAAACAAAGAAAATTCTAAAATTTTTATCAGAAAATTCAGAAAACATGAGTTTTCATAAATAGAGCTTATAAATAGAAATTTTCAATTAAACTAGCTTAACCACTATTGTACTCTTAAAACATGACTGAGTAACTGAATTTTTAATCAAAACAAATTGTAAATATGAATTTACATCAAATAAAATCTGGCAGAAATGCAGTCTCTTAATTATAAGATTAGATATGTTTCTTTTCAAAAACTTATAAAAATGCTTTTCCACTGAACTAGCCTAGCTTATTTTTAAAAGCAGCAGTTGTCTAGGGGAAAACAAGTTGAAGATTATGAGTTTGCATAAAGACAATCTTTTAAATATGACTTTCTGCCCATAGGAGCTTAAAAATAACACTTTTCTTTTAATCTACCAAATATAAAGTTGACATCAAAATGATTTTTCCTTAAAAAATAGCTAAAAACACAACCTAAAAACATAACAACTTAAATCAGATTTGCAACATTATTCTAATTTACCTCTCATTCCAATTTATAGGCCACATATCACTTTAATCACTTCGATCTCTAAGTGATAAGGCCTGGGAGGAAGAGCCAACTGCTTAATGGGTACAGTTTCTTTCTTTCTTTCTTTCTTTCTTTCTTTCTTTCTTTCTTTCTTTCTTTCTTTCTTTCTTTCTTCTCTTTCTTTAATTTATTTATTCATGAGAGACACAGAGAGAGAAGCAGAGATACAGGCAGGGGGAGAAGCAGGGAGCCTTCTCCCCTGCTCCCCAGCAGGGAGCCTGATGCAGGACTCAATCCCAGGACCCTGGAATCGTGACCTGAGCCAAAGGCAGACGCTCAACTACTGAGCCACCCAGGTGCCCCTATGGGTACAGAGTTTCGGTTTGGGGTGCTAAAAATGTTCTGGAAATAGCTAATGCTGATAGTTACATAGCATTGTCAATGTATTTAATGATATTAAATTGTACAATCAAAAATAGTTAAAATGATAGAAACAAAAGAAAAAAAGAAAGTAAAAGAAAAACTAAAAAAGAATATGCTCAAACTCTCCAGCAATATTAACAAAGTACTTCCTAATGTGGCCTGTGACTTTTTTTCTTTTTTCTGCTCTCTCAGAAATGCTTCAGCAGCATCAAGCTGTCCTTAGCTCCCCCTCATGATAGCTCCTTCCTGCCTCCTCACCTAAGTACTTGCTGTCCATCCTCTTGGAGTGCATGTGCACGCACACACACTCATACACACTCACATTCACACATCTCATTGTCTTGCCAGCTTGTATTCATCTTGTAAGTCTCAGCTACAGTGACATTTCTTGCCTGGTCTTGCCCCTTCCCAGGTAGAGACCATTTTCCTTCAATTGTGCTCCCAGAATACTTTGGGCAAATGTCAACCGCTGAGTATTTCCCGTTGCTGTGATATCACCAATTGAGGTGGATTGCACCATGGACTGGGGACACAGGCTGTATTTTTGTTTAATTACCCAGTGCCTAGCATATGATTGATATTAGGGAATGCTCCATAAATGCTTAGTGAATCAATGGACCCCCTGTTTTCCCTCCCTTTTCTGTATTTACTCTCACGTACTACTTTGTAATGTGCATGTTGGTTTGAGAAACTCAAAATGCACCTGAGCTATCCGATAACTTCTTTCTTTGACAAGCCCTTAGAATTTATTGGCTGAATTTTTCATTATGTTATTTTCATTGTGATATTCCAATGTGATGTTTCTCAATTACCTCATGTGTTTTAGGTTTTTTCACCTCAACAGCTGAAATCTTTTGAAGGAGAGGGTTCATTTTGCCTTTTCCTTTTTTTTTTTTTTTTAAGAAAGAATCACGTTCTGCTTCTTTTTTTTTTTTTTAAGATTTTATTTAATTATTCATGAGAGAGAGAATGAGAGAGAGAGAGAAAGGCAGAGGGAGAAACAGGCTCCATGCAGGGAGCCCGACGTGGGACTCGATCCCAGGACTCCAGGATCACGCCTGGGCCGAAGGCAGGTGCTAAACTGCTGAGCCACCTGGGAATCCCCTCGTTTTGCCTTTTCCAATGAAGCTTCAAACTGCACCTTACGTTCATTTGATTCCGACTTGGTAAACATCTGTCAGTTACAAAAATATTCAAATAAAGGTATCATGGCTATAAACCTTTCATAAATTAAAGTTTTATTTATCTTGTACAATTAAGTACATGATTAACCCCTAAGGCTATATTTTAGGCTATTTGCTTCTTAATAGGAACTGGGTTTATGGATTTATAGGTATTTTCTAATGCATACCATCGTAACTATTATAATATTCTCATGTTAGCCTTGCCTTTTTAGTCTTCTTTACACCTTTAGATGTCTCTGTTGCACTAAAATAGAGGAGGAAAACAGTCAATTTCAGCATATGTATGAAATTCTCTTTTTTAAAAAAGATTTTCTTTTATTTATTCATGAGAGACACAGAGAGAGAGGCAGAGACACAGGCCGAGGGAGAAGTAGGCTCCATGGAGGGAGCCCGATGCGGGACTCACTCCCAGGACCCCAGGATCACGACCTGAGCGAAGGCAGATGCTCAACCACTGTGCCACCCAGATGTCCCTGAAATTCCCATTTATTTATTTATTTAACCAATAAGTCATAACCATTTTTTTAGAAACCCGAGTTTCTACTGTGTGCCAAGTATTACTGTAGTCACTGAAGAATGAGATGCAGCAATGAACAAAATCAAGTTCCTGCTGAAATAGAGCTTATTCTAGTGAGTAGAACAGGAAAAGATGAGCCTAAAAAGCACACACACACACACACACACACACACACGCACACACACACATATAACGTGAAGGTGACAATAAATGCTAAGAAGGAGTATAAAATAGGGTGAGGGAGAATAAAACATAAAAGGGAAGGGAAGGCATTGCCCTTGCATGACCGGTGTGCAGTGAAGGCCTTAGGTGAGACATTTGCACAGAGATCTAAGAAGGTGAGGGAGTGGGGCATGTGACCATGAGACCCAAACAGGGAGACTATTGAAGGGTTGAGGGAACACGTGCTTGGAGTATTCAAAGAAGAGGAGGAAAACAAAGGAGTAGAGGTGAATGGGGCAGAGCAGACAAAGGGGATGGGCAGAGGATGATGGGACCAGGGAGGTACCGGTGGAAGGGGCAACAGTGGCATTCCACTGGACCCCATAGGCCAAAAGAAGAATTTGGAATGTATTTCGAGTGAGACAGAATGTCAGGGGACAATTCTGCACACAAGAGTGACATGATCTGACCCAAGCTGTAAAACCACTGTCTGGCCTCAGGGTGCCCAAAGGACGGCCCGGGGTATCTGTACAAGCAGGGAAACCTGACAGAAGGTTTCAAGAGTTTAGATGAGGAAAATGATGGCTTAGCATAGGACTGTTAGTGCAGGGTTCTGCTTCCACTCCCCAACCAAAACGAAATAAAACTAGAGAGCTGAAAGGAGTTGATGGATTATACGCGAGTTTAAAAGGAAGAGAGGAGTCAAGGATGACTCCAAGATTTATGGCCTGAGAAAATGGAAGAATGAGTTTGCAAAATTACAGAAGGAGCCCTTATGTAGGGAATTTTTCAGTGTTAGGGATGTTAAGTTCGAGAAGGCTATTCTGCGTCCAAGCGAGAATGTCACACAGGGAGTCAAGTACGAGAGGCTTCCCCTTCACCCCCTTTGGTCTTTCCAGGACACAGAGCAAAGCTCGTGTGTCCTGCTATAAAATTATCAATATGTTATGGATGAGACTGATAATCGTTCAGGAAAAGCCTGTACTTGGGTGGCCATTATAAGAATATTATGTAGAAAACTGTGTTTAGAAATAAAATGTCATATCTCTTTCACTCTGGGGAGGCATTTTCTAACAGAAGTTGGTTGTTTGAGTTTTTGAGGCATATTCCGAGAACCAAAATATCTACTAAAAACATCTTTACGAACTAGAAACACAGATTCATCCCCTTCAGAGATATGAGAATTTATGTTGTGTTGCTGAGTGCCAGATGTAAGACTGGCACACTTTGCATGTCAACGAGGATTACTGTCATCTAATTTGGTATTTATGCTAGGACTTGCTCTGTGAGCGGCCCTCATAGGGAAAACCCTTAATGCCACAGAGCTACTGCTCAGATGGTGTAAGCTTCCTGGAAATTCAGATGGGACCAGGCCCTGGACGTCCCTCCTAATCCCCTTATGCTAGCCTAAGAGAGGATTTTGTAGAAATTGCTCCGAAGGTCCATGACTTCTGTAACTGTGCTTCTCAAACTTATGTTTCTTGGAGCGCCTTTGTTTTAATTGGAGACCATTTCTGGACTGGGGCTACCTCTCTTTGTATAGCTGCACACTGCTGTGGTTTGTCTTCCATCGGCAGCATCGCTGTCAGCAGTTATGTCAGAGGGCTGGAAGCTACAAGGCAATATGCTTCTGAAGCATTCCTCTACGTTCTATGTTTACAACTGTTCTTCTTCCACTTGACACAGTGCTTATGTTCTCATGGTTTCATTCATGCTTCTCATATGAATGACCTGGCTGGTGTAGCGGTTTGCAATAAAGTAGAGGAGTCTATATAAGGCGCATTCCCAGGCCGACTTGCTACTTTAGTTCTTATTATAGCCATCAAAACAAAACATGTCTGAAGGCCAAAGGGAATCAACAGATATTCAATAGCAATACATACATACGTACATTCAATGCCTGCTATATCCCTTCTCGTTTCCTTTCACTTAAAAACAAAGAAGGCTCCAGCTTGATAGTCCCCATGAATCCATTGCAACAATGGAATCACTCCCTGGAGAGTCATAGACTCTCATTTAAGAATCACTGCTTATCATAGATTGATTTGTGTCCCCCAGAAAGATCTGTTGAAATCCCATCACCTGGCACTTGTGGATGGGACCTTATTTGAAAGTAGGGTCTTTGCATACCCAATCAAGTTAAGATGCGGTCATCCTGGATTAGAGTGGGCCATAAATCTCATAACTAGTGTCCTTATAAGAAGACCATGTGAAGATGGAGGCAGAGATTGGAGTGATTCGGCTGCAGGCCAAGGAATTCAAAGCATTGGAGGCAGCCACCGGAAGCTAGGAGAGAAGCATGGAACAGTGTTTCCCTTACTGTCTCTATGGGGAACCAAACCAACTTTGCCAACATGTTGACCTTTTTTTTTTTTTTTTTTTTTTTGAGAGAGAGAGAGAGAGAGAGAGAGTGCAAGAAGGAAGAAGGGAAGGGGCAGAGAGAGAGGACGGAGAGAAAGATCTTAAGCAGGCTCCATGCCCAGTGCCGAGCCCCATCAGGGGCTTGATCACATGACCCTGAGATCACAACCTAAGCTGAAATCAAGAGTCAGCTCCTTAATCAACTGAGCCGCCCATGCACCCCCAACACCTGGACTTTTAACCTTGAGAACTGTGAGAATAGATTTCTGTTGTTTTAAGCCACCCAGTTTGTGATACTTTGTTACGGCAGCCTGAGGACACTACATATAAAAGAGAAAATGCTGTATTTTTAAAAATTTTCTCTTTACTTGAAAAATGAAGAAAAGGAGGTGAAAACTTGCTAGTTTCTGTGCCTCCATTGTAATAATCAAACCACTTCCCCGAGCGTCACAGAGTCCTGTTTGAAAGACACTGCCACCGTCAAGGCTTTCCATTCCCTTAGCTCACTGAAATTGGGAAATCAGCCATTTGACTTCCCCATTTCTTGAAGGTGCCTGGCTTCTCACTCCTTCATGCCTTTGCAAGTGAAAAGACCACTAACAAGGGTGTTTCCTTTCTTCACCCCTCTCCATCCTTCTCTTTGTTCAAGAATCAACCTAAATATCAACCACCCTGTGACATTTTCCTATCAGCCTCCTCTTCTCCACATACCGCCCCCTGACCTACATACACTTTATATCGGATGTGCCACTGCTCTGCTGCAGTCCTGTGTGTTATCTAGTGAATAAGATGACCCCGAGGAAGCCTGCACACACACCTCCATCTCCTGCAAATAGCCCCAGTGCTTTGTGGTCAAATTCTGGACCACGGGGCCATAATGGGCTTTTCTATACCCCAGCCTTATGATTAGACCAGAAGGGGGCAGAGGGCCTAAGGGCAGTAAAAGAGGGAGTCTTTGATGTTCCCAATGTAAAGACACTTAGATGGGACTATCACACTCTTGTTTATAATTTTAAATATGAGAAATATGGAGAGAAAGACTTTACAATAAGCCAAAGTTTTGAAGAAGCAAGATGAGAAGAGTATTTTAGGGTCAAGGGAATAGTCTTCCAGATGTCCAGAAAGAAGCAAACCCACGAATGTGCACAGTGACAGTGGAGAGAGGGAGTCGGAGGAGGTTCAAGTTCTGGGAGATGTGCTTGATGGTACACGCCAGGTGCCTGAGATGGCTGAGGCCAGGCTCTCTTCCTTCCGCGCTGTCTGAAATCCCATGAATGCTTCATTTGTACTTCTTATCCTGCTGTACCGCTGACCGACTTGTCAGGATTGCCCAGAAAACCATTAGCTTTTGAGAAAGGGATCTCAATCATTCTGACACTATTCGCTCTACCTACTAAGTTCTCAATAAACAGTTGGTGGACTGTGCTGAGGCTAATGCAAAAATGTCAGGAGAGACTAGAACTTTCAAGTATATCTGCCTGCATTGACAAATTTTCAGAGTAAGGACAGCACTGCTTGAATGCTAAGGATGTGTCTATCCATAAAGCCGTGGGCTGTATCTAGCTTCTGCTAGAATTTACACTCCTTTTCCCAATTGACCAGATCCCATAATTACCAATCCCAACCGATTCTCTGGCTGCCTCTCATACTTGCTGTGCTCTTCCCGCACCACAGCCTCTGCTCTAGCTCAGGACACTACTTTAGCTCAGGTGAATTACCATATCTCCCCCTCGAGGGGCTTCCTGCCTCAGCTGTGACCCACTACAGTTAATTTTGTTCATTGTGCTACTTGAAGATTCTAAGATACGAGTCCAAGTATTTTAGAATCTTAGAATCTTACACAGCCCCTCCCCCTTGCTTGTGTGATAAAATCCAAATTTTACATTGCACTCGAGATCCTTTGTGATCCGACCCTTGTTCTCTTCAGCCTGATGTCTTGCCTTTATCCCTTCCTCCCCTCTGCCTTCTCTGCTCCACCTAAACTAGTTCTTTCAGTTCCTAGAATACACCATGTCTTTGCAACTCTGGGGTTCCGAGCATGGGATTTCCTTGACCTAGAACTCTCCCCACCACAAATTCCCATGGCCCTAAAATACATCCACGCTACCTCTCATCTGAATCATGCTCATTCTTCAAACATCAGCTCAGAAATGACTTCCTTGAATATCTCAGTGATCATTGTCTTTAGTCCTAAATTTAGGCTGGGCTTTGCTTCTGTATGATTCTGTACCCCCTCGGTTGGCATTATTGTACTTGGCTACATCACGTACCCACTACAATGCAAATTTTTTGCAGTCAGGAACTTCACATGGCGTCCAACTATGTTATCTGCAGCATCTGATGCAAAGTATAGCAAACAGTCACTAAACGTTTTTTAACTGAATAAAGTACAACACAGGGGTTTATTTCTGTAGAAAGCAAAATGCGCATGCAACCTGGTACAAGACATGATAGACAAAGGATTTCGAGTTTTTTGTTTGCGAAACAGAAAGCCAAGGAACATTTCATGTGTGATTTTGCCTCTAGGAGTGGAAGTGGCATAAAGAAGGAGAATGAGGCAGGGGGATCTTTATTCTAAAGGTCTGATCCAGCCTCCGGGCTATTTGCCGTAGTCTGGGGCTAGTAGATGGAGTGTATCTGAGAAGGACCTGCAGCCTATCAAAGTTTAATATAAATCCAAGTGAGGAAAAGACAATGGCTTCTATTGGTAGTATTGCGAAGGTCTATTTTCATAATTTCCTTTGTCCAAACACTACAGCGCAGTGATTAATTGAATAAATTTTGACCTCACCATATTCTGGAAAAAAGTGGGTAAGCATTCATACGACCATTTTATATGAAGATTTAAATTATCTTAATATTCCAGCAAGACCCTGCCATTATGTTTTTAAAACCTACCCAACTTGCATAAAATTGCAATATAGTACCTTAATCTTATAAAAAGAGAATATATACATAAATTATCTCATTGATATTGCTAACTAGGCTGTGGATAGGAAGGGCAAGGATGCATATTAATCTTCATTTTTCAGTTTGAGACCTGAGCTAATAGAAATGTTACATCATAAAAGCCAAGATTGATTGAGTCTCTTCTGTGTGCTTTACACACACTATCTCATTTAATGATTAAAACAATCTAATCATCCCATAGTGTGGATGAAAACAAACAACCTCAGATTTAGAACAGTTAAGTAATGTGTCGTGGGTCGCACAGGTAGTAGAGGGATCTGTTGAAATTCAGACCTAATGTTATACTCTCATCTGTCTTATTTTCAACAATTGCTGAGAATTTCTTAATAGTCCGTGATTTTGCTGTTTCTTGTTTTTTTTTTTAAACCACTCATCAACACCCTGTCATGCTACTCAAAGAAGGAATCTTTTGCACTGTACTTGTTGTTCACTGAATTAATTCGTCTCTTTTTCAATTTTCTGTACTAAGAAAATTTCTTCTCACTTCCACCTTTGCTTTCATCTCCTCCCTCCTCTTTTAAAATTACAAGGGACACCTGGGTGTATCAGTGGTTGAGCATCTGCCTTCAGCTCCAGGCATGATTCTGGGGTCCTGGAATCGAGTCCCATATCCGGCTCCCCACGGGGAGCCCACTTCTCCCTCTGCCTGTGTCTCTGTCTCTCTCTGTGTGTCTCTCGTGAATAAATAAATAAAATCTTAAAAAAAAAAAAGAATACAAAAAAGAAAAAGCCTGTTTATGCGTTGCTAGGTCAGGTCTAAGAAGAACTGTAGATGAACCCAAGGTCTATTTTTATAACTAAATTATAATATCAATGTCTACACTCCTTTTCTTTCTCGAAAGTATCTTGTGCTTATTAAACCGAAAAGAGTCTTGTCATCCAAAGAGCGGTTCTTGGAGACAAAACTACTACAGTCTTCATTCCAACTAGTGAGATTGTTTTCCTATCCCTTGGAATGTAAGGAAGTATTGGTTGTCTATATGCATAGGAAAGAGCAATAAATTGCTGATTTATTAGAATTTTCATTTTCAGAGTTAAGTCTGCAACAACATGGTATGCATTTTATGCTATCTTTTATTTTCTCAACAAGATCGGTTGTTCTTAAATGTTCTAATAGAATAATTAGATTAAATAGCATCTATTTGTGCTCATTTTTACCAACAAATTTTTAAGACTGATTAAAGGTCAACTACAAAGTAAAACATCCATTATTATCCTATTAAGTGACTGGAATATGACACTCATAAATGTCAAACTGATATTTTGGCTCACTGTGAATTACTCCAGTTTTCAGATAACAGGAAAATTTTAACTTTGTCATTCTTTATAGCTATGTTAATTCAATACTCGCAGTAGCTGCATCCATAGAGTGTGACTAATGTGTTTATACTAGCAACCAAATCATTGTACACTGTCATAAGCACTGCGGGTATACATATTTGATTATCCAAGAGTAAACAGTCATTGTACGACATTCAGACTCAACCAATATCACATGGCAAATATACTTGAGTACTAATAGAGGGAAAGTGTACTTGCCTACAAAAGAGGAACCAAACATGAGAAGGAGGCTAACCTTTTCCATTTGCCCTTAAGTCTTTTTTATGATAATAAAACATAATGTGGGATCAACCCTCTCACCAAATTTTTAAATGTAGAGTACAGTATTGTTAACTGGAGAGACAATCCTGTACAGAAGATCTCAAGAAATTTCTCATCGTGATAAGTGAAATTTTATGTCCATTGACCAGCAACTCCCTCCTCCAGCCTTGGCAACTACTTTCTGCTTCCGAGTTTGACTACTTCACCTATGCCATGTGAGTGGAAACAGGAATATCTGTCCTTCTGTGAATGCCTTACTTCACTTCATGTCTCAAGTAGCATATTACAAGATTTCCTTCTTTTTAACAATGAGTAATATTCCTTTGTATGAATATTCCACCTTTCTTTTTCCATTCATCTGATATTTAGCTTGTTTCAACCTCACAACCAAGTGAATAATGCTGCAATAAACATACGAGGGAAAAATATCTTCTTTGACATCATGTTTTCTATTCTTTTGGATGAATACTCAGATGTGGGGTTGCTGGATCATACAGTAAGTACATTTTTAGTTTAGTTTTTTCTTTTTCTTTAAGGATACCTGATATTGTTTTCTATAGATGGCAGCAATGCACAAGGATTGCAGTCTCCAACTCTTTCCCAACACTTCGTTTTATAAGGGCCATTCTTGGGGCACAGGGGTGGCTCAGTCAGGTGGGCTTCTCCTTTCGACTCAAATCGGGATCTCAGGGTCCTGGGATGGAGCCTGGGTGGATCCCTATGTCGGGCTCCTTGCTCTGTGGGGAGCCTACTTCACTTTCTCCCTCTGCCCCTTCCCCTGCTTGTAGGATCTCTCCATCTCTCAAATAAATAAATAAATAAAATCTTAAAAAAAAAAAAATAAGGACCATTCTAACTGCTGAGAGGTAATAAATAGCTCATTGTGGTTTTGAATTGCATTTTCCTGATTAGTGATGTTGAGCATCTTTCCATATACCCATTAACTATTTATAGGTCTTTTTTGCAGAAATGTCTATTCAAGTCCTTTGTCTGTTTTTAAATCAGTTTTTGTTGTTGTTTTGTTAATATTAAGTTGTAGGAGTTCCTTATTCAGTTTGATATTAACCCCTCATCAGATACATGATTTGCAAATGTTTTATCCCATTCCATACATACTTTTTTTTTCACTCTGTGCATTGTTTTCTTTGCTGTGTAGAAACTTTAATTTGTCAAATTTTGCTTTAGTTGGCTGTGCTTCTGATATCATATCAAATAAATCATTATCAAGATCAATGTCATGAAATTTCCCCTTAAACTTTCTTCTAAGAGGTTTATAATTTCGAGTGTTAATGTTAATCCATTTTAAGTTGATTTTTGTGTGTAATGTAAAATAAGAGTTTAATTCATTCTTTTGCATGTGCATATTCAGTTTTTCTAACCTCATTTTTTGAAGAGACTATTTTGCCCATTGTGTATCCCGGCACTTTTAATAAATGTCATTTAACCATATATGGATAAGGTTCTTTTTCTGGGCTTTTTAGTCTGTTTCATTGATCTACATATCTGTCTTTATACCAGTAGCATATTGTTTTGATTACCTTACCTTGGTAATGTATTTTGAAGTCAGGAAGTGTGGGGCCTTCAGTTTTGTTCATCTTTCAAAAGATTCTTTGGGCTATTTGGAGTCATTTGTGGTTTCAAGTGAATTTTAGGATTGTTTTCCTCTATTTCTATAAAAAACTGCCTTAGGATTTTAAAATAAATTGCATTGTATCTGTGTATTGTTTTGAGTACTGTGAACATTTTAACAACATTAAGCCTTCCAATCCACGAACAGATGTCTTTCCATTGAGTTGTGTTTTCTTACATTGATTTTACCAGTGTTTTTCAGTTTTCATGGTACAGTCTTTCACCTCCTTGGTTAACTTTATTCTTAAACGTTTTATCATGTTTGATGAGATTATAAATGGAATTGTTTTCTTAATATCCTCTTCAAACTGTTTGGTTTTGACATATAGCAATGAAACTAATTCTTGTATGATGACTTTGCATCCTGCAACTTTGCTAAATTAATTTATTAATTCTAACAGTTTTTAATGGAATCTTTAGGGTTTTCTATATAAAAGGTCATGATATCTGCAAACAGGAGATAATTTTACTTCTTTCTTCCCAACGTGGAAGCCTTTTATTTTTTTCTTGTCTAATTGCTCTAAGACTTCCAGTACTATGTTGAATAGAAGTAATAAGAATGGGCATCCTTGCCCTGTTCCTGAACTTGTAGGAAAACCTTTTAGTTTTTCAGCACTAAGTATAACATCAGCTGTGGGCCTCTTGTATACGACCTTTATCATGTTGAGGTAATTTTCATCTATTCCTTGTTGAGTATTTTTATCACAAAATGATGTTGAATTTTGTCAAGTGTTTTTTTCTACATGTGTTGAGATTATCATGATATTTTTTTAGTCTTCATGCATAATGTGTTTGCATCATAGGGATAAATCACAATCAATCATATTGTATGAATCTGTTAATGTGCTGTTCAATTTAGTTTGCTAAAACTTTGATGAAGATTTTGCATCTATATTCATCCAGGATATTTACCTAAAGCTTTCTTCTTTTATAGTGTCTTTTCCTCATTTTGGTATAGGGTAAATTTAGCCTTAAAACATGAGTTTGGGGCAGCTGGGGTAGCTCAGCGGTTTAGCGCCGCCTTCAGCCCAGGGCGTGATCCTGGAGACCTGGGTGGAGTCCCATGTCGGGCTCCCCAAGTGGAGCCTGCTTCTCCCTCTGCCTGTGTCTCTACCTATTTCTCTCTCTGTGTCTGTTCCTCTCTTCTCATGAATAAATAAATAAAATCTTTTTTTAAAAAAATGAGTTGGGAAGCATTCCATGTTCTTCAATTTTTTGGAAGAGTTTGAAAATGACAGTGTTAATTCTTCCTTAAAAATGTTTGATAGAATTCTCCAACAAAGCCATCTAGTCATGCATTTTTCTTTGTTGGGGCATTTTGGTTACTGATTGAGTCTCCTGACTAGTTCTTTTTTTAATTTTGTTTTATTTATTTATGATAGTTACGCAGAGAGAGAGAGAGGCAGAGACACAGGCAGAGGGAGAAGCAGGCTCCATGCACTGGGAGCCCAACGTGGGATTCGATCCTGGGTATCCAGGATCGCGTCCTGGGCCAAAGGCAGGCGCCAAACCACTGCGCCACCCAGGGATCCCGTCCTGACTAGTTCTATGTCTGTTTGGAATTTCTATTTCTTTATGATTCAGTCTCAGTAGGTATTTTTCTAGGAATTTATCCATTTCTTCTAGGTTATCCAGTTTGTTAGCATATGATTATTCATAGTATTTTCTTATATTCATTTCTTTGACATTAATCATTATGTCTCCTCTTTTATTTTTTTATTTTATTTTAGTCTTCTCTCTTGTTTTCTCAGTCTAGCTAAAGGTTTCTCAATTTTGTTGATCTTCTCAAAAAACAGCTCTAATTTGTTCATTTTTTTCTATTTTCCATTTTGTTTATTTCTTCTCTAATCTTTATTATTTCTTTCCTTCTATTAACTTTGGGCTAAGTTTGTCCTCCTTTTATCCAGTCACCAGAGGTGTGAAGTTAAATTGTTTACTTTAGATCTTTTCACCATTTTTTTTTTATTTTTATTTATTTATGATAGTCAAAGAGAGAGAGAGAGAGGCAGAGACACAGGCAGAGGGAGAAGCAGGCTCCATGCACCGGGAGCCCGATGTGGGATTCGATCCCGGGTCTCCAGGATCACGCCCTGGGCCAAAGGCAGGCGCCAAACCGCTGCGCCACCCAGGGACCCCTCTTTTCACCATTTTTAAAGATATGCTGCTACCACTACGAACTTCTCTCTTAGTATTGCTTATGTCACATCCCATAAGTCTTAGTATCTTGCATTTTCCTTTTTATTTGCCCCAAGACATTTTCTAATTTCCCCTTTGACATCTGCTTTGACCCATCACCTGTTCAAGAGAATGTGATGTTTAATAGATTTTCCACTTTTTCTTCTACTATTGATTTCTTTTTTTTCTTTTTTTTTAAGATTTATTTATTTATGATAGACATAGAGAGAGAGAGAGAGAGAGAGAGAGAGAAAGAGAGAGAAGCAGAGACCCAGGCAGAGGGAAGAGCAGGCTCCCTGCAGGGAGCCCGACTGGGACTCAATCCCGGGTCTCCAGGATCCTGCCCTGGGCTGAAGGTGGCGCTAAACTGCTGAGTCACCCGGGCTGCCCTACTATTGATTTCTAATTTTATTCCTTTGATTAGAAAAGTTCCTTGGCATGATTTTAAACTTCGTAAATTTGTTAAGACTTGTTCTGTAATATAATATGTGATCTGTCCTGCAGAAAGCTCCTTGTGCACTTGGTACAAATGTTAATCCTGCTGTTCTGTGTATGTCTTATATTGCTAAAGTCCTGTGTTTCCATATTGAATTTCTGTCTGGATGTTCTAATCATTACTGAAAGTGAGGTATTGGAAGTTTTCTATTATTATGTTACTGTCTTTTCTACTTTTAGTTCTGTTAATGTTTGCTACATATATTTAGGTGCTATAATGTTGGGTACATATATATTTATAATCATTATCTCTTCTGGTGAATTGACACTTTTATTATTATATAATGTCTTTCTTTGCCTTCTGTGACTATTTTGACTTAAAGTCTTTTTGTCCTTATATCTAAGGACTAACACTATTGCTGATTTACTGATTTCTACCAGTCTTGTAGTTCTTTCATTCTTCTTTTCTTTTGCTATCTTCCTTCATGTTTTATTTATTTTACTGGCCTGCTTTGAATCTTTTCTTATTTTCATTTGTGAAGGTCCTATAAGTAATTCTTTTGTGGTTGTCATGGGACTTACATTAAAACAACAACCATAACAATAACTTGTAGTTATAACAATCTATTTTGAGCTGATAACAACTTAATCTCAGTTACATAGAAAAAGTAACTCTTTTTCTTCTCCCCACATACATTTATATTATTGCTGTCACAAATTACAACTTTTTATTGTATATCTATTAATATATTTTATAGCTATTTTTATACTTTATGTTTAACTTCTGCATCTCAGAATAAAAAATATTTTATTTACCATTGTTACAGTATTACACCATTATGTATTTGTCTATATATTTACCTTTACCAGTGAGTTTTATGCTTTCACATGTTTTCATGTTGCTGTTCATCATGTTTTCATTTCAATTTGAAAGATTCTTTAGCATTTCTTATAAGGCCGGTGTAAAGTTGATGAACTCTCTCAGGTTTGTTCATCTAAGGAAAGTTATCTCTCCTTGTTTTTTTAAAATATTTTATTTATTTTTTCATGAGAGACATACAGAGAAAGACAGAGACATGAGCAGAGGGAGAAGCAGGCTCCCTACAGGGAGCCTGATGCAGAACTCGATCCTAGGACCCTGGGACCACGACCTGAGCCAAAGGCAGATGCTCAACCACTGAGCCACTCAGGTCCCCCCTCCTTGATTTTTAAAGAACATCTTGAAGTCTCAAGCATGCATAAAGATACTTAGATTTTCTATAGTAATTTAAGAGAACATTTATTCTTTGGTCACGAACATAGTATTATAATAACCTTTATTTCTTTCTTATTTTTCCAATTTTCCTTAATAATAATATAAAGTGGTATTCTATTTCAAATAAAAATCACTTATCTTTATATTAGATATCACTGTATCAGATTAAATAAATGACCAAACTCTGCTCTTCCAAATTTAGTTCTCTTTTTCTGACTCAACATTTGTCCAAGTCTTAATAGAGAACACAACTAAAGAATCCTATGGCATGTTTGGAGTAGCCTTTAGGATATGATATTCAGACAAAAGTACAGAACATACTTACACCAAAAAAAATTGTTGTTTATATGAAATTCAAATTAACTTTGTGTCCTTTATTTTATTGCTAAATATGGCAGATTTACTTCTGGAAAACTCTTGACACTTAGCTCACCCCTTGAGAATTAAGAGGAACAAGCACCAAAAACAACCCAGCTATTTCTTAGTGATACTGTGAGATACTCCCACTGGAACCAAATCTGAGGATAAAGTAAGATTTATAATAAGACAGGCACCATTGTAAATTTGCAATGTGCCAGACACAATACTTAGCTTTCAACATGAATTTCAGTACATAATCCTTCCAACCACTCTGTTTTAAAGGTAGGAAAATCATGATTTAGAGGGGCTAATTTGCCAAACCTACACTTCTAGGAAGTAAGGCAACCAGCATTCTAAACTAGTTGACAATACCCAAAGCCGGAGGGCTTTTCCAGTGTTATACTGGAAGGATAAAAGTTCGATGTCCTTGAGAAAGGATATGTGTTTAATTATAGCATCGTATATATAATACATATACTATATATAATATACTCAGGGCTAAAGGGAATAAAACATTTATGATACTTTCTATCAATCTTCATGTAAATAACAGTGAATGAGCACCTCTGTGCCAGACAGGGTTCTATGTACAAAACACAAAATAGTAAGCAAGACTTACACAATCTCTACTCTCTCGGGTATACAACAAAATATGTAGTATTTTGAGAGACAAATCAGCAGCAATTGTGAATAAAAGATATAAATAATAAAAATTCCCTTTTAAGAGATAAACATGTTTATCATTTCTGAACTTGGAGCTATTCAGATGACAAGAAAATGTAAATCTGCACATTCTTGAAAAGCTATCAGAGAAATATTAACAAAATGAGTTTCTTGAATATGACTGTTCATGAATATAAAGGATGGGAAATTTCCCACTCTGCACATAACAGTAGTTTCATAATCTGTGGTGTCTTGATCTATGATCTGAAATGAACAACTAGTCAGGGTTTATGTACATATGTAGATAAATCACAACTTATTTAAATTAGATTGAGAGGCATGTTAGTAAATGAGACAATAGTACTTATCTTTATTGCTCAACTAATTCTCATATAGTATAATTAATGATAAAAATGACATAAATATTTTGAATTTAATCAGTCCAGGTAATGTTCCTCTTTACACCTGTAAGTAGGACAATTATATCATCTATTGTCCAAAATAAGATACCCCTGAGAGTGAAAGGAAAAGCCATGAAATATTATGCCTGGACAGCAGGTAATACCAAGATTGGCACAAACGTGCCCTATTGGCAACCCATTCATCTCTATTTCTGAAATTTCAAAGGTTGCCTCAATGTGTTTCTGTAATCCATGCCAGTGACATTTCCTTGGGTGGGAAGACAAGAGGACATGGTATCTAGGGTCTTATATCAAGATTTGTCACGGCAGGTTTATGGTGCCATTGGCAGTGTTCAGAGCTAAAAATATAGCAAAAGTGAAAATCTTCCCTTGCAGTAATAAACATTTATCTTTCTCAGTGGAGACAGAAACAAAGTGCATTTGCTGGTTAAAATGATGAGATAAAGAAGGTGAAAAATAGTTGTTGCTGAATAGTTAATAATAAAATACGTAAGAGTTGTCATCTGTTATTACTGTTGATCTTATTCCTTTTATCTGCAAATTTATTTGTGAAGTGGCTTTAATGCCTGGAAATCTCTCAGTAGAAATGTTTCCATATTGCTCTGATAGCTGCTTATTACTAGGCTATTTCTTTCTCTTTGTCTTGTTTGAATTTCACGTTGTCAATTTCACTATATTTTCCTCCTATTTATATGGAAATTGGTTGTGAGCGAGTAATTACTATTAATTAACATTAGGACCACATATCCTGACTGCCTCTTAAGTCGCATATTGGCTCACCGTCCTGAAGATAATGCATCAGGTTCAAATTCTACCTGTGGAGTTGCTTTTCATCTCCTTTAACAGGAATTCTATAGCAAATGATCATTTTTTCCTATATATAAACCTGCAGTCATGCACACATATTTAAGAGTTAACTTTAAATTTCAAAGAATTACCATATGCAAGATTGTTCCCAGGCTTATTTGCAATTACTATCGATCTTTTTAAGAAATAATGTTATGATGTATTTGATAAAATTTATGCCATTCTACCCAGCAACATAAATAAGCCCAAGAGAAGGAAAAATAGTCGCCAGGTAAGTAAAGACACTTTTATCTCCTTTACTTTCTACTTATGAATAAACTTTTGCATTAGGGTATTGGGAGAATGGGATAAAGCAAAAGGCCATATAAAAAGAACGTATTAAAGTTAAATTCACAGTTCACTAGATCAGTTGGAATTTAAGTCTTTATGTTTTGTTTTCTAAACATTCATTTCATAACCATTATCTGTTTCTATATTTATAAACTGGGAAAAGCCAGTGGGCTTTCTTCAAATTTCCCCCTCTGAGTAATAGCTAATGAGCAAAAAAATTCTTTTGAACATTCAGACACACATATTGGAGATCTGCAAAAATTCAAGAGGCATACTGATCAGATTGAAATTTGGAAAAAGACACATTTAGGAAAAACCAGCACATTTAAATATAATTTCTTTCTAAGACACTGAAAGTATTTAGGAACTTAGAAAAATCAATACACTTTACGGTATGTCTGCCATGTGCATAGACATTCTTACCGTTTTTATATCAACAGGAAAATAGGAATGAGGGATTAAGGAGAGATATGGGACAGTAAAATAAGGAAGAGAATAAAAATATTGTGCAGAGAACTAAGAACCATAGCCACAGCTACACAGCTTTGTATGATATGAACAATTCTAGCATTATATGTAAAAATAGCAAAATAATTCTGCATGCAAACTTATAGGATTTAATAATGTTCATGTTTTCCACTAAAGCAAAATGTGTTTCTATTCTTGTATATGAGAATGATATTAATCTATTTAAATCCTAAAAAGTGTACTGGAAGTATTAAAATCACTGCATTTTAAAAGAGTTGTATTTTTTCTACGTGATGTCACAAGAATCATAGTTTTGAAAATCATTTCCTTGTGACCAACAACCACAGTGAGAGGAAGGAATGTGAAAATTACATGGTTAATTTAGTCACCAGCTGGAGAATAGCGTTCTGTAGACAGGGGACTTCCCAAGAGAAAGAGTGGGTTTAATTAAGGAGTCAATTTTAGAACCCCCAACCTCCCTTGGTGTATTTTCCTAAAACTGATGCACTTGAGATCTTATTTGCCATGGATCTACTTTCCCAACTCACGGTCAGCAATGGCCCATTTCTTTCTTACTCCTTTCTGGATATTTATACCTCTCATCCATCCAACTATATTGCATTCCCCAAAAGTCTAAAACATCTCTTGGTCATCAAACACACAGAGAAACTGAAATGCCTGGTGAAGCAAAATCTCCTTTATTAATTTTTAAAAGATTTTATTTATTTTTGCATGAGAGACACAGAGAGAGAGGTAAATACATAGGCCACGGGAAAACAGGTTCCCTGTGGGGACCCCAATGTGGGACTCAATCCCCAGACTCCAGGATCAGGCCCCAGCCTAAGGCAGAGGCCCAACCACCGAGTCACCCAGGCATCCTGTAAAATCTCCTTTAATCAAAGCAATATAAAATTTCTTCCAGTCAACTTCATTTACAGTAGTATTTCCAAAAATACTGCTTTTCATTTTTAATAAAAATCAAAATGGGGAGTACTTACTAATAATTATGATTACAACCCAAACATTTAGAATTTTCAGTCTTTTTATAAGAAATAAAAAGAATCTTTTAACATTTCAAAATATTTTTTTTGTTGCAGAGAAATTACCATAAGGTAATTGGTAAAATACTCTCAGCCATAAAAATCTATATTACATTAAAACAAAAGTCCATTAGGGAAGCAGAATGCAAGTATGACTTCAAGGGAACAAAGAACCAATGTAAATCTCCCAGCTTCTAAGGAAGAGCTTTCTGTGTATTTTTATTTATTTTCATTTTTTTCTATGTATTTGTAAAATGCGTGTTGGTGACCAGCAATCATTATGATTCTAAGATTTCACTGGACACATTTGTAAAAAAGTTTTATCAAATGTATAACAAAAACTCAATATTTCTAATACAGTGTAAATAGTATCTTTGCATTTTTTAAATATAATAGAAAATTTTAGGGACCAACTTAAAAGTGTGCAAAGGAATACATACATTTTCAAAATTCAATTAGGCAATGTCCAAGCAAAAATAGAGTGAGGACCACTACCAGAAGCAATGCCTTCCAGAGGTAATATCATAGTAAGTCTCCAAATAATGTAAATCTTCAAAGTGGATTTGGGACTGCACTTTGAGTTTCCCTTTATCAATTAGCATAATGAGATAATTGCCGGCTTTTCCAGGTGTTCTGTTTTCCAAAGGTGGAGAAAATTCGGAAGGCACATACAAAAGCCCAAGCCCACAACTCAGAGATAAGCCGGAACTTTCACCTCTACTTCTTATATGTGAAATTTGTCAAATATTGTAATTAATGTGTTTTCCACCTGAGTAAATTCAAGACATTCAATTTACACATCAAAGATCAATCTATTCTGCAACCCGATACTTTAACCTTTAGCTATGAACACAAGAAACATGGAGAGGGTATTTACTTTGATGATCCAAAGAAATGACAATACAAAAAATATTTAGTTTTCTCAAAAGATTTCTCCGAACTTAAGATAATCTTTAACAACTCCTAAAATCATCACAATTGGACAATAGCTCTGCATCATCTGAGGAACATAAAAATAAATTATTTGAAAATGTGATATTTGGCATAATTCAATTCATAACATAATTTTTTGTTTGTGGTGTGTGACGATTCCATTAAAATCTTCTATTAAATATTTCATGAGCTAGCATTATAATATCCGACTCAATTGTCTTTGCACACCTAATGTTTTCATCCTCCAACCCACTCTTTTCTTAGTAAAGGAAATCACAAACAGGATTACTTCACTCCCCTACTGAAAATACTTAATAGCTTCTAATAAATCCAAGACCTTTACTGTCACCTCAAGAACCTGCGTGATCTGGTGATCCATCTCTTCAATTTCTGTTGTGATCCCTCTCACCATGTTCCAGTCAGTCTGGTTTTTCTTTCAGCTCAAATAACTAATAGCCTAGAGTCATGAACACCTTCTGGTACACTAAATGTCCTTCCCTATCACTACCACCACCTTTACTCCTCTACTTGCTAGCTCCTATCGAATCTTGGAATAATAATCTTTCAATCATCACTTCCTGAGAAGCTATCTCTGATGATTCCTTTTCATAACACCCTATTATTTTTGTTATCACCCTTACCACAATTTATGCACATATTCAATCACATATTTTTCATAAAGATTTTATTTATTTATTTGAGAGAGAAATAGCTAGAGAGAGCATAAGCGGGAGGCAGGGACAAGGAGAAGCAGGTTCACCTCTGAACAAGGAGCCCGACATGGGGCTCTATCCCAGGACCCCAGGATCACGACCTGAGCTGAATGCTTAACCAACGGAGACACCCAGGCACCCCTCAATTGCATATTTGAATTTATCTGCATTTCATGAATGGCCTAGGATCAATCTGCTTGATATTTCATATCCCCAGCATCTCAGCACAGTATCTGACATGTGGTAAGTGAAATGTAGTGAGTGCATAGAGCACTACTTGAATTATCCAGCTCCATGGGAATGGGAAATAGCAACTACCTAGATTAAATATATTTGCATCTATATCATCCTTATGCAATTTGTGATTATCAGACAACTAACTAAAAGACTGAACACAAAAATGCAGTGAATGAAATATACATAAAGTAACCTTTGACCTAAGAGTTTTTTCTGTATATAATCTGAAAATCATTTAACAACACTTAGAGATCAGAGGTTCATTGGACATATTTAGATAATTACCAAAGGAATTTTCAGCAGCCCTCAATAACACCCAAACTAACTAAGCTATGTTGGAAGCACATTTATATCTAAAACATATATATGTATCATAGATTGCCACCCATGTTCAGAGTCAGATTTGTTTTCTGATTGGTCTTCCTCTCTTCTCTTCAATTCACCAATTCACCCAACATGCTATTGCAGGATTAGTTGTCTTCAAATACTTTCTAAAAAGGTATTATTATTCCCCTAATCACATTTTTTTTTCTATTTGTTTTATTTCCTATGGCACCAAATTCTAAACCTCAGCTAGTCTAGTAGTAATTACACTGATCATTTTGGGGACTCCCATTTACCATATTTAATTAAAGCAAAACTTGGTATCAAAACACACACACACACACCACTTTAATCTTAATACATACAGCAGTGTTAGCTGTCATAAAATGTGGAATTTAGCAAAAGTTACCTTACTGAGAAAGTATTCTACAACTAAAATTTAAGAAGAAGATGACCATCAATAAAGCAAAGTGCTTATTATAATAGTTCTTATTTTTTTCAAAGATTCTCCAAGTAAGGATACAAATAGGATGGTTTTGAAATCAATATACCTATTGTGCATGAGAATTTACTTTCATCCATGATTAAAGAAGAAAGATAGTAATGCTTTTCTTAGAAAAAAATCTGCTTGCTATTCAAGAGAAGCATAGCACAAGAGATGGTTATTCCCAAGATATCCCCTAAAGTTATCAAAAAACAGAGATAAAATTATTTGAAGCGTAAAATGTCATTATTTAGACTTGCCCTATAACTTTCTTCTCTCTATTCATCTGCTCACCATCAGGTCAAAAAGCAGTTTTTTAAATTTTTTTTAATTTTTTTTATTTATGTATGATAGTCACAGAGAGAGAGAGAGGCAGAGACACAGGCAGAGGGAGAAACAGGCTCCATACACCGGGAGCCCAATGTGGGATTCTATCCCGGGTCTCCTGGGCATGCGCTAAACCGCTGCACCACCCAGGGATCCCCAAAAAGCAGTTTTTAAAGTACTTTTCTAAGCTAGAGAATTCACATAAAAGTAATCATGATGGCACAGATATACTTTGTTTATTAAAAATACATTCTAATAAAATTAAATTTTTCATGTTTATTGAGATTATCCCTTTTATAAGACGCTTTTACTTTTTGAACAAGGCATTAGTATTCTTTTCTAATTTGTATTAAAATGATAATGTAAGCTTAATGTAAAATTTCTTATAAATGTATCTTTTTTTAATGATGGAATATGCTGATTTTGTTTAAAACCTATTAATATTTAATATTAATTCAGTTAATAAATAGATTCTAAGCAGTTTTCTGAAAAACAGTATTGATTCTGGTATTCTTATTTGCATGAAATTAATGCCAAAATTGCACTAGGGTTTATTTTGCATTGGGGCTAAAGTCACTGGCTAGACTGCACTTCACGATCAGAACCCCTTTGCTGCAGGGCCCTATGGCTCTCATCCCCACTGTTCTGTTTCTTCACCATCTCATGGACTGTTCTTTCTGGAGTTCCCTGTCGAATAATGCCTTCTCCTTTTTCTTCCCATTCCCTACTTAACTCCTCTAGTTGTACTTGATCTCCTTCTTCTAGGGACTTCAGAACGAAGTTGAAACCCATTATTCAGTATGTAGGAAGAGCGCTTCCTGAGGGCAGAGGGTTTGGTCACCTCTGTCACTGCTGTGCCTCCAGAGTCTTGACCACTTTCTGACACATTAAACGCACTCAGTAAATATTTGTTGAGCAAATAAACGGAACTGACAATACATTAGCTTGCTCATGTCCTAAGTAGTTCAAGCTTGTTTTGTTAACCTCTCCAAATATATCACAACTTCCTCCTAAAGACACGCTAACATTGAACACGTTTGGATCTGCAAGTCTGGCCCTTTCTCCTCAAAGCTCTCATCCTACAAGTGAACAACAACCTCCAGATGAATGGACTACTCTGTGTTAAGGTGCCCTGTGGACCAGTTAGGCTTAATATAAGTGCAAATAAATTTAGAGAACAGCACTGTGTTTATGCTTACTAGTCTCTAAAGTACTATAATAAATATTAGTGATAGTTGTGTTCATAGGAGTAAAGATACACACTAGAAATAAATCTCAAGGAATGTCTTTTGCCTACACACCTTTATGATTAATGTCAAAAGTGGTCACATAATATTTAACTGAAACATGATTGTGACAAAGCATTTGACTTTGGCATGTGCGTATAACTTCTGAAGGGCCAACTTCCAATCTCTGTTTCCATAAATGTTTTCTTAGGACCAGTAACTGTGACTTTGGGCTCTGATGTAAAGCCCTTCCTTTCCGCACTGCGCAGGATGGCTGCGGAGGGGAATGCAGATTACCAGCCTGTTCTCTCCCCTTTCAAGCTCAGAGGCCTTTAATTACCGGCTTACTCTAATTATTTCATCTCATCACATTATCCTGATAATTTCTTGCTCCTAAATCCCTGCATCTTTCTACTGACGGCTTTTTCTTCTCAGGGCACAATTTTATATTTTCAAAATACAGAATTAGATGTGTCTTTTTTAAATTGTACCTCCCTGTAGAAAAAGGAGAAAAAAATAAAGTTCAAAGTGATTTCCTACATGTACAAAATTATAAAGTGATTTTTCTCTCAAATTCATACAAAAAAAGATTTCTACCCCCAAGACTATAGCATTTCCTTTCTGATCTCTGAAGCTCAAGCTACAAAAAAACAAACAAAAGAAACAAACAAACAAAAAACAAAGAAAACATTGAAGAGAATTGAATTAAGTAGTGAAGGGTACTATTGAGCTAGCCCAATCCCTTCAACAGCATTTTTTTTTAAAATTTTTCCCCAGCTTTGTTACAAAAGCCAAGAAAAGAAAATTGAAGCCAGAGACCCATACACTATTCTGCTATACAACTTTATCGTTACATTATATTCTTACTTTGAACTGTTAGGCAATATTATACCAAGAACTGATTTGACTGAATCAACTTTCTAAAATTCTAAAGATAATAATATAAATTTGCATATAGTGTGATCATATAATATCCTGTTTCCATTTGGGGAAGTAAATTGTATGTATGATTTCCTTTAAAGATTTGAAATACTATCATTCTGTATCTACAAAATGTGAAAACTAATTTTGCCAATTCTTGCTTCAAAATTCTCATTGTTCATTGTTTATTTAAAAGATAGCTCTAAATATAGAGAATTTTTAGGGAACCACAATTAATCAGGGTGATACTTCACACAAATATTTACTATCTCTCTTTCTGTCTCATCAAAGCCAGAGTGCATCAGGTTTGAAATGGCAGTTGTCCAGAGGGATTTGCTCCCAATTATTTTGATCTCGTGTTCTTTGTCTATGTGATGACAAAGCAATAGCATGTTTTTCATCAAAGGCAGGAGATACATTATTTTTTCTTTGATCTATAAAAGGAAATTCTTGAGTAAAAGGTGAGAGGATAGGCCCTAAGACTTTCAAATGCTCTAATCTGAAAATAAATAAACTGCTTTTAGGTGAAAAGTTAGAAAATCTTAGAAACACAATTCCAAAATGAATAGCCCCTGATTTTCTATTAATCTTTAAGTCTTAAAATCAAAATGACTCCTTCCTTTTTAGACTTCTGTGTATCCCTGAGCCCCAAACTGGAGATACTTTACTCACTTGGAAGCCTTCTACAATATTTTAAGCTTAAAAATAAATAAGATCTTTGAAACTTGTTATTATATCTTTAAACACTGATATTGTCAATGCTGTTTCTCTGCATCTTTTCTGTATATTTGAACCCTTGATGGAACTGGCAGGGTCTGTTACATTGTCTCACATTTTCCATGACCCCTGAGTTCTCAACTTTATACTCATTTCTTTAGTCAGCTTACTGAAAACCATATTACATTTTGCCTTGTAGCCAATTAACTTTTTTTTCAGCAGGTGTATTTGTGATTGTGTGCAGTGTATTTGTGTATGTTTTCCTCTTTGGAAACATTTACGTATTAGCAAGAATTAATCTATTGAATGTTTTCTCCATATCTCAATCATACCTCTTAACATAAAATTAGGTAAGATTTTTATTTCATACTTCAAGGAGAAATTTGGAAAACCACAAAATATTTCAATTTTTTCAACAGATATTTGATAACTACCTTATTCAAAGCACAATATATTAATTTGAAATAGGTGATATGTCTAAACAGAATACCTAAAGCCATAAAGCTTCCAGAAGAAAACTTAGAAGAATATCTCCATGCCCTTGGGTTGACATGGTTATCTTAGACAGAACATACAGAAATACTAACAAAAAAGAAAAATTGATAAATTAGGCTTTACCAAAATATAAACATCTGCACCTGCATATATAAAAAAATTAGAAAATTGATAGGAAAATATACTAGTGAAAATATTCACAATACATATATTTAACAAAGGACTTAGAATACATAAATAACTCCTTCAACTTAAAAATCAAACAATATAATAAAAATGGACAAAATACATCAACAGAAGATAGAAAAGTAAAAAGTAAACACACTAAAAAGTGCTGAATAGGGCAGCCCCGGTGGCACAGCGGTTTAGCACCTGCCTTCAGCCCAGGGCGTGATCCTGGAGACCCGGGATCGAGTCCCACGTCGGGTTCCATGCATGGAGCCTGCTTCTCCCTCTGCCTGTGTCTCTGCCTCTCTCTCTCTCTTTCTCTCTCTCTCTCTCTCTGTCTCTGTCTCTCTCTGTCTCTCTCTCTCTCTCTGTGTCTCTCTATGAATAAATAAATAAAAAATCTTTTAAAAAAGTGCTGAATATTACTGGTCAGTAGGGAAATACAAATGAAAACCATTATGAAATATCCCTTCGTAACCTCTAGAAACAAAATTTTAAAAACTGACAACACAAAGTATTAGTAAGGATATGAAGCAACTGGAACTCTTCGTACATTTCAATAATTCCATTCACAAGTATAAATCTTCCCAAACAACTGGGAGCATATGTCCACAAAAATCATGTACATATGTTCATAGCAAATTTCTTTATAATAATCCAAATGTTCATCATGAGGAGTGTAAAAATCACTAACGCGATACATAACAAAATAAGACCAAAAATAGACTCTATGTCCAAAGGCTTATGAGGGGTAATACCTGGAAAAGAAAAACATGGGAAGCAGAATGAACAAAGAGAGTTAGCAGACCAGGATCATATCTGACAGTTTCTTCCAGGCCAATGGGGAGTTCTGGAGCAGATTGGCAACTAGTGCAATCTACTTGGGTAGAAGTGGCCAGGCCCTTGTGCCACCAGCTTGTTCAGTAATTGTTTTAGGGTTACTCTAAGGAGAGCATGTCTTTAAGTTATGGCCATCAGACTTGGTCATTGACTGAGGATCACCAAAAATAGTGTGGCCTTGGCTCAAAAGCTGAGGCAGACCATGCAGAAGCTCACAACCAGAGGCTGTCACCAAACCACATTTCTGGCAGCTGGTGAAAAGACCTTTCTGAAGGGGTATTTAAGCGGTACATCTCCATGATGTTCACCGTGTAAGGCTTAAATTATGGAAGTTTCAAAACTAGCCTAAGGTCTGAGATGTCGTGATGGTGATTATCTTTAGGGAACAGAAAGACATTAGTGGTTAAGAAGGGTCAGAAGAGTGGTTTCTGTGGTGCCAGTAAGGTCCTATTTCCTAACCTAAGTGCAGGTTCTGTAGGTGTGTTTATTTTATGATAGTTCATCAGGCTACACCCTTACTACATGTGCACTTTTTTGTATATGTTTATTTAATTTAAAGAAGAGCAATTTCAGTAATTTCAGTAACAAGAATGTAAACCAGATGATCTTTAAAGAATGAGTGAATGATGGAAAAATGTAGACGATACACACACAAACACACACTCTCATATTATTTTTTTTTAAAGCATAACATCTAGAAAAGAGCTTCTGTTGTTCTGTATTGATATGCAAGATACTCATGAAAGTATAATTGATTACAATATCTCAATACTTATTAAGGTGTCAGATTAAAGTCTAATGAGCTAAATTTAATATAATATCTAATAAAATTTGTGATTTAATGGACTTTGAAACACAGGAATAACCTTAAATCTAATTTAAATGTTTACAATATGATCATCTTTCCTGAAGCAAATTTCATTTTTCTTCCATGAATTTCTATTTTTAAAGCTAATATAAATACCATGTTACTAATTAAATGGTACTATACAGTCATTGTTTGTGGAATTGAATTAAATCTATCACAAGTTAACTGACACCAAAAATTTTATTTATATTATTTCTCCTGTCTCTAAGTATCATATAATGCAAAAGCTAATGCTTGTCTAGTTTCCAACACACATATAAGATATAGGTAAATGTGTCTTATAATAAAACCATAATATGTTAGGACACTAGTCTAGATCCTAGATATAAGAAATGACTAAAACAAAGTCTTACCATAAGGAACTAAAACTGTAGCATAGAGAAATACTTTTTTGTAATTAACCATAATACAATGTAATGGATGCTATACAAGTATGTAAAAGAATAAAGATTTGGAAGCACAGAGAACAAAGACATTACATTTCTTTCTTTCATGGACTGTCCTACTAAAAACCCCAGAGAAGTCTTCTTTCAGGTGTGAGTAAAAGTTTGCCAAGCAGATAGGCAGAGGGTCGACTTTTCAGGCAAGAGGAAATCATAATTAAAGGTAGAGACAGTGAAGATGAAATCTTGTGGTATCTTCAGGATTGTTGAAGACTATAAGGTAACTGTAAGTATAAATGTAGCCCAGGTGGTGATGAAAGAGGGGTACAGAAAGGACTAGCTTATAGCTGGTAAGTAGACTGGGAATATACAATGAAGCTGTAGGATAGATAAAGTCTAGAACAGTAATTTGAAATCAGGGTTTGAGGACAGAGGATGGGATTGTGAAGAAAGAACTTATAAAGGCAGAAAAGTCAGTGAAAGAACCCAGGAAGAGGAAAAAGAAGTAGTAAGATAGCAGGATAACCAATGTTTAACCCAGTATGTTACCCCAAAAATCAACAGAAGAGGAGCCTTCAAGACGAAGGTAACCAGCAGGGTCAAAAGTTTTCCTGAAGTCATGTGGTATCTCACATGAGAAAGGAACCTAGGGTTTGGCAGGGAGTAGGAGCTGTCAACAGACTGCGGTGGGGAAGTCAGAATGCAGGAGGCCTAGGGGTAGAAAGATGAGGAGTGGAGTAAGAACCCGGGCTGGAGTTTTCATAATTGTTGCTAAAGTTGTGTGTTTTGATAAAGGGAAAAAGCAGATGAATCATGAGTTTGAAAAGACAAAGAGGATAGAATCTTCTGCTTTTAAAAAATAGAAAAACACAAGAGGCTTCCAAGGATCAAATCAAACTTTCACTATTTGCAGATGACATAATATTCTATATAGAAAATATGAAAGACACCGCCTAAAAACTGGTAGAACTGATACATGAATTCAGTCAAGCCCCGGGATACATAAATCAATCTACAGAAATCTGTTGCATTTCTATACAGTAATAACAAAGCAGCAGAAAGAGAAATCAAGTAATCGATCCCATTTACATTTGCACCAAAACTGTAAGATACCTAGGAATAAACCTAACCAAAGAGGGAAAAGATCCACTTTGAAAACTAACAAATACTAATGAAAGATATTGAATAGGACACAAAGAAATGGCAAGAGATTCCATGCTCAAGGATTCAAAGAATAAATATGTTAAAATATACTACCCAAAGCAATCTACTTATTTAATGCAGTCCCTACCAATATACCAACAGCATTTTTCAAAGACCTAGAACAAAGAATCCTAAAATTTTCATGGAACCATGATAGCCAAAGCAACCTTGAAAAAGAACAAAGTTGGAGGCATCATAATTCTGAACCTCAAGTTATACTGCAGAGCTGTAGTAATCAAACAGTATGGTACTGGCACAAAAATAGACACATAGGTCAATAGAACAGAGTAGAAAACCCAGAAATGAACCCTCAACTATATGGTCAATTAACCTTCAACAAAGCCAGAAAGAATTACCAATGGGAAAAAGAATGTCTCTTCACCAGATGGTGTTGGGAAAACTGGACAGCAACATGCAAAAGAATGAAACTGGACCCCTTTTTTACATCTACACAAAAATAAATCCAAAATGGATGAAAGATCTACATGTGAGGCCTAAAACCATAAAAATCCTAGAAGAGAACACAGCAGGGAGTAACTTCTCTGACACCAACCAATATCGACTTCTTTCCAGAAATGTCTCCTGAGGCAAGAGAAGCAAAAGCAAAAATGAACTATTGGGACTACATCCAAATAAAAAACCTCTGCACGGTGAAGCAACCAATAGAATGAGAGAGGATATTTGCAAATGACATATCTGATAAAGGGTTAGGATCCAAAATCTATAAAGAACTTCTAAAACACAACACCCAAGAAACAAATAATATTTCTCCAGAGAAGATATACAGATTACCAACAGACACATAAAAAATGTTCAACATCACTGATCATCAGGGAAACATAAATCAAAATTACAATGAGATATCCCCTCACACCTGTCAGAATGGCTAAAGTCAACAACATGAGAAACAACAGCCATTGGAGATGATGTGGAGACTGGGGAATCTGTGATGCCTAAATGGGGTGTCCTGATCAGATGGGGACCCCCAAACTGACGCAACAATTGTGTGGAAGCTGCAATTCTCTCTCTGAGGTAAGATAATTCACCTGAGGCAGAACAAAGGAGATAGAAGTTTACTGAGTATACCACAGGGAATCTGCAGGCAGGACAGCGGGGGTTGTCTGCCGTGGGGTAGTGAGCTGGGGCCATTATTAAGTGGGGGAGATGAGGAGGTATGGCAACATATGGGATTCTCCCTTTTTTTTGGTAACTGTGCCTAGTGGTAAGTAGCTCATTGGTCAGTTAGGTTCAATGGATATTTTGAGGTGGGTCACCTGATGGGTTGGTCTATATTTGGCCAGGTGGTCACTGTGGCCCTTCCTGCATTCCGTTGCTCAAACCTGTTTGCCTGAGGTGGCCTCCACAGAACTCCCTCACACTGTTGGTGGGAATGCAAACCGGAGCAACCACTCTAGAAAACAGTATGGAGGTTCCTCAAAAAGTTAAAAATAGAGCTACCCTATGACCTAGCAATTGTGCAATTAGATATTTACCCAAAAGGGTACAAAAATACGAATTTGAAGGGGTACATGCTCCTTATATTTGTAGCAGCATTATCTACAATAGCCAGATTATGGAAGTAGCCCAAGTGTCCATCAATTGATGAATGGATTAAGAAGATGTGGTGTGAATACACACACACACACACACACACACACACACAGTAGAATATTACTCAGCCATAAAACAGAATGAAATCTCACCATTTGCAATGATGCGGATGGAGCTAGAGAGGATTACGCTAAATGAAATTAGTCAGAGAAAGATTAGTACCATGTGATTTCAGTCATATGTGGAACTTAAGAAATGAAACAAATGAACAAAGGGATGAGGCAGGGGGCAAATGAAGAAACAGACTTGTCTGTGAAGAACAAACGGATGGCTACCAAAGGAGAGGTGGGTGGGGACATGGGTGAAATAGGTGATGGGGATTGAGGACTGCACTTATGATGAACACTGGGTGTTGTGTGGAAGTGTCGAATCACTGTATTGTATACCTGAAGCTAATGTAACATGGCATGTTAGCTGGAATTTCAATAAAAACTTAACAAAATAAAGAATAGATTAAAAAGCAGAAACACAAAAGTATAGTTGCAATCTGAGTGAAATAAGTCTATAAAGAAGAAGTAATAGACATATCTGCGTGGCTCAGTGGTTGAGCATCTGCCTTTGGCTCAGGGCATGATCCTGGGGTCCTGGGATCCAGTCCCACATCAGGCTCCTTGCAGGGAGCCTTCTTCTTCCTCTGTCTATGTCTCTGCCTCTCTTTGTGTCTGTCATGAATAAACAAATAAAATCTTTAAGAAAAAGAATAAATAATAGATATATGAGAGAGGAAGTGAGACAATTGTCAGAAAGACCTGTTTTCGTTTGTCTGAACTAGGAAGCAAGTGAGAAAGAATGAGCGTGTAAATAGGTTTAAAAGTAGAGGGATTAGCGAAGCTAAACTTGGCTAAAAACTAATGAGACCATGGAAGGATACACTACCATTTTGTAGGAATGGGTCAGTAGCTGGAGTCTCTGGAATAAGGCATCTGACACACGGGTCAGTACCGGAATTTGACCAATGGTCTTACCTAGAAAACTTGCCTCAAAATACCTCACACTGGATTTATCTTGTGCACATGCCCCATTTCTAATTCCTTCCTTTCTCTTCTTTTCCTCCATCTTACTCTCCAGACAAATAATATATTTTGCATTCTTCTCGTGCCCCAGGGCTGACTGCCCCAACAGCATAGAGCTCTCTCTTGAGGGGGGCCTTCCTGAAGAGGAAATCCACCGTCCCCAGTCACCACCATCCTTCACTACTCCTTTCTCCTTCTTGGAGCATTTGCACAAGATTTGACATCTCTTACTTGAGCCAGACTTAATATATTAATGGTTATGGTAAAAACAATAAGAATACAATGATTGCAACAGCCATCTTCAAAGTTGTGATGCTTAGGCACAGAGAGCATAAATTAGCTTGCACAAAGCTTCACAGGCAGTTAAGTGGTACTGGAAGTGTCAAACCCAGGCAGCAATTACTCTGAAGTCCTCCCTTTTACTGTGACCTCTTTAATCCCATTAAGAATGGGTTGAGAGGCCAACCTGAGAAAATGGTATTCATGTTCTCAGATATTATTCTCTGAGTTAAAATTGAGCTAAAGGCTTTGGAGATTTAGCTCTGAATTTTCAAAGGACCTCCAGTGGGCTGGCGTTTTAAGCATTTGCAACTAAGTAGTTCATGATTAATTCCAAAACAATTCAAACTGCTCTTCAAAAAAAAAAAAAAAAAAAAAAATCAAGTGAAGTTGAGCTGCACTCAACACTTTCAAGTATGACTAAGCTCTTTTCATCTTCTCCAGATATCTATACCATCTCACACAGGATTTACTACCTTAAACTTGGTAAATGTGGAGCAAGTGGATAAATGAGAGTGCAAATGAATTTATTACCGAAGTTCGTTCCTGTAAGTTCGAATGTGCCAAGAAAAGTAAAAAAAAAAAAAAAAAAAAAAAAACATACACACAATACACACACACACACACATTTATTTTTATTTCATTGTATTTTTAAATGCTGGGCACACTTGGTCACTGGGATAATTTAGAAACCTCAAAGCACAGGAGGGTAGATATACATAAAATCCCCATTCTCAGGGAAAAATGCATGTAAATATATCTGAATAATCATATTTTAATTGTAATATACAGAGTTGTAGCTGCACTGAACATGTTCTATTAAACAATCCTATTAGTATTTTATTCCCATTAGTGACACATCAATGAATGGTTAGTAAGGTAATCATGCATTATGCAAAATTTTACACAGTAATGAGTATTATCAAATAATAATAATAGTAATAATGATAATAATAGTTAACTCCTAAGACTACGCCCCTGTTTCATAAGTTACTTGGCTATCGAAAGGCTTTACTTAAGACAAATCTTCTCCAACTTCTCTAGAGTTTGATGGAGAAGGCAAATTTCAATTTCAGAGAACTGTCTGGCAAAACAATTAGCTAATAACTTAATGAAACAACTCTTATTCAAGAAGGCGTATGTTAGATGGGTAGTTCCATATACAATGTGAATCCCCGTTGGTTCTACAACAGAAGTTTATTCCGAGTCCTGTTTAGATCAATGACTCAAACTGTGCATCAAGTTTACCTGGGATGTGCGCTGAAAATTCATCTTCCTGTACAATACCCTAAAAGTGTCTATGTCAGTAAAGCTAAAATAGGACACACAAATTTGCATTTATATTACTTCCAGTAATTATGTTATAACACACAGCCTTTGAAAAGTGCATGTTTGATGATCTACTTAGAAGTAATAAAATCCTGAAAAAAACTGAAAGGACTAATTCATTTTCCAAAGATATCAAACAGGTCTTCCACATTCTACCTTGGAAACCTCTCCATCTTTCTTCATTCCTTCTACCATCACTGGACTACTCCATATCCAATCTTTTTGTAGCAAGAGATCACCTTCTATTTGATTCCCTACCTCTGATATTGCTTCTCCCCGTTAAATTCTCTACCTCAATTATCTTTAAAGTGGAACTGTGCATTCCCCAGTACCCAAGATGATTTACTACACCTCCAGAAGAAAATATCCTTTTTATTTACTATGGTTTGTATCTGAAAAAAAATAAGAAATAAAAAAATAAGGCTTTACAACTATTGAGGATTTGGGATTGATAGAAGTACTCAAAATCAATCTTCAAGTCATTTATTAAGATGTTGCATAGGGAAGTAAAGGTATCTTGAGAAAGCCTGGGAATTCTACAAGAAACAGTTTATAGTGACCCCTGAACTCAGGAATTCACTTCCTGTGTGCTCAGTGTGTGACTGGTTACATGGCTTTATAATATATCCTTAGACTTAGTCTTCAAAAAATGGAAAATTTGATTTTAAAAAATTCCTAAAATAATTTGAATTGCAGTTAACAGGCATGTCACAAGCAAACAATAAGAAAATATCAAACAGGGCATACAATGCTAAATGTAGCTTTTTCCTAACTAACAGGTAGAAACAGCAAGGATGATCTAATCAAATTTGATGACAAATTAGATAAAATTTAAAATTATCTGTTTTATTGCTATTATCACTACTAATGAACTTCAGCCTAAATGCACTTTAGATCTTGAGATACTAGCTAACAAAGTACACCTATATAATTTATAAATAAGTAAATATATTAAAATGAATTGCAAGCAGGTACTTTTATCCTAGTAAGGGTGAATGATCACAATACTTGGTCATTCAACTGTTCGGTCTACACAAGAACTGGAAAGACACATACTGATCACTTCATTTTTCTTTCAGCGATTTCGTGCTACCTTTAACATAATTTATAAAGCCTTTCTACCATAGTATCTCACATACCTTTTTGGGGTTGTTCTTCAGACACACCGAACTTCTTTGGTTCTATGAGTTGCCTGGGCTTTCCCACACTGTCTCCACTGCCTACAAAATTCTTTCTCTACCTTCCCTATTTGCCTGGTTACCATCTACTACTACCCTTCAGGTTATACCTAGTAAAATAACTCCTATTAGTGGACTTTTCTAACACCCTGAGACTAAGTTAGACTCCCGTCTCCATATGTCTTTCTAAAATACTCTGCACTTTCACTATTAAAAAACTCACACTTTACTGCAATTACTAGTTAAATTCTTTATTTTCCCCAAAAGTCAGTATAAACTGAGGTCAGAGGCCAAGACACTCTCACTGCCATATGCCTGCCACTGCCTAACATAATTCCTGTTTATTTAATACTTTGAAAAAAGTTTTAGAATACCATTTAGGTAAATATAGGAAAAAGCAAACTCAAATGTCTCCAATTATCTCCCTAAAAATTTAAGTCACCAGAAAGTATAACAGAAGTGCCTGTGGTTTAAATGGGTCCAATAATATGGATTATTCAGTAGAGTGACTCCTAAGAGTAAGATAGTAATTTTACTTCTACCTGGCAGAAAATATATAAAGATCCAGTGCTCCTTGGGCATCTTTGATAATTTAAAATTCTATTCATTTTTTTCTTTGAATGGTTCTTATAAAATAAATTAAAAGAAAAACAAAATCACACCAAATCCCTTATAGAAAGTGCTACAGATACGGTAATAGGTTACTGTCATTTTGCCAATAAATATATTGACATTCTGACTTTCATTCAACCTTTCAAACATGCTGTATCAAGAGCTGCAGGTTTGGGGATGAGCCAATTTGTTTTAAAAGAAGAAAATTGTGCCAACAGTAAAGTTCCTGTGAGTGAGCACTTGAAATAAGAATTATAGGGAAACATCAATAGGGCAAGGACATTCCCTTAGGCAATGAACCTCAAGAAATTTCTCTGTTCCAATGATCAACCATAATGCTTAAGTAACTCCACTACAAGGCTTTTAATCATTGTGGTAAGGTTTATAATGACTTACTGTAATTAAGACATAAGAAATAATGGACTATAGCAAAGCAAAATACCTAGATTTTGTTGAGTATTAAATTTAGTGGGATAGGACAGCCTACTCAATAGAATGAGGGATGGAAAGGGGTAAAAGCAAATTGTATGAGGAAACTTTCAAAAAATTACCCTGTCTTGTCCATACATTTTCTTTCACTTATACCTATTAATCACTGTCTGTAGGTACAAATGCCTTTTTTAAAATTAAATATAATTTATCCACATTCTAGCTTTTTTCTTATTGATGGTGTTAGCATTTGACATTCATTTTTGTGTGATTTAATACCTAGGTAGGTGATGTAGTGGAATTATATATATATATAGATTTTTTAATGTACCAGCTATAATAGCAGACATATTAAAAAGAATGATTCATATAGCAATCATGTAAATGCTCAATCATGAATATAATGAAAGAGCCATGCAGGTTTTTTCTTACAATTTCATTTTATAATATGCCTTTATTAACTTTGATGTGTTCGAGGCACAGCTCTTGAATGGTTACTGTGATAGATTGGTTCATGCTAACGATTTGGTCTCTATTTAATGAAATTGCTCCTTGGAATGGGAAAATGTGGTTTATTTTGAGAATGATTCTGCTTAATGTCTTAGCCTAAGTAATGTTTGAGTGAAATTAGCTGTTCTATGGTTCATGAATTATTTCTGGCCTCTATCACCATCTCTCATAAAGAAATGTCAAAGGGAAAACAAGCTGTATAACCACACTGGTGACCACTATGAAATACAATAGGTAGCATTACCAAAAATAAAAAATCCTTGTCTCTTACATTTTTCAGTTCATCACACTGAAAAGTCGAGTGAGGGATGTATATTGGCCGATTCTGGATCCCAAATAACAACATAGTACTTTACATCTGTAACACATTCAGTCTCGGGATATCTAAGGACTGTGAATATTGCTGATTTGTCATAAAGGTTTTTAGCTGACAGCGCTAAGACAGTAAGACAGTGCTATGAGTATGTGTCATATTTAAGAAGTAGTTTTCATAAAAACAAAGAAAAACTTGCACATGAGTGAAGATATGCAGATGGGAGCTGGTGTTTTGATTTTCACTTTGAACAGTAGAAAGTGCACTGAAGGGTATTCTCTTACTGCTAATGGTCAGCTCTTTCTACAACTGTGATTTATTTTCCTAGAAGCTGGAACAGGTGTGGTCTATCTTTGCCAAAGTTCATACCTGCCTTGGGCTTCAGATTTCCGATCTGTGTCGTGAGATTGTTGAATGGCATGCAATCTAAGAACTTCTATCTTATTACACGGACAGAATTCTGACTTACTATTAAAGCCCTTATCTTAAAAATCCAGTTTTGCACTTTGGATTTGGAGAAATTAAACTTAACATAATTTGAAGGATATTGGTGAGAAGTGCTGCCCTAAGAATAACTGCTTCACTGAAAAAATCTTAACAAAATAAATGTTAAAGTTATACAGATGCATAAACTGCACAATTTCTTTTATTTCCCAAAATAAATGTCGGTGTTGGCCAAGGACCAAATGTACTTTTTGAAGCGTGGAATAATAATTATGAAAGTTAACAGCAAGAAAAGAAGGAGGTCAAAGGAAAGTGTGTTCTGCTGCTTGGAATACAACACTTTTGCCATGAACTATATGAAAAAATAAATATAAACGGGGCAAAGGGGGAAAAATGAAGAGTTTCCATACTCCAATTAAATATAGGATTTTCACCTTAGGTCAAATACCATTTACTGAAAATGCTTGACTTTATAAAAGAAGTCTTGTAATTGCCTTACTTCCTTTTAAAAATATACAGCGTTGTGCCAGCAGGTACATTTGTATTGCTGTGCATGTGACCAGGTCATTGGAGGTGCTGTTGAATGTCATGCCCACTGCCTAGGAACCACTGCATTTTTTAAGATGGCAGGAAAGTAAGTAATTGGGGCAGATCAGTTCGCTGACCCCGACTGCTATAAATGGCTACATGTAATGAGGATAGGTAGATCAACATAGCTCAAGTTTTGAAGTGAAATTTTATCTTATTTCTGGCACCACAAATACTAACCCGATCCTTATCTGTCTAAGAAAAAACATTCCTCCTTAACAGGCCGGCATAACTCTTTACGATTTCCGCATACCTCTTGAAAATTATGAAAGACCCATTGTATTAAAACCTGGGATAAACAGGATATTTTAGGCCTGTTCGCGTGAGCAGGTTAATCTGTAAATTTCCCTTTGTTTCAGAAATAGCTGAAGAAAAAAGATTGCTCAGTGCTCTTCATATTTTTCCTCATTCTCCTTCCTTCCCTCCTACCATGGCCCAGGAAGACAAAATTATGAAATAGGAAAAGAAGAATGAAGACAATGTTATTAAAACACATTTAGCCTATATTTGCATATTAAAAAGTTCTAGACTAAGAGTCTAGAGATTTTCTTTTTAGTCTACTTTGTGCCACAAGGGAGCTGTGCATTCTTGGCTGTTGTCCTTGCAAAATATACATCACTTCTCTTGGGCTTCCGTTCATCAGATGATCATTAAACCCCACTTTGGTATTAAATTTCCTTGTAAAAGTGTTTTTAAAGATTTTCTCCATTTTTGTTTTCTTAATTTAAAGAAAAATCCTAAACATTATCATGTCTACATGCGACTAATTTCAGAGGTCTCCTGAAATTCAAAATATCAGGTCTCCAAAAATTGAAAATTCAAAAGCACTGTGTAGAGTGAAAATTATGGAAATTATATAAAACCCTGTCATTTAATGATATATCTTGAACCAGTTAGTTATCTTCTCAAAGCATGTTCCCCGAATGAAAAATGAAGATTTATGATACTTCAAGGTAATCTTCTTAGATTACAAGACATGAATTAAGAGCCTATATTACAATTTACATAATGCTTGATGAATAATAAAACAAACACCCCTGGACTCACCATCAATTTAAGAAATGAGACATTTCTGTCGCCTGTGAAGCTTCTGTGTGCCACTCAACACTTACAGCCCTCTTCTTTCACTAAAAGGGGAACCACTACTGTGAATTTTTTAGGACTGTATTTTGTTGTTTCCTTGCTACATATATGCATCTCTATACAACATATCTTTAAGTTCTGTATGTATGGGAATTTATATCAGTGACATTATACCTCACATATTCCTCTGCAAGTTGTTTCATTCACTCTACTTTGTCTTTGAGATTTTTTGCTAATGCAATGATAATAATAATAATAATAATAATAATAATAATACAAAAATAATAATGATTGTAGTTTCTTTGTTGATGGATATTCAAGTTGTTTAGTGTTTGAAGCTTTTATAAACGATGCTGTTTGAACATTCGTGGACATGCTCCTGGCTCATATCTACAGGAGTTTCTCTATGATATACCTACCAGGGAAACTGCTGTGTCATTGGGAACGGGCCTGTATAGCTTTGTAAGACCTGATTTTCCCCAAAGTAGGTGGACAAATATATACTCCCATCAATTTCTGTAGAAAGTAAATTTATCACTTGTTCATTCAAAAGCAGAAGAAACTTCCTTCTGGCAATTTTTGGAGGTAATTCTTGAATAACATTTCCAATTCCTTCTAGGACATTAGTTAATCATGTTTTGTCTTGTACTTATCTTTGTGAAATTTGGGAGCATATAGAGTGACAAAAACCAGAATCAATTTTATCTAATTTTATATGCTTTAGAGTTGAAAATAAAATTATTTTGTAATAATCCAATAGTTCCTGTTATTTATAATAAAGTTGTGTTTGCAGCATTCAAGCATAAATCATTCAAGTGGCTAGTGGTGATGGGCTAGAGGAGGGAGAGGAGTCACACCTTGCTTCTTACTGAATGTTCCATAAGATTTTTATCTACAACTAAGACCTTTTTGTAAAGGTTCATACATCATCTACTAGACATTCCCATTTGGAGGCTACAAAGGCACCTCAAACTCAAAATATCCAAAAGTGAGCTTACCATCTTCCCCTGTTCCAGCCCTTCTGTGTCCTCACTCATGTAATGTCACAAACCTCAAACCTAGGAGCCATCCTTGACTCCTCCCTTTCTTCTACTTTGAATATGATGTCACAAAATCCTCTTGATTTAACTCTGTGCAGCCTACTTGCACATCTCCACCAGTATCCCCAGTACTTTCCAGGCACTGTGGGAGGACTTTATACACATTGACTTTCTTAAGTCTTCTGTCAGCTTGTTATATGGCGGTCTCCATTATCCAAACTGGAAAGCGAAGTGGATACTGAGCAAAGTTCAGCAATTTGCTCGAGGTCACACCACGAATGATAGTAGGGTTAGATGTTGAGCTCAGTCTGATTCTCACTCTAAATGACTTCGTCACTTTGTGACAAACCACTTCAAGCTCTTGCCTTGGAATGGGTCCCTTGTTTCTACTCTTGTCCTCCAAAATTTTCTCCACTTTGCTCCATTAAATTTTTAAAACATAAAATCTGTTCTTTTCACTCCATGGCTCAGTGTTTCAACAGTTTTCCGTTTCTCTTCCTCTAAACTCAAGTCATTAGCATAATCTAAAAGATGCTTGCTGCCTATTTCTGCCACCATTCTGAGTAAAATATGCTCTTTGCTGGTAATGATTCTCTGCCTGTTCTCTTTGAATAAAATCTTCCTTCCCTAATTAGTAATAAGTAATTATTAATCTTTTCTTAAATTCTTCAAGTTTTGCTCAAAGATCAATTCTTTCAGAAAGCCTTCCTGACCCAAAAATCCAGATCTTTTCACACCATTGGCTGATATCATAATAAACTGATTCACCTGGATTATTAAGGCAAAACAGCAAACAATGTAGATTGTTTCTGAGCATCCACAAGTCTACTATCTAGGGGAATTGCCTCAATACCAAGATAATAATAAAAAATAGTTAATGTTTGTTGAGAATGTTACTAATTCCTTTACATACTTTCATTTCATTATACTTTCTGTTAAAACTGTGTACTGGTGCTATGAAACACTTGTAACAATTATAATAAACCAATTAACAGTGAAGTTAGTTACTATTTGTCTCAAACTTTTCATATGCTGTCATCAATAAGGGCTAAGATCGTACCCTCAGTGCTTTGTCTAGAACATTGACACAAATAATATGGGAAGCAAAAATATGGTTTTCAAGATGTGCTTGCCAAGTTTAGACTTTGCTTATGTCCTTAGAGCAACTTATGCAAATAAAATTTTCTACATCTTCCGTTCTACTGTCTAAATAGAGATTGAAAGATTTATTTTGCACCTTTAAAATTCAGATTTAATAAGCAGATTATCTCACCTATTAAGTACAGGATGCATTACTAAGTGTTCAACATCATAGTTCTTCTATTAAAAGAGATTTTATTAAGAGTAAGAAAACAGACACCCACCACATATACACAAGTATGCAGGGCAGGTCATATAAAAAGAATAAGCTACAGACAGTGTTTTCTATAATGAAACTATACCAAGTAGGCCCAGGAAAGCAGCTAGTGGCTTGTATGATAAAGCCAGGAGGGACATTCAAGCCAGGCTAAAATGGAAGGAGGAGTTTTGATATTACCCAGTTCTCATGAGAGCAGAGAATTCTGTGAATATTTTAAGACTCTCAAGGATAGGAAGATCTTGCTATTAATTTGAATTCTGTCCAGCCCCATTTGGATAGGACTGATATAAATGTTAAGAAGAAGTAAATTACAGTTTCTATGCATGATCATCTATGTTGGCAAATCCAAAGGGTGTTTTGGTATTATTCCATTATCATAGTCTAGAGTGTACAAATATGCTTGACATGGGAGTATTTAGACAAGAAAACTTAATACGAGAAAGATGACTCCAAAGCCAAAAGAAGTTTTAATGAGATCTCTTCTCACATAATTTAATATCTAGACTCCTTACTGGAGAGGCAGCATAGGATAGGGGTCAAAAGTTTATTTGAGATCAAATGATTAGGCTATGGACTGGCTGTTTTCATGTTACTAACTTCCTGGTTTTCTCCTTCCAAAGCAATGCCTTAAAGACAAATGCTAAAATGCCCTGTGTCTCAGTTTCCTCATCTATAAAATGAGAACAATATTAACTACTTTTTAGGGATAACATGCAGATAAATTACATATAAAACAATTGGAAAAGTGCCCAGCATGCACAGCAAGTTTTCAAAAATGGTCTTCATCACCATCATCATCAACATTATCATCATCATCATCACTTAGGTATGAAGCCATCTTTCACAAGTTTCGGGTTAGAGACAGCAGTGGTTCAGAATTTGAAATTACATTGAACAAAACAAGCTTATTTATCACACCACCATCAATGTGTTGAAGAAACCAGAAGCACCATATTGTGAATTTCAACCTGACTTTACTATTCAGTAATAGGTCAGTAGGCTTTTTTCATTTTTAAGATATGATAGCTGCAAATAAAAAGGACTGAAATCTGCAAGCCCTTTTATATCAATTTCAAAAATAAAAAGACTCCTTCAGCTCTCTACACACACTACAACTATGGACAGCAACCGCACAAGGAAAACAGATCAGTCGAGAGTCTTTAAATTTTTTTTGTATTTATTCTTGGGAAATGCATCTAAGCTATATTAAAAATGTATTTTATTTCTCATATTGCACATGTGTGCTTGTATTCATGATTAAATTACAAATAACAGGGATCCCTGGGTGGTGCAGCGGTTTGGCGCCTGCCTTTGGCCCAGGGCGCGATCCTGGAGACCCGGGATCGAATCCCACGTCGGGCTCCCAGTGCATGGAGCCTGCTTCTCCCTCTTCTGTGTCTCTGCCTCTCTCTCTCTCTCTCTCTCTCTCTCTCTCTCTGTGACTATCATAAATAAAAAAAAAAAATTACAAATAACAGGAAATGGTAGGTTATATTTCAAAGGCCAATGTTTTTAATTCTAACAGAATTGAGCTTATATATTGTTCAAATGCAAAATTATATCTTTATTTGTACTTGTATTTGCTTGCTTATTCCTTTCTCACTTCTCTAATGAATTCTATACTGCTTACACTTTGTTTCAGGATTAGGAGAGAAATTTATTAAGACATCCAGGGCAGTATCACAGTAAACAATGATGTGAAGATTCCTTACCACAGGACAAACAGAAAATCCAGCTTGCAAAGACTACAGAAAAAAAGTACTCAATTCTTCCCAATTATGTCAATTATTTTAAACTTAATCTTAACTGAATTTTCCACAAACAATATATTTTCTATGTTTCCTAAAGACTACTGGGAGAGAGAGTCTATGTAACAGGCTTAATTCACTGTCTTGAAATAATTCCCCCCCAAAAAAAGGTATTTTTAAAACCCCTTTAGTAATTCATCTATTCCTCTTATGACATTTACCACACTGATCCTTGTGCTTCAATGATCTGAGGCATTGTTTTCTCTTCCACACTAATACCTATAGTGGCAAAGAAGGGAAGGTAGTGTATTTGTATTTTTCAAACCCTTATGATGTTCACATATATTCTGTAAGTTAAGCCTGTAAAAGTCCTTGAAGAGGTATTAATATTATTTCTATTATATAGATGAAAAAACTGAGGCCCCAAGAAATTAAACTGCTTTACATTGTGCTGCTCTGATTTCAAAGCCCAAAACCTTTCCACAAAGGCTGAGAGCTAATTCATTTATGAATCTCCCACAGAGCTGAACATAAATCTTTACTCATAGAAATTATCAATAAATGAAAGAAAATAAGTACGACTTACAGATACTCTTACCCTAAATATAAAATAATAATAACATTTGTCTCTTATTTTCTCTGAAAAAAAATTTATAACTGACTGTACTACACTAATACACACACACACAATATTAAAAAAAAAAGCACCTATCCAGACTGTAGGATGAATAAGCCCAAAGCACGTTATCAGCACTTTAATATTTGAGAATATCAGACAGAACTTTAAAGATTTCCTTTTCCTTGTATATTAAACTTACATACATATGTAAACAAATAAATATTCTTTATTCTTAATGAGTGTGATTCTTTCATTCCATGAAATACACTGGATTCAGTTGGGTTGTATTTTATTGGCAAATTCAATTAATTAACGAAGGTTGATCACACACCTGCTGTGTGGTTTATACTTCTCTGTGCTACACTAATACACACACACACACACACACACACATATATAGCCATTAAACATCAGCTTCCTGAATAAAAAAAAAAAAAGGCAGCTTCCTAACATCTTTACTTTACCAAATAGCTTATTGTATGTGCTTTAAGCTATACAAACCATGTTTGAAGAAAAAGTCACAGAACAAAAGATTTATTTTTGTAAGACAGATCCATTCTATAGCAAACAATCTGCATGTGTTATAATAAATCATACACTAGCCGGCATATTGTAAGTTGCCTATGGAGAGGCCCACATGGCAAGTGCCTAAAGGATGACCCTGGCCAACAGCAGCGAGGAACTGAAGCCCTAGGAACAACAGCCTTCAAGAAGCTAAAGTCTGCTAGCAACCATGAGAGTGAAATTGGGAAAGGATCCTTCTCTAGTTGTGCCTTCAGATAAGACTGCAGCCCCTGCAAATCCTTTAATTGCAACATTGTGAGAGACTTTGAGGCAGAGGACCTAAGTCAGGTGTCAGACTCAGGATACAGTGAGATTACAAATGTTCATTGTTTTATTTTTTTTAAGATTTTATCTTTTATTCATGAGAGAAACAGAGAGGCAGAGACATAGGCAGAGGGAGAAGCAGTCTCCCTGTGGGGAGTCTGCTGCAGGACTCAATCTCAGGACCCCGGGATCACAATCTGAGCCAAAGGCAGACGCTCAACCGCTGAGCCACCAGGTGCTCCAACTGTTTTAAATTACTACATTTTGGTGCAATTTTTACACACCAAAAGAAAACTAATTCCTTCAATAGCATAAAATAACTGAATTAAAAGGGATACAAGTAAATAATGACTTGGAGATTATTTGTAAAATGCACACACACATATACACAAACAGGGTAGTTATTAGGATAATCATTTCTAGAGTCAGAGGCTGAGTTTCAATCCTAACCCTAGCAATTAAAACTGTATGACCTGGTGAAGCATTTTTGACCCATCTCTGTCTCCTCATCTGCAAAGTGGAAATAATAGTAGGAATATTTTATCTGATTTGTAGCAAGGAGTAATATGCTTAGAATATGACTTTGTATATTATAATTGCAACATAAATATGAGCTATTCTCGTTATATTGGCACCTAGCTTCATACCTGGTACATAGTTCAACAAACTTAGATCTCTTCTACATCCACATTTGATCAACTTGATGTGACTGCTTCTCTAAGAATTAAGTAGATCCAAAGCTTACATATATCCCACTGTCTAAACACAATGTTTCTTTAAGAAAAATTCTAAATTAAATTTGGCCATCCCAGGTGGCTCAGCGGTTTAGCGCCTGCATTCGTCCCAGGGTGTGATCCTGGAGACCAGGGATCGAGTCCCACGTCCGGCTTCCTGCATGGAGCCTGCTTCTGTCTCTGCCTCTCTCTCTCTCTCTCTCTCTCTCTCTCTCTCTCTGTCTCTGTGTCTCTCATGAATAAATAAAAAAAATAAGTCTTAAAAAAATTCTAAACTAAATAGATTTTTTTTTTAATTTAAAAGTCTGCTCACATCACTGCAGAGCTTAAGTGTATCATCTAGACAGCCTAAACATGTGGCTGGTTTTTTGAACATTCACTTCTCAAAAGAGAGATCAGAGAGGCCTTTTTACATAATCAATGAAGCAAAAGAAGGGAGAGAGAAGACTCACAAGAAAACTATCATGAGAAAAAGAGAGAGAGAGAGAGAGAGAGAGAGAGTCTATAGGCAGCAAAGTCCTTCCAAAAAGAGATTATATGTAGTCTCTCCATAACAGAAAAGAACAGAATGAGGTCAATGGGAGTTCTTTGGGTTGGATGCTAATATTTTTACCAGATTTTTAAAACGATTTTATTTTTTTATTTACGAGAGACACACAGAGGGAGGCGGAGACATAGGCAGAGGGAGAAGCAGGCTCCCTGCAGGGCGCCCAATGCAGGACTTGATCCCAGGACACTGGGATCGTGACCTGTGCCAAAGGCAGATGCTCAACCACTGAGCAACCCAGGTTCCCCTGATTTTTTTTTTAATTTTGCAAAACAAAATGTGCTTTTCATCGACTCGTCCTCTATAATTCTCTTTGTTTTCTCTTCTCATTGAATAAAAAGATTTGTATGCTCCAGACATCAGGAGATGGAATAAGAGACACAGTGAAAGGTGGAAATGCCTCTCAGCACTCAGAAAAAAGTTCACAAGGACCCAGCTCTTGGTAGACTCTTATCTAAACTTCGTGGGTGTGTGAATTTCAAGTCTCAAGCTTTGTGAGAACAGATTGAGGCACATTCTGGTATTCCTCCCCAGTGGGATCAGAAATACCCATGAAGAAAGTTTCTCATGTACTCTTTGCCAAACTATTTGCTCACTCTAAACTCCCACAATTTATTTTTCTGCAGTGAATTCTAATTTGCTTCAAAAGAAAAATCCAATACTAACATAGAAGAAAACTCCTTGCTGTTCAATGACACTGTCAGACAAAATCAAAATGATGTTCAAAAATTAGTAGTCTGGAAGATAATCTCTTTGGCAATTTGATTCTTATTGGAGAATATAGCTTCTGTATAGAGGAAGGGTTGTTTTTTTTTTTTTTTTTTTTTTTTTACTTTCCCACTGGATGCCTTCTGCAGGAATCTGTCACAGATTTTAGAGGCAACAGCTATCTTATTTCTAGAAAATGTAAATTCTGCTTCCTTTACATATATGCACAGAAAAGGAAGCATCCAAGTTTCCCATTCATCTATATATCCGGTAGTCCTGTGCTTGAAGACACAAATATACTAAATGACACTTATCCTTAAAATCTAAAAGAAGTTAGACCCAGCCCAATGGAAATCAGAGGCATCTCACAGGAATTCAATATACTATACTGATTATTTCGATGTACTTTTTGATATGATTTGGGAGAGGGAGGAGGGATAAGTGTATTAGATGAAAATTCTAAAAGAATTGTAGTCACATGTTTATAATTTTTAGTCTATTAATATGAGGATTAAGGAGAAAAGGGGGGAAGGAGATATTAGATATTGTTGACAAGGTTAACGCAAAATTAAAAATAACAAACATAGCCAATATTGCATTGTTTGTGATTTGGAAGGTATTTCCCCCAAAACAATAGGTTCTAGAGAACAGGATCAACTTGGTTAAGTGAGTCAAAGTGCAGTACAGATGCTGCTATCCAATCAGATATATTCCACCAATTGTCAGGACACTGGAAATGCCCTAAGTCTCATCTTGTCTTCAATCAACCTAAGATTTCGATTGTAAAGAGGAGTTTTACTGTAAGCAACACCACACATCTCATCAGATTCTAAGAGTCCTGAAGAAATGGTATTAATGACAGGACAGGTCTGGTTCACATCAGCATAGAACTTCCTTGTCCAGGAAAAATGGACCACGTGAGAGAGTGCCATAAGAGTGTTGGGGCATTGAACGTCTCAGTTGAATACAGAACTTATTTTAATTAACTGACTGAATCCCTTTCTTCATGATTTTTTTTCCCATAAATCTAATAAAAATCTAGAAACTAACTTGGTTATTTTGTCCACAATTTATAATGAGTAGTGGACTGGCCAAGATACTTTTGGAAGAAATAAAACAAGCTAAAGAAAAAAAAAACCCTATAAAATATATGAAGTGGAATGTTGGTCACCACATAGATAAGTGAGGGCTGTTTCCTTTTCCAAAAACTACTACTGTTGAATAACTCTCTCCAGAGTTGACTTTCAAGCATCTCAGAAATGATACCTTTCCTTAAAATTTCTATAGGAGGTAACCCTTGACAAGTTAGGTTTTCCAGAAGGACCAGCTGTTGCAGAATGCACCCAAATAGCAAGACTACTTGCCCAAAACGTAGAAAGACTTCTGCTTGCAAAAACGGGATGTGGCCTGTGCTGTCCATCCTCTTTCCATGTGAATGGTGTCTCTAATGCCAGATGTCATTTGGTTAGAACAAGGTCACTAAAGAACAAAATCAATGAGGTTTCTCTGAACATGCTGGCATATGGTGTCTGATTGAAAATGATGCTTGCTTTACACCAGCATCCACTGTCCAGACTGTGGTTGCTTAAAGGCCAAATTGATAATAAATTTGGGAGATTCCTGGACTATTTTCACATTTCCTGTGTTATCAAATGTCCTCTTTACTCCACTCCTTCACAGACATACCTATAAGTGTAGATGCTCTTAAAATGGGTCCAGCTAAAAGAAAACAACTCTTTTTAGAAATGACCCAGGTCAGGAGGCTTCCTGGTTTTTATTGCCACTTCAAAGCCAAACCAGATAAACTAGCTTAAGGTACTACTTTGACATTGAACGGAATTTGATACAGCTGTCTGAGTCACCCGAGTTTTGCGATCATAGGAATTTTGCTTAAAAGTCTCGCCTCTCGCCCATATATGGTAGGGTCCCCTGTGCTCTCAGTGAATTTATGTCAAGAATTTCTCTTCTATTCCCTGACCCATCAGAATTGGGACTTCTGGTGGTTCTAAGTGGTCCATCCCTCATCATTACAGAAAGTCACATGAGAGTTGTTAGCTCTGATACTCAATTTAAACTGTTTATGTTTCCTTTCCAGTATGCTCCGACCAGCAGCAGGGACCACAAGTGGAGCCTGGCAGTTGGAAAGTTGCAAATGCCTGGATGCCACATTTTCCATCTCTTTTAGATATCCTTGACTCATACATCCTGTCTGGGCTAATGTTGGTTTTCTGATTGCAGTGTGTCTGGAGTCTTAACAAGTGCCCAAGCCACCCTCAAAGGGTCACTGCTTGTTTCAAGTAGCACTTGTGCTTCCCCTGACCTCTCTGTCCCTCTCTGATTCCACTTAGGAGTCTACGTAGACACATTTTTGTACCAGAAAAATCATCCTTTACTTCAAGCCACTCTGTCATGTTGGTTTGCCTAGTACTTCAAAGATAATTTGACTAGGAAACGTCTAAGCCTAGATACGAGCAGATGATTTTTCTGGATGAAACAAGCTATAGTAGAGCTTTAAAAGGAAAACTTCCATTTCTAAGGAGAATAGGAAACTCATTCATATTCTCCTCAGGAAATGACCTGAGATGAAAATAAATGTGACATGCAAAAGATATCCACTGGTGTTTCTGGTTGCATCTGCAGCTAATGTCTAAGACTTTCCATTTTTCTGTTCAACTTCAAAAATAAATAGAGGGCTCAAGAGTCATCTCCTGAGAATAGAGCAAGAGATCAGTTCAACTGAGAACATTAGGCAACAGCAAGGAGCTGGAAGAAATATATTGATCTTTTTCTTTTGGATGCCTACAATGTAATGCCAGGTTAAAAAAAAAATAGCTAGAGGCTGAACAAAAAAGATTATCACATCCAAATGTCAAAATATTTGGATGATACCGTCACTATTTTTTAAACTGGTCATTTATAGAAACAGTTTTGCTCACATTCAAACTGTCATCCCAAATTTTTCATCAAAATTTCTAGCATGGAAAGTGTACACCTATGACATGTTTTCAATTGATCTAATATTAACAAAATTATAATTTGAAAAGACTTATGGCTCCCTCCCAATAGAAGATTTATTTTCTTATGTGCAGGGGAATATTTTTAAGAAAGTTTGGTGCATATAAATAGTCTGCCCAATAACCAAAACTTGACATCAACTAAATATTTGCAAACGTTCCAGAAATTCAGAGACATCATCATGTTTTGGTTTTTTTTTTTTTTTCCTCCCATTTTTCCATCGGTTCCAGCACTTCCTGCCCCAAGTTGTGACAGGAAAAGAAACTATCAAAATACAACAGGAAAAGCAGTTACTATCCTATGATTTAATAATTCATCTAGAATATCAGGAGATATTAGCAACTTCATAGGCTCTCCTAATTGGAAAACGTAAATGCTATCAAATGTTACACATGTAATAACCACCTCCCTTGAAGTTGGCTATAAGCAGTATTCAATCAAAAAGAAAAATAAACATTTTAAAAGGGGTAATGAATTACAAGGACAGATGCTTATAGGGCAAGTTGATTTTGGTCACTATTAATTATAGAACCATGACAGTTATAATAGTTGGTTAGATTCTCCACCTCCATATGTAGATGGCCCACATAAGACATTAATCATGAATTAATAACTATAAATCAGGGTAGATTTTTCATTATTAACTTATAATTCATATTGAAGAATAATCTACTCTTTAAATAAATCTAGAGTACAGTAGTATGATTCATTCTTAAGGCTGAATTTAATCATCTAATTATTTGAACTTACACTATGTCAAAGACATTTCACCAATATGTCAATTTCCCTTAAAACTTTTAGGTATTTACTATTTTGTCTTTCCTTATTCTGCCATAACCTGAAGATATTCAAAAGAAACTCCTTCCAGAAAGACAAGCACATTTCCCAGGACTCACATATCTCTTCCAAGTTTGAATTTCCCCCGCTGATCTAAATGATGAAAACTGTATTAGAAAGGAAGCACTGTAGGCTCACACTTTAGAAATTAGGTTGTGCCATTATTAAGGTGTAACCAGTAAGCCTTCTGTAAGCCAAATCACATCACCCTTTACTGCCTTTGGTCTCAAAGAAAATTTCAATAGATTTTTCAAAGGATGGAATATTTAAATTCACATGTTCATACTGCTCACAAAAGGAGACCATTTCAATTTTTCAACTAAAAAAAAAAAAAAGCTTCCTATTAAGAAATGTCTGCATTAAACTAGAACTGAAAAAAAATTACCTAACAGGAGATATATGATCATGTCACAAATGCTTTGAATCAAGCATTTTTTCCTGTTTCCTAAGTGACTCCTGATCATATTATTTTCTGACCTGTTCCCCTGAAATAATGCTTCCATACCCATCTTACAGAACAAGCCATTGCTATGAGGGGTGATGGAGGATACATGTCAGAAAAAAAAAAAAAAAACTACTATAACTTCCCCACTCATCTACTAGAGTATCTGAAATACCACCAGTTCAAAACCATTTCTTTCCGTTTCTTCCTTTAATGATCCTTCAGCAATTCCAGCAAATTAAAGTGACTCACACAAGTCCAAATCACATCTATTTTCCTGCCAGGACAGATCCAGAATTCTCTCAGAGATTCAAAGAAACTAATCCTGAATGGAGCTGAAACGGTACAGAGAAAGAAGTCAGAGCTGCTACAGAGAAAATGGTTAATGTTTTAGGGCAGAGCCTCTCTGCAATGATAAATTATGTCTTCTGCTCCTTAAATTCTCTCTACATTTTATCTTTTCACTCTTCAATCTCTATGCCTAAACTGCTTGCCCTCAACTGTAATTGCTTCTATTGCTCCTTTATGAGTCATAGTAGATTTAGCTAAGTCCACCTTGGAAAATTCTACTGGAAAGAGAACACCTGATAAAGTGATATCTCAGTGAATTACTGTTTCTCTTCCCAGCATTCCTATCCATATTTGGACTCTGTAGTCATGGCAGAGCCATTTTTCTTATATTAAGAACACAGTAAAATCTTTCATGTAATACAATTATTCTATGGTTAAATCATTCCTTTCTTAGAAAAATGTCTGCTTAGAAAATGATATATTCGATATACTACTTTGGAAAATTTAGGGGCTGTGAGAGATGATTAGCAGGCTTTTCCCTAGCTCATCATGAAAGTGAAGGGGGGAGGGGGAGAAAGAAACCCAATGAAAAAAATGTGCTTGGATGAAGAATTTAACATCCCAGTGGAAATTCTGTAAATCTCAAGACATTCTGAATGATGTTTAACAGGCCCCTACCTACCTCTGCTAAGGAAAAGAAAAGAGCGGGGGTGGGGGGTGGGGTGGGAAGGAAGCATGCACTTGATCTGTGATGCAATGCTTAAAAGTCTTTAAAAAAAGGTCTTTCGAACCCTTTCACCTACAGTAGTTGAGCTCAGAGAGACAGCGCCTTTGTATCCTGTTCTTGCCCACTAAGTACATCAGGGACTCCAGGAAGCAGGAACTGGGTTCTGAGTCTAAGAAACTTAAGGAATCCAGTATATTCTGAATTGTACTGATCTCTTCTCTTGGCTAGAGTAGAAATGTTCCATTGCACTTTACACACATGCTCCTTTATTTATGTGATTTTAGGGAGCACTTTGGCTCACCTTAGAATATTATTTATGTTTTGCGTTTGCTCTGAGGGCAAGAACACTTTCACTCCTCCCAAACATGCTGCACTCTTCTTTCTTGTAGTTTTAGCAGGACTGCTGCCCAACAACAACAACAAAAAATCATCAGGTTTCAAACAAACAAACAAAAAATACAAATAGTGGACAAATATTCTCACATTAGCGAAAAGGGGAACCAGGAAAGAGTCCCTGTGGTATGAGATTACTCTAGCCCAAGAAAGCACTGGCAATCAGGGAAGATAGCCCTCAAGATCGCAGAACACCAGGAGTGATGACATTTACACATGCACATGTGTTAACATGGTGAGAGGTAGGCGTGAAGCAATTTTACCATTTCCTGTTTCACTTGATAAGCATTACATTCATCACTGGAAGCTGCCCAACATCTTTGAAATATAATATCCTTATATGTTGGATATTATGAGTCCACGTTATGAGTCCCTCCATCCCAAGGAAAAAAAGAGAGAAAAAAAAAGAAATCACCCTCACATCTTTGGGCTTCTTTGCTGCACAGAAACTAAGCCTTCCAGTCAGACTTACCTAAGTGATGCTTGGATTCCTGAGTGAGACAGTACACAGAGATATTGATCTTCCAACAAGCATCTTTGGAGATAACCAGTTCTTCAGGGTCTTTGAGGGCACGGCTTCTCGTATCTGGACCCAACTATCATGAATGTAGCAGTAGTGTTTTCATTTGAGAAGCCTCTACATCCCAGTTGGATGTAATTTTTGAATTATACTCAACCAGGCTCTCTGGTCATCCTGCCAATAACCTCTAATAGACTTTTTTTTTCTGCTTAGATTATTCAGGATGAATTCTGGTGTTTGTAATAAGGACATCGAGCGACACATCACCCAGGGTTTTTCCATTCCCCTTTAGCTGATTATTATTTGATTTTGGTTCAGTATATAAGCTTGCCCTGTCTGCCCCACCCCAGTTATGCCTTTCAATGCTTCATATTTATGGTGATAATAGAAGAAATCGCCAACTTCCTCCTTTAATAGAATCAATAAAGTTGTGGTAAGAGCTGTGCAAAGTGAGCCAACAGACCCAATTATTTCTCTATTGAAGATTACACCAAGAGACATAATGACAAAAGAATGATGGCAATTATATAAGCACCACTGGGTATGTGGCGGCTGTAAATTAATTTATAGACAGGGACATTTATGGGAATAGGTCTCAGGATGGAGGGATCTTCTCAAATGGTTCCCAATGACTCTCATCTCTTAGTAGTCACATCCTTCTAGACTTCCCTCCATTTGTGTGTGGGGTGACATCTAAGGAATAGAATACAACAAATGTGATGAACTGTCACTCCTGAGATTAGATTATAAAAGTCTATGACTTCTGTCTTGGTTGCACTTTATCTGTTCTCCTGTCTTTGCTCTGAGGAAGTAAGCTGGAAGTACACTGCTCTGTCAACTGTCCCAAGGAGAAAACCACTTAATAAGGGGCTAAGGGATGCCTAAGGCCAAAACCCAATAGGAACTGGAGATGCTGACTCCAACTGCCCTCAGGTGCCAGTAACCACCTAAGCAGGAATGGAGGTGGATCCTTTCCCAGTCAAACCTTAAGACAATAGCACTTCTACCTACACCTTTACTTTGGCCCTGTGGACACCCTGGTCATAGGGACCAGCTAAGCTATGTCCAGATTCCTGACCCCCAGAAAGTCTGGGCTGCTAAATGTTATTTTGAGGCACTAGCTTTTGGTATAATTTGTTGTGTGAAAACAGATAACTAAACAAAAATGAAAGCTATATCTCTTAAAAATATAAATTTGGGGAATTAAGGCCTTCAATAACATTCTTAAAAATGAGAAGCCTTGTTTGACTTTTCTTTAACTGAGTAGTACAGTTGAGGTCAGAGACTTGAACAACAGCATGATACATTATGGCTGAAATGGTGCAAGAGGCTTGCGAGGAAGAGGAGTCCCTGGGTGGGTGGGGTCCTCTCACTGGGAGAGAAACTTTGAGTGGAAATGTTTAAAGGTGATTTGGGAGAGGATGGTTTTATAGGCAGCATGAAAGGTAAACCTCCTTTCCTCCCCATGAAATGTTCAGTAAACTCTACATTATTCTTTAAAGCATTTCAAGTTAAACTTGAGGAGAAAGTGAGATAATAAGACCTCTTTAGGAGTTTCTCAGACTTGGAAACTCAGGCTAAAATAAACTGAGAGCCTCCCTTTCATTAGGGAGTGATATTTCCATAAACTCAATGTCTAAGAAGTGAAAATGGGAAAGAATAATTAAGATCATTCTTTGAAAAATAAAATATATGTATATGTCGGTCATTACAATGTAATCAAGAGCATTTTAGTGGCCAAATGAATGAGATACATTAGTTTGTGCTTTCAGAAGGAATTATGAGGAAGGACAGGAATACTTTGGAGGACAGCCTGCTACCAGTTTAAAAGGGTAGGTCATCATATAATTCATATAACTCATCCATTTATTTTCATGGTTGGCAATTACTTCACCTGGCAATGAAGCAGTCTCAATTTTCATGCTAGGAGATCAATGTTCTAAAGAGGTAATAAATCTGGGATTATCTGAGAAAAGTAAAAAGAGGATAGCAAATACTCTTTGGAAAACACAGCATAATATATGAATTATAAACCCTGTGTTCATATATTTACTCACAATAAGATGCTAATGGACTCAAGAGAACATCTAGTTTATTTCTCACTGTCTTGGATGAGAACATCCAATTAACCTTGATAGTTATCTATTAAAACCTCACATATCTCCATGAAAGGTAATTCGACAATATTTTTATTAGCCCATTTCAGAGGCAAGTATATCTGACAAACGTCGTAAGTATTTTTTATCACATTTCACGTCAGTTATTGGACACCTTACCATCCCAGGCTCAAAACTGATCCTAGAACTGTTAACTTGCCAGAGAAACCTTTCTAAGCCCTTCTCCTCCTTAGTAATTCTGTTAATCCTTCTAGAACTTAAACATTTCCTTTCATTCTAACCCTGCTCCTATTAATCTCTAGCTAATCCCATTTTCTGGACTCGTCAGTTGCCTTCATTTTCCCATCAACTACTTACTGACTGCTCACTTTGTTGCAAGGACCCTTGAAACTGTTATGAATTACAGAAGGGAATGAAGTACAAGACTTATATAAGCAGTAAAAGATCCAATGCAATCAAATGCCGAAACGTCTAACTAAGGTAACAGTTTGGGGAAGGGGAATGGTCAGTGATGATAGAGTCCATCAAGATTACTTATATATACTTATACATACATGTACACATATGCCCCCTCCCCAGCATGTGGCCTGCAACAAATTCCATCAAGAAGCATAAAACCTGATGGTGGAGGGGGGGAGGACATTCCCCAGAGTAACACTGAGATACCATACTCCATCATGAGAAAGAAACAATCAATCTGAAGACCAAAAGTCAATGAATCTTTTCCACTGCCTCTAACAAAAACAGCTCCCCTGCTGAGGCCCATGCTAGTTGGCCATTCTGTTGGCTATTCTTTCCTCTCATATTCTAAGTTTCTCTTTCACAAGGGACTTTGTCCCTGCCTCAAATTAAATTTTACCCCAATGAAAAAACTTCAGCATCCATCCATCACTCACTGAGCCATGCAGCTCTCCTGACTGCAACAACCTCTACTCCTACTTGAGAACACTCTCTGGAAGCTGTGCCTCGGGCATTACCATTATCAGGGGTACTCTGGCACCAAAGGTTTAAATCTTTCTATCTCAGAACAGCCACATGGAACATTCAGCTCAAAAATCACCTCTTCCTGGATGGCCTCCCTCAATCCTTAGACTGCACTGACTTCCCTCCTCTGAGATCCCACATCAACTATAGCCACACATTAATATAACCTGTGTCACGTGATAGTTATGCAGGATCTAGAACCTAGAGATGACTTGAGAAATATTTATTAAACTAAACCCATTTTTCTCTAACACTCCAGTGTTTTCATTACATGTACTCAACCTCCAAAACTTCTCATCAGACCTCAAGCTCTCTCCTAGCAATCTGTCCTTACTTCTCTCTCTTATTGTAAGGCGCATCACCCACTCTCTTTCTGTTCCCTCAATGATACTCCACACGCAGTTTGGTATAGAAATCTCAATTTCTGCTATGGTCCCGACATTAGCCAATGATCATTCCTAGCTATTAGTCATGTGCTCCTCTCTGCAAGAGGTTATTCCAACTCATTCTTACTTTCTTCGGTGCTTCTGTCCAAACTGAGTTCTATTACTTTCAGTGTATGCATAAACTTTTTCCGTCTTCTACAACACAAAGAAAAGAGAAACTCTTTCGATTTCCTGTATTTCAACCCTCCTTCTATAAATATTGCAACATTTAAGCTCATCCTTTACAAATGGTGTAGGTGTCTGTCTTTTCTGAGGCTATAAACCCTTAGTAATGGGGTGATAATAAGGGCAATGACTATGACTTATTCATAATTGTACATGAGTGTAAAACAGTGCTTGGGACATACTATTAATAAAGACTTCTAAAATCTTTTTTTTTTTTTTCATTTAGAGAAGGAAGTAAAGAGGAGAAAAACAACCAGGAAGACAGTTAAATTTGATTTAATATTAATATGAATTAGCTACTGAGTTAAATGGTTTTCCTTTATAACATGTGGGTACAATTAACTTCTCCTATTAACAAAGGAGACCATACGATTTGGGGGTGTTCTATAATCATTATCCAGCTCCCAAGCAGCAGGGCTGGGATTGATCTCAGGTACCTCGGTGGCAGGGGCCTTATCAGCATTTATTGAATGCTTCCCAAGAAAGCATAGGATGCTAGCACTTCACATGTATGATATGAAAAGCTTCAAGCAGGAGTAGGAGGGGAGAACACAGGAACAATGAAACCAGCAGATTTTACTAATTGTAGCAAATCATCTCTGTTGAAGAGGAGAAAAAAGTTAAATGAAAGAGGTGATTTCAAATGGCTATGAAGAATGAAATACATTTCATTGGCAGTGGAGTACCACAAGGAAATATAAATTCAAAAACTCAATCAAACATATTTCATATCTGGAATATTCCAGGATTATGATAAAAATTATGGAAAGAGAGCTGATTGAAATACATAAAACCTTAAGAACTAGGACTCTGTAGGGAAGATATATCTGAATCAGAAGTATCTGTAATACAAGATAGAATATGATTAATGTAAAAACAAATTTATTTATTCATTCGTTCATTCAAATTCATTAATTAATTCATTATACTAGATATTTTTCTTATCTCCATTCTACAGATAGGGAAATTGAGATAGAGAAAGGCAAATGATTTGCCCAAGGTCAGACAACCTAGCAAGTGGCAGAATGGGGATTTGGCCCTTTCTCCACATCTTACCAACACCTGTTGTTTCTTGTGTTGTTGACTTTAGCCATTCTGACAGTGCAAGATAATATCTTTGTTTTTTAAGATGTTATTTATTTATTCATGAGAGACACAGCAAGAGAGAGAGGCAGAGACACAGGCAGAGGGAGAAGCAGGCTCCATGCAGGGAGCCTGATGTGGGACTCGATCCCGGGTCTCCAGGATCACACCCTGGGCTGAAGGTGGCACTAAGCCACTGAGCCACCCAGGCTGTCCTAGTGCGAGGTAGTATCGTAATATCTCATTGTATTTTTGGTTTGCATTTCCCTGATGATGAGCGACTTTGAGCATGGTCCCATGTATCTATCAGCCATCTATATGTGTTCATTGGAGAAATGTCTGTTTGTGTCTTCTGCCCATTTTTAATCAGATTATTTGTTTTTTTGGTGTTATCTAAGTTCTTTATATATTTTGGATACTAATCCTTTATCAGATATGTCATTTGCAAATATCTTCTCCAATTCCTTAGGTTGCTTTTTAGTTTTGTTTGTTATTCCTTTCACTGTACAGAAGTTTTTTATTTGTATGTAGTCCCAATAGTTAATTTGGGGAAAAAAAGAGATTTTTAAAGATGATAGAGAGACACTTTATGAAAAGTAATGTTTTATAGACATTAGAAGAAAAAAGAAAAGACCTGGAGCTAGAAGAAAGTTAATTCCAGGTGGAAGACACAGCTCAGCAGAAGGGTTGAGGTGGGAAAGCATTGGCAAAAATAAAGAGTACGCAATCTATAAGGGCAGTATTGAAGACACTTAAAAAGCTCTGGGCTCTCTCTCCTTTGCAAACGCCCTTTATGCATCAGATAACGGGATGCACTCCATGTTTGTTAGCTGGAAAATCATATTATCATAACTGTGATTGAAAAGACTAATCTGACAGTGCTGTGTGGTGTGAAATAGAAACATGATGACTTGATAGAAGGTGTTCATGAATAAAGTAAAATTGATGGAGCATAACACCTAACTGGATTTATCAGATAAAGGAGAGGAGAAAATAAAAGTCAAAAGATATTTCAACATTCCACTAGTCTAATAAAAGATCTTCTGTTTTAGGAAGATTAAATGGGAGGAAGGGTAAAAACAAAATGACCATAAGAGCCTAGCAAGGAAGATAGCAAAATGAATCAATAGAGAGATGCTAATGAATGCATGGCTTGATAAAAATTCTGAATAAGTAAGTGGCAATAGGAAGAGAAACGAGGAGCTAGAATATATTGCCAAAGAAGAATTAATAGAAATTAACATTATGATGAATACAATGAATAGAATTCACAGAATCAGGTCGAATCTAAGATTTTTAAGCTGGGGAAATTTGCAGTCCATTGACCGTAGTGAGGAATTTACTATAAGGAAAAGTTAGTTTGAAAATGGGGGAGAGATAAATTTAAATGTGGGCATGTCGAGTTGTATAATGCAGTCACAATTAACCTCAATCAAGCATTCCTAAAGTTATTTACGCTCACTCATACACTTTCTTTTTCAAGACTGTACTATATAAGAAGACACATGGAGCTTTCTATTTCAGATTTTCAGCTTCTGGAAACTCTCCAGACATTTGATACCTCTAAATATGTTGAGTAACCATTAGCTTATGTTTTTAGTCTCATGACATACTACTATAGCAGAAGTAGAGAGAATGGAAAAAACTGTTGGTTTAATTTTTCTATGCTTTAACTCTGATTATGTAGGAACCAGAAAATGTAGTCACAAATGAAATGGATCCTCACATCTGTCCATGATGTCCTACTTATCCATTGGTATGAAGGCCCAGCAATAATGAATCTAAAAACATTTTTATGTATATAAAAGTTACTTACTTCAAGAAAAATTGTCAGATGACTTTCATCTTCCTGTTTGGGAATATGAAGCATACAGTCGTATAAAGGGCTGACCGATTAAGGTTGCTTAATTAATAAACCAAATAAAACTATCAAATCCCATTTTATTAGAAAAATGATCAGAAAGAGTGATAGAGTTAATATAAGTGGGAAAAAATGTCCTGCACATTTTTAAAGTAGGTTCATTCAATTATTAAGCCATAGTTAAATGGCCCCCAAAATGTTTGAAACTATTATCTACTCTATATCCCATCCCAAAAAGGAAACCATTTCTCAACACATGAAGACTGATGCTGTTCAACAGAATAACTTGCTCATAGAAATCGTACAGTAGCAATATCTCGGTGATATGACCTAAGGTAATAAAGAAGGTGGATAAGCAGTCAGTGTTCAGAAGATCAAGGAATAAACATCCCCCTTACCTAGATATTCCCTCACACTATAGTCACTTGTCGGTGACCCCTGCAAATCATATCTCATGTCGAAAAACGTCTTCATCTAGACAAAATGTCTCCCCCATAAATAAGGTTAGCAATGTTTCTTTCCTCTACAGAGACCCTAAAATTAAGATGTTTCAGTATTTTCAATGATATTTATATCCAACTCACCTATTATAATCTTTATATTCAAAAATTTAAAGACAATTTGTTTTAAATTGGTGGGTTCTGCATTATGTATTTATCAACGATTAAAATGATAAATAACAGAACAGACATAAAGAGATTGGTTAATTTGCGTCAAAAATAGTTCACCAGAAATAATATTTTTTCAATAAATAAGAGTGCTTTGCCTGTGTCAACTCAATAAATCCCTATATTAAGGTTGTGTGTGTGTGTGTGTGTGTGTGTGTGTGTGTGAATATGAGCCCTGAGCTAACTATTTGAAATCTCTTCACTAGGAGAGAGATTTAGCTTGAGATCGGTATAGCAATTCAAACTGTGGAGAAGAAACCAAGAAACTTAACCAGGGTTTCATTCATTTGAGAGATCTCTTCACAATCTGCCTAAAGGGTTGAAACAGACTCCGCTGAATGTGGCAGAGGTCTCTGTCCCCAGACATCCCCTTCTCGAGTTACAGAGCAACTGCTGTAGCCTTCACCACAAAAACAGAGCACACCGAAATGCACTGTGAAGGACAACCTGCTCGCATTCCTTCTTGATTGAACAATATGTTTCTGCATCTGACCAGATGAATATTTCTGATAACATCAGCCCCCAAATCCAAAAACTTTCTGCAGCCAGACATTTAGTTCAAAATCTCCCCTAATTGTTGCCAACACGGCAGCTGCCAGCAGCTCAAACCTGACCAGCAGAGCATTTTCCATTCTCCTACCACTAAGAGGGTGAGGAAAGGAGATCTTCCCTGGCCATGACTATCTGATCTGGCACAGATTGGGGCAAAAGTTGGGGGAAGGGGAAAGGGAAAAGGTGAAAATAGTTGGCTCTGCTAGGATAATGAGAAAGTCCCAAAATAGCCTCTGAGCTCTAAGCGACTTTGCATCTTTGTTGGGGATAACAGAAATACCAGAATATGTGCAATCTTATTTTTAGTCTAATTCTTTGGAAATAGTTGTATTTCACCAACTTCAACAAGTTCAGTGAAAGGATAAAGAATAAATGTACAGCTCATGAGCATGCTGTTCTGCTTATTAGATGAAATGAATTGGATGAAACGGATGATTTATTTCCCACTTTTCTAAAAGGAAAGGGAAAATATGAAACATTGAAATCCATCTAGGCAAACAAACAGATTACATTTAAGCCGTGACTACCCAAATAATCCAGACTGGTGTGTGCCAGTGGGATTCCCCTTTTTATTCTCTTTTGATTTGTTGAATAAAGGAAAGGCAGAGATTATGGTGGTTAGAACATTTTCAGAAATATTCTAGTCAAAATCTCTAGCTCATGGGTGGCTGGATTAACACTGAGCAGTTCTAAAGGTCTGGGCCTCACAAAACTATAATAGCCTCTGTACAGAAGGACTTCGCGGAAATCCAAAAATCCTTCAGCTCTGCAGAGAGATTTTTGCCAGGACACAGGTCATTGCCAATAAGTCCCAGAGGAAAGAGAAATTCCACAGTAGAGACATGAACCTTACTTAGTAGCTGTTTAGCAACGAGGAGCTACCATTTGCTAAACAGTGTGGTAGGCCCTAGATAATCTCCATCTTCTGGGTAATTGTTGCCAAATTGGATCTTTAACGATGGAGTGTCATGTAATAAGCACTATAAGTGACAGATCCACAACATTTTGCGGGAATTGAAATGAAAACCAATTCATTCAGCCTGAAGAAGTCAAGTCTTGAATTATGAAAACAAGATTACATGGAGATTTACCCGGAAAGACTAAGGAGATATAGTAATTTAGAAGTGAAAATAGCAGGCTCAAAGGCATAGAAGCGTCAAAGGGAGTTTATTCAAAATTCTGGGAGTCAAATGAAATAAACCAAAAATGTTATAGGCTGGGAAGGGAGATTACAGAACAGGCTGCAACTTCCTCCATCATTGTCTGCGCACCCAACTGCAATGGGACTTGGCAAGAGGTAGATTCTCATTCTTCACTCATTGCATCCGGATTTAGCCGTGTGACTTGTTTTGGCCACCAGACCTCATCAAAGATGACACAGACAGAAGTTTGAAAAGCACTTACACTTTTTACAGGGGAACGAACCAAAAGGCCTACTATAAACACATGCCTGCACCACACCCATCACTTGCCCACAGCGCTGCCAACCACTGATCATGTGACTAAGGCCCGCAGAAACCAGCAAGGCCGCAGGTGATCAGCCAAGTAACCCCACCCCCATAAATGAGTCCAGGTAAAATTAGAAAAAAATTTCTGACTCTGAGAGGAGTGAGCTAAGAAATTATTACTCTCTTAAGACACAAGTTTTTGGTCTGGTAGGTCACATTGCTAAAGCTAACTGATGGTAGAAATGTTATAGAAGAGTATTATTAGGGCTCTTAAAAGTGAAAATGTAAAAAGTGCATAGCTGATTCAATCTAGTTTACCAAAGAAAAATCTCATTAAATAAAGAATTAAATAGTTCATAGACTCTCCAGAAGAACCAGATGATTAGACTGTGGAGCCAAAAGCAAAGTCCAAATTACCCTGCAGCAACTTTCTCCTGGATGCACCACTGCCTCCAATACAGGCTCCAGCCACACAAAATTGCATCTCTCGCTTTGGATGCTGAGCACTTGGTGCTCTTGGTAGCATCCCTCCAACTTTTGGAAACTCCATGATAACTGTCGCCCACCTCATCATGATAAATTTCATATGCCACCTTTTTATTTGCATTGTTCCCTTCCAAAGTAGAGTCTTCAGTAGGTCGCCATGATTCGCACAGTCAGGAAATATGCCCACCTCCAGTAATAGAGCAGAGTACTGGGAGAGTGGATCTGTGGTGTTGACTTTGTGGAAAAATTGGTTTATAAATTAAGAAATGCCCTAAAGGGCAGCCCAGGTGGCTCAGTGGTTTAGCCCTGCCTTTAGCCCAGGGCATGATCCTGGAGACCCGGGATCGAGTCCCATGTCAGGCTCCCTGCATGGAGCCGGCTTCTCCCTCTGCCTGTGTCTCTGCCTCTGTATGTGTGTGTGTGTCTCTCATGAATAAATAAATAAAATCTTAAAAAAAAAGAAAGAAACGCTCTAAAGTACAGTGTTCAAAGGTGCTGAGCAGCCAAAGATAACTTCTAAATGTCATTAGAGTCTACTTCTTCATCTATACACCTCTATTACTTAAACATACAAAAACAATAGGAACAGATATATTCCTCCTAATATAAGTCAACCATCACTCCACAAATAAAAGTTTCCTCCTACTCCCCAAAGGGAGATGTCCCAAAGTTTCATCAATACAGCAAGTAGTGCCAAATCTAGGATCTCCAAATGACATCATTATTCTCCTAGGGCTATCATGATCCTCTCTTGGTGCTCAATATTTTGGCCAGAATGTAATGTAATGTATACATAAAAGAGGAAAAGAACAAGAGGGGATATTTTTATTAGAATATTCAAATGTATACATGAGACATGAAAGAAAAAAAAAGATATTGTAAATGGTCAGGAAACTTCATTTAGATAAAGCACTGCTCCCCCTTATCTAGACCATATTCCCTTTGCCCTCAACCAGGTACTCAGTAGGTGAGGGTTCTCTACCCAATGAGATAACCCAAACCCCTATTCCTAAGAGATCTGAGTTCAGAGGTCCTATCTTTTGGTTATAATCTTTAATTAATTTTTTACACTGGTCCTAACAATCCCATGGTACGCCCTGTCCCCACTGTATACGAGCCACACTAACAGCAGGTGAAAAAAAGATCCTTTTGTGAGACAAATTTAGCAGAAAGTAATTGGTAATATAGGACAAAGCCAGTCCACTATTCCTATCTCCATGAATTTGGAATTCCTTCTTTAGAGCCTAGATGAAGGACCAGCAACCTTTCCCTTAAAGGGCAAGATGGTAAATATTTTAGACGAGTCCACACAATCAAGAGCATAATGTGGGTATTTGTATACTAATTTAAATTGATACTATCTAAAAATATAAAAACCAATCTAACTCGCCAGCCATTAAAAAATAAAAATAAAACACAAAAACAGGCCATGGACTAGATTTCACCCCCCCCCCCCCCCCGGGCTATAATTTGCTGACCTTTAGTCTAGATTATACAGGTGTTTTGGGCATGTCAATTTATTTTGGCTTTAGTAACCAAGTCCAGATTCCAATCAATGAACAATGTAAGCAATCAGGACCACTCCCAGCTACTGGTGTGTGAACCTATATCAGGGAATTCAATCTAGTATAAGATTATCCACCGCTTTTCTTGATCTACTACCCACAGAATCTATTCTTGCACGTCGACTCCCAGTTCTTCTTATATAAAGTAGCAAAATTGTGCCATCCTTAACTGTAAACCTTATCCTTTTAGGTTTTATTTTACAACTACCTCTACCCTCACCCAAGGACACTGATTCTAGTTATAGATCTGGAGATGCTAGGGTGCTTTTAGGGAAAATGATGTTATTGGGAGAATTGCCTCTCCCCTTTCAACTTTATTGCTTTAGGCAAAATCATTCTAGATTCATCAAGCAAGGCAGAAATAGTCTCATTAGACAAGAAAGAAATCTCAGCTTCTTGCAAAACCGCAAGAAAATTAGCTATTTTAGGGAAATAAACCTATTTAGGGCTGTTAGTTAGCTTATCACTGTTCCAGGAATGCTTGAAATCTATACAGCAAACCATAAGACTCAAGGCTCAAAAGTCACTGGCAACACTGCTTCTCTTGAGACAACCCTATTGCCATGGGGCACACATATCACAAACGCCCAAGCTCTTATCCAAGTCAAACTATGGATGCTATTGCTAGAACCTCTGCCACAACATCTGGAACCTGGATGCTCCCAACTGCACCAGAACCAGATGCTCCTGCTTCTTTCTGTCACTAGCTTCCAAATCATAGGCCCAAATCAGTAGTCAGATTGGCAAACTCTGGGGTATATCTTGTACCCTCAGTTATAAAAAATATATGAATATTAGAAAAGCTATATTCCTGGCTTCTACCATGAGGAGGTACAGAGCTTAGTTCCTGGGAAGGTAAATAAAATAACTAAGTTTCAAAGATGCAAGGTGACTTGCTCATGAGCATTTAGCTAAGAAGTGGAAGCTCCAACGTTCTAAAGAAGCTCTCTGTTCCCTGAGCTCCAGCTCCTCACCGCCACACAACGGCCACTCTGTATAAATGGTAATCACATATAAGGGTATACATAAAATTACTAAGACATTGTGTGAAAGTAAGACAAGAAGACGACTGACAATGAATCATTAGCAACTCCATATTATCGCATGTGGAAGAAGAGACTCATCTGAAGGGGACTGAGAAGGGTCAGGGAGTTAAAAAAAATAGGACAGTATGGGTGTCAAGGATGTCGAATTTTCTTTTTGAAGAAGAAGATGAAGTGGCAGGGATGGAGTGGCTGGGGATGTTGAGAAATGACTGGAACATCGGCCACAGACACTCTAGGAAAAACCAAAAGGGCATTAGAGAGAGCCATGCCCAGGCTTTTTCTGCTTTCAGATTCCAGCTAAGGCTTACATCCATGAGTCTGAAGATGCTTTCAGAAGTCCTTCTATAAACCCAAAGGCAATGGCCATAACAATAAGGCAGTTGGGGTTACAATAGAATGTAGCATAAAAAAAAGGAAGCGAAGAACGTTAGAGGGGTCTTCTAAGTAACAGATCAAGAACCTATGCTGGATTTGTTAGAAAGTGATCTGAGAGAGTTGCTAAATAATATGGGGGTTTCAAGAGCCTGGAAGTTTCTATGCAAAAATGGTTTGCGTGTAAATGAAAGTTTTTCATCAAAATAGCAACTGAAGAAGACAGAGTGAAAAGCATGTGGGGAAAAGAAGAAAATGAGGGGGTAGAGAAGATGGAAAAAGGAGCCAATCAGACTGAAGCTGAGATTTGAAACGAGCTTATTTGAAACAGATGCTGGAAGCAAATAGCCCCATGATCCTTTCCCTAAGCAATGACATTTATTCCAGACTCTAAAATTACGCAAACACTTTCTTCAAGATCAATGACTTGATAAAGAAGAAAGAAATATTTTCTAACTTCTCAGAAAACAGAGCTAATTTTTTATTTATTTTTTTTATTTTTTGAAGATAGAATTCAGAGAAACATCTACCTAGGTACTATGACTCTTGTAGAGAGCAAAATCGATTTGATGATGCCACATCCCAACACCCACATAGAAGAGAGACCATGTTATTATCATGTATCACAAAACATCTTTTATTATCTCTAAAGATATGTAAAATATTAAACTATGAAAGTAAAACATTCAAACTCTTTCATTCGGTCACTCAATTAGTATTTATTATTTTTCCTAAATACCAGGAACTATGCTAGGCATTTGGAATACAATTATGAACAAAAAATCTATTGCCATTCCTGTGGAGCTTACAGACTAGTAGGGAGACCTTAGTGACTTAACAATGGCATAAATATGATTATAGAGTTTAGTAAGCATCACGATGTGCAAATAGAAAATGCTATAGGAGCGCATGCTAAAGGAGACTCTAAAGTAGTCTGGAGGGTCAGCTAAGTCTATAGTGGCAGTAATGCTTTATGAGTGCAAGGGAATGAAAATTTAGAGGTGTCAGGAAAAGAAGGTGTGGTCCAGGTTGAAAATCTGAGTGGGCACCTGGGTGGCTCAGTGGTTGAGCATCTGCCTTTGGCTCAGGTCATGATCCTGGGGTCCTGGGATCGAACCCTGTGTTGGGCTCCCTGCAAGAAGCCTACTTCTTCCTCTGCCTATGTCTCTGCTTCTTTCTGTGTGTCTCTCATGAATAAATAAAAATTAAAAATAAATAAAGAAAATCTGAGGCAGAAAGGACTCTGGTGAATTCTAGGAACTGAAAGATGGCTAGAGGGTAAATTATTAAATGAAAAGCAGTCCGTGATAAACTAGTCAGAGGAAGGAAGCCCAGATCACATAGTTAGTAAATAGATATTATGGCCACAAAATCGTAAAAATTAATTAATTAATTAATTAATTAGTTAATTAAATTAAATCTCCCTCAAAAGCTAGCTATCCATGAATAGTTTTGAGAAGGAAAGAGACATAATCAGATTTTTTGTATATTTTTATTGGAATTCGATTTATTAACATATAGTATAACACCCAGTGCTCATCCTGTCAAGTGCCCCCCTCAGTGCCCATCACCCATTCACCCCATCACCCCGCCCACCTCCCCTTCCACTACCCCTTGTTCATTTCCCAGAGTTAGGAGTCTCTCATGGTTTGTCTCTCTCTCTAATTTTTCCCACTCATTTTCCCTCCTTTCCTCTATAATCCCTTTCACTATTTCTTATATTCCCCGTATGCATGAAACCATATGATGATTGTCCTTCTCCGATTGACTTACTTCACTCAGCATACTACCCTCCAGTTCCATCCACGTCAAAGCAAATGGTGGGTATTCATTCTTTCTGATGACTGAGTAATATATTCCACTGTATACATAGACCACATCTTCTTTATCCATCATTTGTCGATGGACACCAAGGCTCCTTCCCCAGTTAGGCTATTGTGGACATTGCTGATCTAAACATCAGGGTGCAGGTGTCCTGCGTTTCACTGCATCTGTATCTTTGGGGTAAATCCCCAGCAGTGCGATTGCTGGGTCGTAGGGCAGGTCTATTTTTAACTCTTTGAGGAACCTCCACACAGTTTTCCAGAGTGGCTGCACCAGTTCACATTCTCACCAACAGTGCAGGAGGGTTCCCCTTTCTCCACATCCTCTCCAATATTTGTGGTTTCCTGTCTTGTCAATGTTCCCCATTCTCAGTGGTGTGAGGTGGCATCTCATTGTGGTTTTGATTTGTATTTCCCTGACGGCAAGTGATGTGGAGCATTTCCTCATGTGCTTGTTCGCCATGTGTATGTCTTCTTTGGTGAAATTTCTGTTCATGTCTTTTGCCCATTTCATGATTGGATTGCAAATGACATATCAGATAAAGAGCTAGTATCCAAGATATATAAAGAACTTGTTAAACTCAACAGCAAAGAAACATAATCAGATTTTTTTTTATCAATGAACCAGTATCTATTGAATGCATAGAAAAGGAAAAGAGTAGAGGTGGTTTCAAGAGTCGATTTTGTTGCTTTAACCAAAATGACAATATTGTAGTGGAGAGAAGTGGATGCTTTAAGGGATGTGTAAGCATATGGATTAGAAATTCCAGGGAAAGAGGGAGGAAATTACAATGGTAGTTTTTCCCCTATTTCTAGCTTGCACAAGTGGATAAATGTTAATAACAGCACTGAAACATGAAATCTTAAAGGACAACCAGCTTTTAGGTGAAAAAATAATGAATTTTAGGTATATTGAGTTTGAGTGAAAAATGAGATACTTAGAAAGCAATTGACTTCAGTAGCCCACAGGAAGATTGACTGGAGGTACACATTTGGGACTCATTAGTTGTGCAAACTATACATGAAGCCGTGAGCACGGATGTGATTTAAATCTGTGAAGAGAATGGAGAGAGTATCTACAGAGGGACAAAAAGGAAAGAGCTAGGAGGAAGTCTTAAAAACATCATATCTAAAGTCAGAGGATGAAGGCAGACACCTTTCTGAAAGAAACGGAAAGAGGTCACCCAGGGAGATAAGAGAAAGCAGAATTGCAGAATTATGTGTCCATGACAACAAGGAAAGAGGATTTCAAAGAGGAAGAGATGCTTGAGATTTTCAAATGCTACTTAGAGGTCAAGTAAGATACACTGAAAAATGTTCATTGTGTTTAGTGACATGGATCCTGAGGGTTCTTACAGACATTCTTTTCATGGGGTGATAGAGTAGAAGTCAGAATTGGAGTGTATGGTGTGAGGATGAGTACAGAGAAAAAAGAAGGATTGGAAGCAGACAATTTATTTCGAGAAGCTGAGCAGGGAGGGCCAGAGGGAAAAAGATGGACTTCGTTGGGCCTGTCCTAAAGAAGAACTCATCCAATTTGTTTTTAATCTATACAATTAAAAAAATAAAATTTAATAGAGCATTTAAAATTGGATGATTTCACATAAAAATCCAGCTGTCCTTGAAATGTCCACTAATCTGACTACACAGATTTATATTACTGCCTCTCATCTGCCAAAAGAGAAACAGTTTGGAGAATTTAAATAACTTGCCCAATATCCCAGCTAGGAGGGGTTGAGGCTCGGCTGAAACCATGTCTGAGGATTTCAAGTCCTGTGTCTTTTGTATAATTCCACCCTTGATTCCCATGAAGCTTTCAAGATCACAAAGTGTGCATTCCAGGGCAATTCTGGAGTGATCAGAGGCACCCATTTCAGACTTTTCTTTATTTGACCCTGACCTGGAACCAATCTGCACTCTTACATGTGCAGGGTGAAATCAGAGCCCTACTGTCTGGGGTTCTCTGCCCTGGCTTCTGCAATTTCTGGGACTGAAAGAAAGTTCCTGTTTGATATGGTCAAAAGAAAGCCGTGGAGATCCCTGGAGACATTTCTCTAAGGATCAATGACTGCAGATGTGCGTACACACTGTCAGTCATGACTCACTAAATGATGAGAGTCAGAAAGAGTCAAGAATCCAATAAGAAATAAAGTACTTGGCCAGCTTCACGTTTTATACTCACAATGGCTGCCTTCCAAATGTCTGGTCTCTGGGATGGAAAGATCTTTCCTTAATTCTGGTATGGCCCTCAGTTCAGGGGGAGCTACTGTTCCAGAGATCAATAAAACCCAACGTGAAGACTATACTTTCTGCATTTACTAGGGAAACTCTTAGCTACTCTTTTTTTTTTTTTTTTTTTTTGTGGGAGGGGTAGCTGTTGTTTTATTCAAAGAACCTACATTTTACTTTAATTCTGTGATTCTTACCTGCTACAGAGAAGACATAATTAATGTAATTGATTATAAAATTAAATGTTTCCTTTCATAAGCATCAGAACTTATTTGTTTTTTAAGATTTTATTTATTTATTCATGAGAGACACAGAGAGAGAAAGAGAGAGAGAGGCAGAGACACAGGCAAAGGGACAAGCAGGCTCCATGGAGGGAGCCCGATGTGGGACTCGACACCGAGACTCCAGGATCATGCCCTTGGACCAAAGGCAGGCACTAAACTGCTGAGCCATCCAGGGATCCCAGAACTTATTTTTTAAAAACTTTGTTTTTCTATATTGTAAACTCTGGACACACATGGAAGAATTATTAAATGCCTTTTGTTTTCAGAATTAGTTGGGTGTTTATTTTCCTTCTTCTTTCCCACCATCCCATCACCTTTCTGCCACAAGCCTGGACAATGCAAGAGAAAAATTACTCAGCCTTCCATTTGCAGACCCTCAGGAAATGTCCTGAAAATGGCAAACATTTATTAAAAAGGCAATCAGTTTGAAATTTTCTGTCATCTTAATGAGAACTTAAATCAATAGTTTAGAATACTAGAAATATATTTAACAATAAATAAATAAATAAATAAACAAATAAATAAATAAATAAATAAATAAATCTACAAGATATAGAGAGAAATACATTATTTTATTTTGAAAGCAAGAGAGGATGTATTTTAGTTTTGTATCCTTCTGAGAAGATAGCGAAGCATTATCACCACAAGAAAATATATCCTCCAAAATGAAAAACTGTATTTCAGAAATTTAAATTAGCACAAATTCATTGCTGATGAACTAATAAACTATAAGCAATTAAGTGTTTTCATTAGATTTATGTATTAGTATCTCAGGCAGTGAAAGTAAAAATGATTTTATTTCACATGACCCACTATTAAATTTTCTCTGAAATACTTCCACATAAATAATTTAGGCTAATGCAATAAGATGTATTTCTTCCATGAACCTAAAGGAATTTTATTTGAACACACTTAAGAAAATAAATGTGAGGTACCTGGGTAGTGCAGTTGGTTAAGTGCTCAATCCTTGGTTTCAGATCAGGTCATGATCTCAGGTTCCTAGGATCAAGGTCTGCATCAGGCTCCATGCTCAGTTGGGAGTCTGCTTGTCTCCCTCTGCCTCTGCTCCTCCTCCTGCATGTGCTCGCTCTCTCTCTCTCCAAAATAAATAAATCAATCTTTAAAAAATTAAAATAAATCTCATCCTTAAAAATTAGCCATCCCAAATTTTTATCTGACACATCAAAGAGTCAAATAACAGTACATACTTCTTGCTTATTTGTGAACTTCTTGAGCATAATGCAAAAACCATGAAGGTTACTATAATAGCCTGGCTTCCTGGAGACCCACTCTGAGGTGGAGGTCAGAGGTTAGCATGCAGAAAGTTTATCAGTGAGTGTCCTAAGAGTCAACACCTGAGAAAGGCAAGAGAAGGAAGGAAGAGTGGACAGAGGGAGGTGATGGTTGCCCTACAGTCTCAACAAAGGCCTCAGTCAGCCTAACACTGAATTCTAAAGCTGAGATGACCCTTCAGAGCTCTCCTGATTGACACAAGGGACCTAGATTTTTAGAGCCCATGTAAATCAATACTGGACATAGACCTCTCGGGGATGAGAATATGACCTTGTGCCGTGTTGATTCTGTTAGTAATATTCAACCATCATTCCACAATGAGGCCCTAAGAGTCCCATTTTAACAAACTGATCTAGAACATTTGGTATTTAAAAAATAGATAAGGAAACCATACATATCAATCATCCAGGCTTTTATGAGACACGAATTATACATGTTCTAGCACTTATACAAGACTCTAAAAGACCCTGACTTAAATCTCTCGTAGGTCATGTTCAGCTGGTATCTTTAGTGATACAGTCAAACCTCACTTGACCAATTTAGGTGACTGAAGTTACTTACAGAGCTTGCTTGTCAAATCAGAGTCAGAGAAATCAGAGATTTTATCTGGTATCCAATTTTACTAAACGATTATAAGGATGCAACAAGCACAAGGCTCAGTCAAAACAGCCATCTGAGACATCCATGGCAGCTCCCCAGATTCTGGCTCAGAATAAATTAATCCTCTAAGTGAGTTTTATGGGGTACCTCATACAGCTGGAACATTTAAATATGAAACAACTCCAAGGAGTGGTATTGCCTGCATTATCCAGGAATCCATGTCTTTTGGATCCTTGGTTCTATTTTTCCAGGAAATCCTTAGCTAGAGGCATCCTGCTAAAGGCATGTTCAAAGTTAAGGGCTTTTTTTCATAACAAAGAACATTAGCCAAAGGTCAAGTTGACAAGGAGATGAGATTGGGTCACTTACTTTCTTTTCTTTCTGCCAGGAACATTCCCACCATCCATAAAAGGGGGTGAGAGGATCTCTGAGCATCTGCTTTAACTCCTTCTCACAGTCACTTAATGTTAAAATGCACAAATGGGACAAAAAGAGAGTTCATTTACCTCTAGGATATAATTTATAAACCAGAGTGGTACAAGTAAAACAGAGATTCATGAGGTTATGCAAATGTAAATAATGGCATAAATATAAGGGAGAGTACATCACCTTGGGTAAAAATGGTGAGAGGTCATCATCCAAGATGAAATGGGGCACTATGGCAACAAAGAGATGGAAAGAGGGGTTGAGATCTCAAGACAGTAGATGCTCACCACATCCTCAGAAAAGAATTGGAAGGTCAAAGTAGGTCAAGGTTAAGACTAACAGGTTTTTAAATTATACTGTGGGTTGTCTATCCACCGCAGAGCCTACCACTTACTGAGTTTCTGAGAAGAGAAAAAAAAATGCTGATGAGTCAAAAAAACAAAAACAAACAAACAAACAAAAAACCTTGAAAAAGTCTCTTGGGCAATTTGGAATGAAAGGTAAAAGGAATAAAAAGAAACAACCTGGAAACCGCATAATTCTGAGGCTATACCTCAAACTTCCTTTAACATGCTTCCAAAATACTACTTCTACTTCCTTTTTCTATCTCTTTCTACTCCTCCATCTACTCCTCACTATGTCTGAAGACCCTATCCACAACCAAGAAATGACCCATAGGCTTTTCAAGAAAATCTTTAAAATAATTATATGAATGTGCATAAAAACATCTGTCAGATCTTAGATCTGTGCACTTTCTCTCACCTATTTCTGAATATTTTTAAAGAGTGTAAGAATCAGTTATGGTCTGCCTTTCATTTTCCCTCTTTTTTTTTTTTCTTCGATGCAATCACAGACACAGTTCCTAGAAATATTAATAATATTCTCTTAAAGGAATTTTCCAACACAAGGTCAAAGATAGATATTTAAAAGATAAAAAACTGCTTCAGGATAAAATTATACTCCAAGTAAGTTCTGTGAAAATACTTAATGGAAAAGTCAAGTAATTTATTCTCTAAAAGATTTGTTTCCTGCTGTATAATCTATGAAGAAGTTACAAAAAAAGAAAGAAAGAAAGAAGAAAGAAAGAAAGAAAGAAAGAAAGAAAGAAAGAAAGAAAGAGAAAGAAGGAAAGAAAGAAAGAAAGAAGAAAGAAAGAAAGAAAGAAAGAAAGAAAGAAAGAAAGAAAGGAAGAAAGAAAGGAAGAAAGAGAAAGAAAGAAGAAAGAAAGAAAGAAAGAAAAAGGGAAAAAAATGTGAACCAGCAGAAAATTACCAGAGAGGAAAGGTAGCAAATATATTTCAGGATAAGCAAACTGAACTTAGATCGTTCATACGTCAGATACTTTTCAAACATCAGAAAGCACATGACCTGCTAGGGGGTATCAGCCGAGAAGACCCGCTGATTGGCATTTATTTGGCAAATAACTAAGAACCCAGGGTCGGAGCTTCAGGGGGGCTGACAAAATTGGAAAGCAGATGTGAACTCAGAAAATGGAGCTCACAAAATACTGATGACTGTGGCTCAGGAGCACTATCGCCACAGGCAGCCCGTAACCTAAGCCCATGCCAACCTTGCCACACCCCTCAGCATGACTTCGATTTCGCTTTAAGGATCTCCTTGTATGGAATCCTGCGTTACAGAAGTAGGTGTTAGGGAAGGTTTTGGAGGAGAGAGGGAAGAGGGGGCTTTACTTTGCACACCTACAATAATGTGTGCAAAACCTCTCCAGCAAACATACAATTCCTCTCCAATTTCTCTTTAGCACAACTAGCCGAGGAGCCTTCCCTCCCCTCTGACTCCTCCCTGGTATAAGGCCTAAAATTCAGGCTCAAGATTGTATGTTGCCTTGACAACTATTGAAATCCAGAGCGCATGGACTGGCCTTCCTCTGCTGTGGCAGCCTGGATCCCTGAGCCAAACAGCCCTCCGTGTCAAAGAGACCAGGTGTGGTCTCTGCTCGTCCCTGAATAGCAGGTTGCAGTTCCCTGCCAACCAGCAGAAGAATTCAAATGAGCTAATGACACCCTCCCACCAGACCCAAGGGGCACCCATTCTGTAGGTACTCTGAAGCCTGCCTTCCACAGCCCCTGGGCTGTTCTGACTGCAACCTGGAGTAGCCTACATGACGTGCGGTGGCCTCTTCCCTGAGCTGTGAGCCTATGTGACTGATAAACTGCTCTTGTGATTTGTCCAGTAATCCCCATAATCTGGGGGCAGGAATCCCTCCACCACCAATGGGGTAAAGAGGAGGTAAATAAAGCCCTGTGCCTTCACCACATCAGCCTCAAGAATTGGCACTTCCAGTCTCCTTCCTTCCTTCCTTCCTTCCTTCCTTCCTTCCTTCCTTCCTTCCTTCCTTTCTTTCTTTCTTTCTTTCTTCCTTCCTTCCTTCTTTCTTTCTTTCTTTCTTTCTTTCTTTCTTTCTTCTTTCTTTCTTTCTTTCTTTCTTTCTTCTTTCTTTCTTTCTTTCTTTCTTTCTTTCTTTCTTTCTTTCTTTCTTTCTTTCTTTCTTTTCTTCTTTCTTTCTTCTTTCTTTCAGATTTTATTTATTTATTCATGAGAGACAGAAAGAGAGAGAGGCAGAGACACAGGCCCAGGGAGAAGCAGGCTCCATGCAGGGAGCCTGATGCGAGACTCAATCCCAAGATCCCGGGATCATGACCTGAGCTGAAGGCAGACACTCAAACACTGAGCCACCCAGGTGCTCCTTCTTTGTGGTCTTATCACCTAAATGTGCATACCTCCACACTATAGTTTAGTCTCGGCATCCCCCTCCTCTCATTTTTACATTTTATCCTTTATTTTATTTTTTAAATTCTTAAAAAGATTTTATTTATTTATTTGAGAGAGGGAGAGAGAGAGAGAGAGATGAGCAGAGTGAGAGGCAAAGGGAGAAGTAGTGCCAGATGCAAGGCTCCATCCCAGGACCCCAGGGTTACCACCCAACCCAAAGGCAGACACTCAACCACTGTACCACCCAGGTGTCCTTCCAGTCTTTCTTAAGGATGTAAATCTTTAGAAAGAGCTCTGTTCCCTCTAACCTTCAAATGTTCATTGCACCATGTACCACTTGAAGAACAGGGTAGGCCAGTCGGGAGGCAGACTTCTTGAGCACAGGAGAAAGATCCTCCAGTCACCTGACTCCACCCTGCCTTACACTGCAGTAAAGATGTTAAACAGCATTTTGTTGTTATTTTGCTTAAGGACTATAAAACTGAAGTTGGATTTACAATGTGAAATATAACTGCCAAGAGACTAGCCACTAGTATGCTTTCACTAATGCTTTTTCCTCCTCTGTGCAGATCTAAATGAAAAGTCAAATTATATTTAGGATTCTTCATGCATTCAGAAAAACGGAGATTATTTGTATGAATCGAATATCCAGTAGAAATAAATATAAACTTCCTAACAGTCTTCGGTGTATTTTTTAATGTATTGCCTCACTTAGCCTTCGAAAAAAACAAATGAGCAGTTACACAGAGTTATGATCTCCGTGGCCCAGATGAGAACACTGACGCACAGAGATTGGGTAATTTGCCCAGGGTCACAGGGTGATGAATGATGGAGCAGAATCGGAAACCAAGACAACACTTAGAGGTTATTCTCTGCTTTGCTGTCTCTTCAATCATAGGTGCCAAGAAGCAGGTAAAGCCTGGGAGATCCCATAACACTCATCCTTATTTATTATAAATTCTCTAATTCTGTCTCTCCCAACATATTGTAATTTCTTTGATTCCAATCTCTTTGACTCCCTAATGTCTCACTCAGAATATGTCACGTAGTGTCTACGCATATGCCATAGAACATACAGATGACTAAGTGAACAAATATTTTAAAATGTCCATTCATCTCTACAATCATGCTGCAAACTGTCTGAATTCAGTTTATCAGGCTTGTATATCGGTGTGTTTCCTCAAGACTCTCACTCTATTTTCCTGAGATCTAGGTGTAACCAACGAGATATCAAGATCTCTGGTGTGGGAGGCACGTTAGTGGTTCAATCGGTTAAGCTGCCAACTCTTGACTTCAGCTCAGGTCATGATCTCAGGGTCATGAGATGGAGCCCCAAGACCGGCTCCCTGATTAGCAGAGAGTCTGCTTGAGATTCTTTCCCTCCACCCTTCCCCCCTGCTCATGCTTTCTCTCTCTCAAGTAAATTAATGAAAAAAAAAAAAAAAAAGGATCTCTGGTGTGGGATTCAGCCAAAATTATCTTTTGTGGGACATGAGTCGACAGCACACCTTTACGTGATCTCCTCACTTCTCTACTCCCTTAATATTTTCAAGGATTTTTTCCTAATAAGTAACATGCCTATGAATCCTCATCTCGGGGTATGCTTTGGGAAACCCGCCCTAAAACACCATCTACAGAGTATGTTCTCTTTTTCAACATTGTAAAGTTAACTACTCTTGACCAGCTTTAAACACACTAACTTGGCCAGGCTTGTCTTGCTCTTCTTGTCTCTGGCACTAAAATATTGCATGTTTATGTCACCTTTTGCACATGCCTAATTTTATCAGTTATGTGTTAGCTTTATAATCTAACTTGGAATTTTGGTGTTATCTTGATCTTGCTCCCATACTGTCTGCAACAGATGCTCATTTTATCCATGTAAAGGTATAGAAAGAAACTCTTAGCATTTTCCAACTATTTTATTACACTTTCTAATATTCCCAATAACTTGTATTTAAGCAAGACCATGATTATTCTCTCCATCTTGAAAATGAGAAATCTTTGGCTCAAAGCAGAGGCCACTTGGCCGTGTCCTTAGAGATAATGGAGCTGAGCCCCAGAATTCAGGTTTTCAGATTCTTAGACCAGTGCTCATTCACATATTTATCAGTCACTTCTTGAAACTATGTTTTGCCTACTGGAAGTCACTAGGATTGTTCTTACATGTTCTTAAAATCTCTTAACTCTGCCACTCTCTATCAAGTACCAAGTAAAAGAACATGGAACATCAGAGCAGCCTGAGACATTTAATTCTATGCATATGTGGCAAATTATTACATACGCATACTAAATTTCCCAGCTGTCATTTGTATGCGGGATGAAGTCATGGGTAACTTGCCCAACAATGGTTACATCAGTCTGCAACAAAATCCAAAATATCCCATGGCGTGCATGTGAAGGTGTCTGAAAAGGAAAGAATCTTTCTGATCTGAAAACAGAATTTGGATCTTCAAATAAAAGTCTTGTATTGGATTGCACATCCTCTGCATTAAATCAGGTTACTGTGACCTCACACTTCAGAGTTATTTCATTTCTGGATTTTTCTCAGAAATTGCCAATGGCAGAGAAATGAGAAAAAAAATCCATATATTTTGGTAAAAAATTAAAATACAGTTATCTCAGCCCTTATAATATTATTTGATATGTTTATTCCTCTTTCTCATTCATTCTATGGGTGTTTCTTTACAATCTTAAAGTAAAATAATGTATTTGATAAAATAATCATAAACTACCTTATATTAATTAGAAACCAACCCGTGAACATGTAGGAATTTATTGAATCTTCTCACTATTTTAAAACATTTTATGTCAATTTTCCACTGAAGATTTTAATTCAATTGCATTATTCTAAAATGTGATATATATATACATCTACATGTACCTATATATGGTATTCATATATGCATATATGTAGTATTCAGGGGAAGATGGAGGGATTTTTTTAGAGTCTTGATGCCTTTTCCTTCTATACAGAAAGTTTTTCTTTGCAAACAAGAAGGGTTGATCAAAATAAGAACACTATTGTCTTTATGGGGGGAAAAGTCTGCTTGCATTCCACTCCAAAAGAGAAGTTGAAAAAGCTATTTATTTCTTCTTATTCTAATATCAATCTTTTTAATTCTAGCAATCTTTTTAATACATTTAGTTTTCAATGAGACTTTACAAATGATGCCAAATCAATATATTCAATCAAGTCAAAAATCTTTATTGAGTGCCTATCACATGCCATGCACTCTCCTAGCGTCTGAAGTTATATTAGAGAACAAAACAAAACCAGACTCGTGGAACTTTTACTTTGGTGAAAAAGTACAGACTATATAATACCAGATGGTGATAAAAAAAAAAAAAAAGATGTCATAAAAAGATTAAATTCAGGTAAGAGGATAGTGTGTGATAGCGGAGATGAGGATAATTTAGGTAGAATGGCCAGAGCAAACCTTGCCTTGTGGAAGCCCAAAGGAATGAGTAAGTCAGTCATGCATACATCTATTCATGACTGGAGTAAAGACTATTCCAGGCAGGAGAGCAAATGAAAAGACTGTAAGGCAGAAATATGCCCAGCATGTTTGAGGAATAGGAAGAAGTCAGTGTGGCAAGAGAAGCTTTAAAAGATGAGTTTTGAGAAGAATAAAGGATGAGGTCATGTAGGAACTAGGAGTTCTCAGTAAGGACATCACTTTTACTCAAGATGAAATAGGAAGTTATTATAAGGTTTAAAGCTGAGGAGTGACACAAGCTGACTCAAGTTTTTTCAAACTTTTCTAACATCTGACTGCTGCGTTGAGACTCTACCTTAGGGGGATAAAAAGAGAAAGCTCATGTGGGAAGCTACTGAAATCATTCTGGGGAGAGAGAATAGTGGTAGGATGCATGAGCTGGGAAATTAGTTGATGCTGAATATACGGTTTGATGGAAAAGCTAACAATGTTCGCTGGTGGACTGAATGGGAGGTATGCAATTAAAAAAGAAATAAAGAGGAACTCACATCATTTTGCCTAAGCAACCAGTAGAATAAAGTTATTTTTTTTCTTTTTTGGGTAAGAAAGACCACAGGAATGGTAGGATGAATGAAGAAATGAACAGTTAGATTAGATACCCAAGGGGGTGAGGACATCTCCTAAGCTATTGGACCAGCGAGTCTGGAGTTGAAAGGAAAATCTGGGCTGGAGATAGGAAAATCTGGGCTGAGTCATCAGTGTATATAGACAGCGTTTAAAGCCATGAAATTGGAGAAGATCACTAAAAGGACAGTGGCGACACAGAGACAACAAGAGGTAACTTTGAACTGCATGGTCTTTATCGATGTGTGTGTTCCCAACCGAAAGTCAACAGTATGACTTTCATGTGGGCTCCAAGACTCTATTCTTGTAGAATTGATACAAAACAAATTAAAACTGGCAGTACCCAGTCATCAAGGTTTCTCACTTTCTTGTGTGAGACTAATGTGCAGGTTGCAAAATACTCTAAGTTCTAGGGATCTCTACTCATAATGATTTGCTCACAAATTACTGATTGATTTTGATGCCAAAGAGTGATAAACTCTTGGGGGAAAAGAAGAATCATACAGTGCCAAATCACGTAACTACCGCCAACAATCTTTCCCTGTTTGATAATTATCCCCAAATATTTTTACATCTTTGCAATTTTCTTCCCCATAACTAATCATTTCCTTTTACTTAAGATGCCTTCTTTGTTTCTAACCATAGTGAACACATACATATACTGACAAACCCAGTGGGAGTGTGTGTGTGTTTAATACATTTCCATTTTAATGTGAAATCCTCCAACATTCTTTTTAGTTTGTTCAAAGCATTGATTTTGTAGAAACAAAACTTTGATGAAACACACAGAACCACAGGAGATTTAACATGCTATGGTGGTACTTTAGGAGAAGTGGCATTTGGTCTAACACAGAGAGAGACAGAGAGAAGGTGGCAGAGAGGAAGAGAGAGATCTTTAATAGAGAGACAGATAATATTAAAGCAATGTTAAACCTATTACATAATACTAAAATTTAACCAATGTACTCAGTTCATTATCTTGTATATTTTAATGTATTACATTATATATAATAAATATATATATAATAGTTGTATGTGTATATATATATTAAGTTTAGATTGTGATATATTTCAAGTAGGCACTATACACAAAAGCTCTTCTTCCAACAAAACTTTTTTTTTTCTGGCACTGATTTGTCACACCAGCAACATTTCAGCATTCTTAAACACTTGGATAATTAGATGAGAAATAATTTGTTGTTCATATGGTATCCAAATTCTTAGCATCACAATACTAGAAAGAAAACAGAGTATGTTGATAAGAAACAGTGTCGAATCCAATAAACCCTGCTTTATATACTTTGTGCAATGAACATTTATATTCCATTCATCCCCAAGATAGTTGAAATGATCTGCCAACAACAGCTGTTACGAAAAAATGACTGTGTACCACTTGACATCAATATGGCAGATGTGTGTACTCGCTGCAGCTGTCAGGCTACAAAAGAAAGAGCAGCGAAAACCTACCAAACTGTGCCCACAAACAAACAAAAATATTTCACATTATATGCAGATTAGAAAAAAGAAATCCCAAACACAAGGGACAGAAATGAGGTAAGATGGCTGTTTTGCAACATGTGGACTAAACTAATAAATAGTTCATTGTGTTCCTCAAGATTGTTTTGGCATCATGAAAAAGAGACATATATCTGCTTCATATGTCTATCCGTTGCTTTTGCGGGATACTAGGTTCCGGAGTTCACAGCACGACAGATCATTTGCTTTTGCAAAGACCATCACCACGGATCCACCATTCACTTGTCCTGAACCTTACACACAAGCACACACCTGTAAGCATACACGCAATAGCACTTTACAGCAAAAGACAGCAAGACACATTTAACCGTGTTATTGATAAATCCCCCAGAAAGCTTTCCCTGGAGCACATTGCAGCCAGCAGATCTGACTGTAAATGATAAGTCAACCCCTTAGCAATTACGGTGTCGGTTCTTGCTGTCCATTTAGGATTGCTTGGGTTTACCATTTAGGGTTTTTTTTTTAATCCTTTTATGGGTATCTCTGTTCAAAAGAACAAAATGGAATGCATGCGTGGTTGTTCTAGTGATGGGTTTGGTGATGGATTCCATCAAGGTAAACATTATTCTCTATGGACTCCAAATTCATCTTTCTTGTCTTAATGTGGTTAAGGAAGTGGCCAAAAAATGCAAGGAAAGCAATTGAGACTATTTGGTGACTCCTATTTCACCAGGGAAAGGCAGAAGGCAGTCAGGAAGCACATCATACTTGGGAAGAAGGAACTAAGCGAAAACCCCCGCAAAGCATCTTCCTATAGCAGAAATCAACGCTACACTCTAAGTGACAAAAGCTTTCCAAGCCCAAGACAGTATGATTCCAATAAATGTATACAAATAATAATAAACAAAGATTACTGGTCCGGGAGAAAATACAGAAATTAACATTTTAAGTCTGCACATTAGAGTTGGGAGGTATTTAACGAAAATCCAGTTTTTCCAATAGATTTTAGTCTATACTAATGTAAAAAAGTGAAAAACTTTAGAAGTGTCTCCAGTCATTCCAGACATTTTTCACTGATAAAAAATCAAAAAGGACAACTTCCAAGTTTGTAGAAATTGGCTGGGACTCGGCAACTGGCAATTGGCGGCAGATATTCATTCCCTCCCCCGTACTGAGCCTGGTTTTTGAGCCATAAACCCTTTGAAGTCCATGGGAGTTCTACATGCAGAGGTTGCGTCTGGTGAATCTGGCCTTTGTGTTTTTGCTCCCCACCCCGACACACATTTAATAAATGTTTAGTGCTGAACTAATATATATCCATGTAGCATCTTCTGCTTTTCTTCATAATATATGAAAGTTGTATTTAAATTATATAATCCAGAGAAAATACTAACCTGTATGACTTTCATAAGCAGAAATAATTCAACTAAAATTACAAATACGTACTATGCATTAAGCAAATAGTGCTTAAATATGTACTATAGGTACTACATAGAATGGGAAAGTAAAATTTTAAAATTTTCATTTTAAAATGAGTAAAAAATGTATGTATAAAAACATTTATATATGTGTATATATGTATATATATGAATGATCCAGAAAAGTATTCCAATTAATTTATAAATTAGCTTTCGCTCTCTCTGTCTCACTCCTCCTCCTTCCTTCTCTCTTACCCTCTAACTCAATCTCTCTGCTCCGTGTCTCTGTCTCTCTCTGTCTCTCTCTGTCTCTCTCTCTTTCTGTCACTCTTTCTCCTAGTTAGAAGACTTTAAAAGTTGAATCATTTGGCCTCAAATTTTCCACATTAGTGTCTAGTCTAAAATGGAATTTCTTTTGAAGGCTTAAGCAAAATCCACCTAGTTATTTGTGAGTTATGTGAAAAATAGAAGAAATATGTTTCTCCAGTTATAAAAAAAAATATTAAGATTTTTCTTTTTGCTCATGTAAGTCAATTGGAGCCAGAGGTACAAACTTCAACTTGGAAAGATTTGAATCCTATTAAGGAAAGGAAACATCTGAATTCAGTGAAAATCTTCTAAGTATTTTTATTCTTTATTTACGGAATTTAAAAGAAAGCTGGTTTGAGTAAACCAAGTAAAACATGTCTATCTAAAAAGTCACAGAATCATTTCTTAGGGTAGTCATGGTGCATATCTGCATGCATGAGCTTGTGAACTCTCTCTCTCTCTCTCTTTCTCTCTCTCACTTTCTGCTTCTCTGTCTCTATCTCTGTCTCTCTCTCTACCTTCTAAAGCTGAGAGAAATTAAGTGAAAAAACATATTGCAAAATTAGAGGTAAAAATATTAAGAACTTCAAGTCAGGAAATGACTAAATGAATAATTCGTGAATAATGGTAGACATAAGTGAGGGTTGTATATATGTGTAAAACATTATTAACAAAACACTAGGATTATGTTGGGATTGCACTTCGAGTTTTTCACTTCTTAATTCATAGGTATCACATGCAATCCTGTGCCCTGCTCTCATTCCAGATTAATCCAGCCCTGCTCCACCCTCTCCCTCAGCCCCGTTTCCATTTCCAGATGCTTTTAGGTGGCCTCTCCGGCCGCTCCAATCCTATGGTTTCAAGAAACCCTGTGTACTACAGTTTATAAACATCTTCTACTTTATTTCTTTACATGGTTCAAGAAAGACCAGTTTTCCCAGACTTTTTACATGGAAACCCCATCTTCTCTCACTGTCTTCTCTCTGAGACATAAGTGAAAGGGTCAACACTTAGTCTCCATTTCCTCTTTCTAGCTCAAGGCACTGGCTTTGACTCCTCACCATCCTCCTCCATCCTTTGCATTCTTTGGACTGTAGATCACTCCTTTATATTAGTAACATGTTTGCAATGAGACTGAAAGTCTCTTACAGACTTTCCCCATCCCTTCCCCCCTCTATTTCCCTCACATCAGAACTGCATCATCATTTCTATGGATGACCGTCTCCATGTCCTGGTTTTCCAGCTCCCATACTTTAGTAAAATGTTGGCCTCGGCCTTTTGATTCCCATGACACTACCACAGACCAAGCTCTCTTCATTTGCAACCTATCGTATTGCCATGGCCCCCAAACTAACTTCTGGGCTCGGAATTCCTCTGCCTTTCTTCAATTCATTCACCATCTTGATTTCTAGATGCAACTTTAACTATCTACAAGCACTTTAATGCATGGTTTCTCAGGGCATGACTTCCAAATAACCACATAATCAGATTTCACCACTCGAGCTTAGTCTGTAAACTGCGAAGTTTATCTGACTTACTGCTATGGAAGGTAAAAATCAAGGAGCACCTGGATGGCTCAGTGGTTGAGTGTCTGCCTTTGACTCAGGTCATGATCCCGGGGTCCTGGGATCAAGTGCCGCATCAGACTCCCCACAGGGAGCCTGCTTCTCCCTCTGCCTGTGTCTCTGCCTCTGTGTCTCTCATGAGTAAATGGATAAAATCTTTAAAAAAGAAAAAAGAAGGGTAAAAATCAGACACTTTTCTCCCCCCACTCTTCTTTATTATTCATGTTATTATTTTTTCTTACTTTTTAACTTCATATACAGTACTTATATACAGGAGCTTTACAGAGTATTTCTTAAACAGTTATTCTATAAGAAGAGAGATGTGAAATTATTACTTCTGGAGAGTGGAACAGCTTATAAGGCTTTTGCTCTTTATTCTGTACCTCCCAGTCTAGTTACGTGTCCTTGAATTGCTTGCGAAATAAAAATAAATAAAACGGATGTTCGATCATGACATTTACTTTCAATGACTGTTGATTTTCTCAAAAAGATTAGCCTTTCTATACCTCATCCTGTTGAAATTCAAGTGTACCTCTCCCGTGTAACCCCCAGACCTCAGGACCTAATCTGTTTTTCTGCTTTACAATGTTATTCCCTACTTGTCTTAACAGTTCGTCCCAAAACTGTGCAACTTGCCCAGAACTATGCCCTCACACTGAGGGCGGGCTTTATTCACCAACAGGCCACACACATCCAGCATGTCATGATGCTGTGCCCCCTATACAATTCTTGATTATTCATCATAGCAAATCTGTCCAGAGGAAGATCAGGTGTGTTGCATCCTCTAGCTAAGGCACAGTGAACAAAAGCCCTCCATACAGCCAGAATTGTTTCTTGCACCCTAGCCTTGTCCCTGCCAAGCATACTCTCTTCCAAAGAATTCCCTCCTACCAGCAGCAGCAGCCACATAGGTAAAGCACAGACTTACACAGGGACAAACTCACACAGATAAGGACTTGATGTTCAATTTCTCTGTTCCCTCCAGCTCTTCTTGGCAAGATTGTAAGTAGCTGCAAGACAAGAATTTTTTTTTTCTTCATGAAGAAATGATTTAAGCTGAAGGAGTCAAGAAGAATTTTGACAACTAACAATATGATGGACTCAAAAACCTGCAACATACCTCATTTTAGCACCACTCCCTACTTTGGTAAGTAAATGTATACATTTTTCCCCCTAATTCAGCAGAGTTCTCATTTGAGGGAATATCTTTTCTTGCATGCTTTATTCTCATGTTTAAATAAAAAGAATGTTTTCTTTCACCGTGTGTGTTTTTCAAAAGTGAACTTTCCATTTCATGTTGTGGATGACAGTGGCCAGCCCAAGTTCCACGATTCCCTAGCAAGGGTCTGGTCCCCAAATCAGATGAGATGTACTCATCACTCAGTCTAGGCAGCCATCCACCAGGTGGAAAGTCCTCAGGCTGCATGAGAGAAACAGCCAGAGAAAGAAACTCACAGCCAAGGAAAGAGAATATAATATTTTGAAATATTTCAAAAATGTCTTATGGAGAAAGGACAGTCTCTAAATTTGGATAGAAGAAAAAAGATGAAGAAAGCCACATTTTCCATTTTAGCAGCCTAAAATATGTGTCCCTAAGGGTGTTCTCCATCAAATAAGAATATCAAATTATTCCAGGAAAGTTTGTCAAATCTGCAACTTCAACACAGAATTTCTTTACAAGCACAATATTCTTTTTTGTAGCTGTCAGTCATTTGATAATCCTGATGCACCTTCTGTTCTCATCAGAGAGTCTGAAATAGCCGTGAATCCTGTCTTTGATGATTGTGGTAGAACCAGAAAGGAAAACAAAAGATCACCTAGTTCTGCTTTCCTCTGCTTTCTGTACTCCATCCACATCAAATCTTTTATTCCTTTCAGTTCACCCTACCTCTTCTATCTCTGAGCCAATGAACTTGCTGGTCCCTCTTCCTGGAACAAGCAGCCCTCTTCACTTATCTAAAGCCAACTTACCAAGTACATCTCATGTATTATCCGTTCACTCTGCAAACATTTAGGGCAGGCCGACTAAATACCCAGCACTATTGGAGACACAGGTATTACATCAGTGAGCTCCTGGGCTCCACATTCCAGGAAGGGGACAGAGGCAATAAATAAACAAATAATATGAAGCATCTCAGATGGCAATCAGTGCTACAGGCAGCAATAAATCAGGATGAGAAGAAATGGGGTTCTGAAATAGTGGTGGTGGCTCATGGAGTGTGGTCAAAGTGTAGCTCTTCAATGACATTTAAGAAAACATCTGAAGAAGATGAAGAATGAATCCGATGTGTATCTGGGGCAAGACTATTCCAGACAGAATGATCAGAAAGATTCTGAGGGGCACCTGTGTGGCTCTGTTGGTTAAGCAGCTGACTTGATTTTGGCTCAGGTCATGATCTCAGGGTTGTGAGAGCAAGTCCCAGGTCAACTCTGTGCTCAGTGGGGAGTCTGCTTAAGACTTTTTCTCTCTCTGTCCTTCTGCCCGCCTCTCAAATAAATAAGTAAATCTAAGAAAGAAAAAGAGAAGGAAAGAAAGAAAGAAGAAAGAAAAGAAAGAAAGAAAGAAAGAAAGAAAGAAAGAAAGAAAGAAAGAAAAAGAAAGAAAGAAAGAAAGAAAGAAGAAGAAAAAGAAAGAAAGAAAGAAAGAAGAAAGAAAGAAAAGAAAGAAGGAAAGAAAGAAAGAAAGAAAGAAAGAAAGAAAGAAAGAAGAAAGAAAGAGAAGAAAGAAAGAAGAAAGAAAGAAAAGAAAGAAGGAAAGAAAGAAAGAAAGAAAGAAAGAAAGAAAGAAAGAAAGAAGAAAGAAAGAGAAGAAAGAAAGAAGAAAGAAAGAAAGAAAGAAAGAAAGAAAGAAAGAAAGAAGAAAGAAAGAAGAAAGAAGGAAAGAAAGAAAGAAAGAAGAAAGAAAGAGAAGAAAGAAAGAAAGAAAGAAAGAAAGAAAGAAAGAAAGAAAGAAAGAAAAAGAAGAAAGAAAGAAAGACACACACGATGTTGGGTATGTTTGAGGAGTTGCACAGACACCAGAATGGCTGGAGCAAGGGGTCAAGGAGATAGGAGTCATCAGAGGATTTTGAGCTAAGCAATGGCATAAACTGAGTCCACATTGGAGTTGTGGAGCTGTGTTGGGAACAGGTAGTGGGTGGAAGGGGACAAACAAGGACAGTCAGGAGACTTGCAATGATCCATGCAAGAGATGATGGACACCTGCAGCAGGTGGTGATAGTGCTGGTAGTGAGACATCACAAGATTCGGGATATTTTGAAAGTACAGCCTGACAAGACTGACTGAGGAACCGGATGTGAGCCTCATGTTAAATGTGACGTCCTCAAGGAAACCTGATGTCAGGCCAGGTTAGGACGTCCTGCTATGCACTTTCAGGCAACTTGATATCTGTCCTTGTGAACACAGTGCGCCCTCTCAGTGTTTATCTTTATACTGGTTGTTGTTTTCTTCCTGTAATCCCAGCTGCTTTCATGTACTAGATGCCAAATAAATACCCTATGAAATTATTCAGGGAATGAAAAATTATAGCATTTGTACATTCCTTTACCACTACTTTTAATGATTTCTTGAAACTTGGTGACCAAGAAACTCCCATTCGCCCATCAAAACCCAATTCACATATCACCTGAATCCTTCCCCTTCTCCTTTCCCAAAACAGAATTAATCACTTCCTCCTCTCTGGTTTTGTATCTTATAAGATCGCACTTATTGCCATGGATCACAATTTACTTTGGCAGTGTGGTGAAAAAAATTTTTCAGTAGATATGCTCTTAGCAAACTAGGCTGTCTAATGGACAAGGATTTCTATTTCTGCAATGTAATAAACTCTCCTAATGTACTCTGGCTTCCAGAGTAAGTGCTATGCACACAAATGCTAGTGTAAGTGACTGTTAAAGACGACAGCAAACAATATATTGAGCATTTATGACGTCACACTCTATGATCATTATCTGCCTAAATGATCACATGTGCTTTTCACAAAACACTATGAATTAAAACAATCATTACTTCATCTTACAAATGGGAAAACTGAGTCTGAGGTGCTTGGCTGATCTCCATAGGCAATAACTATTATAGCCAGACTTCAAGATTGTTACCGAACAACCTCTGTGCTCTGCTGTCTCTACAAGGAAAAGGCTTGAGTTCCATGTCCACCCCAGACACAGTAGATTAAAATTAAGGTAAATCAAGTGTTCAAAAAAAAAAAAAAAATCAAGTGTTCAATAGGAATAGGAACTCGGACCCCAAAGCTGAAGCCAAAACTGGCCATGTTGATATATCTCCCAGAAATTTCCAGAAATATGAGAGGCAATCAATTTCCCTTGAGTTATGTAGTGAAAGCACTGACTCTACCAAATTTCAGTTCCAAAAGATACACTATTCCTCAAGAGGCACTCGTGCTACATTTATTTTTTATGCTTACCTCTTTTAGAGCCTCCAGTTTCCCTGAAGGAAGGGCTCCCCCTATCCATTTTGATGATCTGCTACTCAGCAAGGTCTTATTTAGCTTAGTAGGAAAGATTCATTTGAATCTTCCTTCTTTTGTGGGGGGAGTCAACTCAAAGCTAAAGCACCTGAATGACTGGACCACAATCATGCAGGTCATTTTGTTTTTCTGTAATAAAACTTTACTCTTACACAAATCTACACCTTTTAAACAATAAAAAGGAAGGCCCGCTGATGCCTAGGAAGAGGGCATGCAGGTCATTTTTATCAGGTCCCTTGATTCCTGGTCTAGTGCCTGATATCAACCACCATGTTGAGAATCATAAAACAGAGTCATGAACAAGAAAATTCAGACACAGGAAAGAAGAAAGTGAGGGAGCATTTGTTTTCTTAAAACTTACAACAAACTCGAGATGCAGGTTCGGTTACATTTCCCATTTAGCAGAGAAGCACCTTCTTACGGATACTGCAACGTATATAGCTCCTGGGTGGACATTATCTTCATCTAGTAATACTTTTTAATATGATTTCTGCTCCATCCGTAAATTCTCCCATTCAAGTCTGGTGGCATTGGGACAGTATGGTCATTTGTATTCCACTGAATGTCTATTTCCTAGAGTGTGACAGAAATAATCTTCAATATAAATGACTCGATAACTCATTATCAGATACTTGGCCAGCACCCTACCTGAGGCTGACACCTTAAAAAAGCAGAATGGAAACATTTTATAGCCAAGAATGAAATCGAGAACCAGTAAAGTATGTACATATTTTTAAAAAATAATAATAATAAAGCAATAAGCAGATAAACTGCAATGGATTTTCAAACATGAATTTTTTAAAATGCAGAGCTTTGAGGGATGCTTGGGTGGCTCAGTGGTTGAGTGTCTGCCTTCAGCTCCCCACGGGGAGCCTGCTTCTCCCTCTGCCTGTGTCCCTGCCTCACTGTGTGTCCCTCATGAATAAATAAATAAAAATCTTTATAAATAAATAAATAAATAAATAAATAAATAAATAAATAAATAGCTTCAAGTTCTGGCAAATTCTTGTAATAGAATGTATCTTACAATTTATGGACACTTTCTTTCAACATCTACTCCTGCCACAAGCACAAAGCTCTCTTGATATCTTTCTTATGCCTCTTCCCTCCCCACATGTCCACACATATTTGGTGAAATTCCTTCACATGTGTTTTTTAATTAATAAACTTGCAGTTATATTTTCCTTAACACCAAGTCTTTGCCTGAAACAGGCTAGACATTCCCTACAAATGGTTATAGGTTGAATTAAATTTAAGCATTAAATTAGTTCAATGCACTAACACTTCCATGAGGACTTCTTGTTTTATATGTCTGGTCTGGAGGTACAGCATTGAATAATGAATTTCTTTATGTCCTCAGCTAACCTCTGAGATTGCTTTTTGGCTGCAACTCCGGCTGTTAATCTCAATCATATATTCTTTAGTTGGATATAGCACTTTTGTGTCTTCTGGTAGACTATTTAGGGAACAATCCTGAACATCTATCATCTTAAACTCTGTTTCTATGTTGTCTGGGGCTTCCTAATTATGTAGATCAGCCTGTGCTATACTTGCCACCAATTTATCCCTGAGAGAAAAAAAGCTCTAAAGCACTTCTGAGAAATGACTATGGGCATAGTCACTGGTGTCCTTTTTGGGCTAGTGCCTCATAGGTTCGCCCTGCTATCCCAGAAGAAAGCCAGAGCTATACCATTCAAGAACACATCTGAACAAGTGACTGAACCATGGCTCTTTTAGGCCAGCTGCACTCTAAATGACTCCTTCCTCATCTCAAAGAGGTGGTAATTCTAGAAGAGGTGGGGGAAATAGGTGATGGGGATGAAGGAGAGCACTTGTGATGAGCACCAAGTAAGTGTATGTGAGTGTACATAAGCAAGTGAATCTAAGCTTACGGAACTGTTGAATCACTATAATGTACACCTGAAACTAATAGTACACTGTATTTTAACTAACTGGAATTTAAATAAAAACTTTAAAAAAAAGACGTGGTAATTCCAACCAAACTTGATAACTTTATTCGCCAGACACACCGGTAGCTCTTAAACCTTAAGAGCAATCAGAATCACATGGGGAAACCCTATTAAATACAGATTCCTGGCACCAACCACTAGAGGCATCAAATCAAATGGTTCAAAATGATGACAAGAAATCTAAATTTTTAACAAGTACCCCATATTTTATTGAGACAGGTGGTCTTTGGGTTATAATGTGGTGAAAACTACTGGCCTTCCATCTGTGTTGCATGCCATCATGTTTCTATTATCTCAAGTTTATTATTTCTGTGAATTAAGGAGATGAACAGAGACTCCACCAGCAGAGACTCAGTAAAGCTTTTGGTCTCCACTCGCTAGAAAAGAACACTGTGGAGAATTCATTTCTGAGGGTACCTTTCTCTGCTGTGAGCCACATCAGCATATATACTGGCAATAACTTGTTTACTGGTATTTACTTTCTAAATTCTATAGCTATTGTGATTTTATGATATCTAATCATGCCCATAATTAAGTCATATCCCAGCAGGTAAATTTTTTCAAGAGCACTAATTTGCATAGTAAAGTCCAACGTAATCACAATATAGGATAAGCCACAAATACAGAAGAGAAATAATATTTGGTAGGAAAAAAATATGACTAAAATCATAAGACATTGAGGAAAAATGATATAACAATTTGGCTTTTCCCTTAGATGTTAACCTGATCTCAGTCTTACTCTGTTTCACTAAAAGTAAGTGGCTTCTCAAAAGCTTATTTTCTGCTTTCATATTATATCCAAGTTACTAGGTCAAGAGATACACAGTGAGTTAGAGAGGAAGGGCCCCAATACTGAGACACACACAACGGCAAATCTTCCAAGAACCTCCAGAATTTACCGAGTCTGCAGGATAGCTTTTGTGATCTTTTTGTGTGAAATCCAGTACTGTGTCAGCCTCCTAGGGTCTCAAGTGCGCCTTTCTTAAAAGACCTCAAGATTTATTCACCCTAGCTTTGAATGAGTGAAAATGTGTTTTGTTGAAACTTCCCAAGAAATAACTGCATTTACTATGGAATCTTGTATTGTTTATGGGCCTGATGAAAGCATTTGGCATTTAATGATTCCCAGACTATTTCAACTTAAAAAAAAAAAAAAAGGAGAAAGAGAAAGAAAAAGAAAGAAAGAAAGAAAGAAAGAAAGAAAGAAAGAAAGAGAAAAGAAGAAAGAAAGGAAGAAAGAAAGAAAAGGAGAAAAGGAAGAAAAAGAAAACAGAAGAAAAGAAAAGGATGGTGGAAGCCAAATGTTTTCAATGCTAAAAGCAAAATATGTGGTTTCTGAACACCTTACAAATGAATTAATGCAATGATTTGCCTCAGATGTTGTGAAAAATTTTAATGACGGTTGACTTGTTCAAATGAGGAAAATGAAACATGAGAAGAAGTGACTGAGAACAAGCTATCCAGGTGGCCCTCTGAAATTCAAGTCTGTTGCTATTAGCTCTGGTTTAATTATCTTCCACTCCCTCACAGTTTTCCCACAAATGCTAATACTCCCTTTGAAATCTCAGCCCCTGCTTCAATCTGCCCATTTATCGACACCCTAAGAAGTGATGTACTGTGCTTATTGTCCAGCCAATTAGAGGCACCACACGTAGTGTAGAGTAACAAAAACTAGATATTGAATGGCTACACATACTTTTTGGAATTTCTTATAATTAAAGAAAAAAAATTACCTTTCTGGTTTTCACCAGCTTATATACGGGGAAAGAAACCAATGTGAGTTTGGCTTCAGAATATTGATAAGATAAAGGTAACAACTTACATGAGAGAAACACCTAAATCTCATTACTGAAATTAAGTTATCTCAGAACTGTGGAGACACAAGACCTTCCACCGAAGGACTTTCTCATCTAAATATGTCTTCAGATGTAAGAAATCTGTCAGTATTGATTGCAATACCAAAGGTTTCGTTTTATTGAGTGGGAAAGCCAACAGAATTTATGCACTTGCTTTGCCAAAATTGCTTAAGTTTCGAGGAAGTTAAAACAACAAAAAAAATTCTGGAGCACAGCGTCACAGTGGACATTCTTTTCATTCCTGATTTTACTATTTTCAAGTCAGAGAAATATTGAACTCTAAATGCACAAGCTATGAAGGCTCATTTATGGCTTGAAAGTATCTAAAATGCAGTGATAGCAAAACATAAAATTTCCCTGGAGCTCTTTCTAGCAACATGTTGGTTATAGCAAAGTTAGATTTTCACACCTCTCACCCCTCGTTGCTGCATGTCTTCTCTTCCTCCTGGCACCCCAAATCCAAGGAGTGTCTCCATATCCTAGCCTAATGTCTTCAGGGTTCCCAATGCAATGGCCTCTCCAGAAACGCCCTCCCTGACAATAATGTATGCTCCAATTAACCTCTCCCTCCAACTCTTCCAGTCTTTCCAATCATGGAAACTCTTTGGATCTGAGCCAGCATTTAGCTAACTTTTGGGGATTAAATACCTATAGTAGTAAGAACTCTTTTCTTTTCAAATAGTGAATTCCCTGATCAACTAGTTTAAGCAAAAAGATAATTTATTGGCTGCTTTCACTTAGAAAACTAAGTGGTTATAAACTAGTCTTTAGACACAACTGGATGTAGGATTTCAAATGACGTCATTAGGAATCTCACACCTATTTTTCATATGTATCATTTATTTTTAGGTGGGTTTTGTCCATGAAGAGCAAAAATGGATCCGGAAAGCTATAACTGTATATACTTCATACCTACAATCACAGGAAGATAAGGACCCTTTTTCTTAAAGCATGCATATATTTCCCCTCAAAGGGGGCCTTGATTGAGTCAGCTTGGATTATCTCACCAGACTAAACAGCCCCCAGGTTCAGTAGAATGGGCCTATGATGAATCGGTAAAGACCAAGTCCCCACTCTGTGGCATGGAAGAGGTGTCCCGATTGATAGCCCACCCTCCGAGTGAGCGAGGTTCACAAAAGGAAAAGAAAGGCCATTCTTTTTCATGCCACTGAGGATTGAATTCATCGTTAGAGGTGTTTTTATTCTTAAAAGATTCTTAATACTAAAACTATTTTCTAATTGGTGGGATTGCTGGTAGGGTGATCAGGATGTTGGAAGCATTATTTTACTAAAGAAGCCTTCCAGGGTCCCCTTGAGGATGTCCTATCTTAATTTGCTTTTTATTTCGCGATCAGGATGACCTAATTCCCCAGGTGTACTGGTCCTTGAAAATATATGGGCATTTATCCCTTTCTAAAAGACACTTGAAGAGTGAATCAGGGGTCAAGGTACAAAGATACACACGTACTTCTAATCTACTCTGTAATCCATACAAACAAATTTACTGAGGACTTTGTCTCCAGTTCCATTCTGAAGCATTGTTATAAACAAAATCATCCTCAGTAAATGGAGAATCATATTATTGTTGAAGCAATCAAGTAAAAAGGAAAGGAACTGTGGAGGATAGATTTTTCTTCTCAAAATATAATTCTTCAATTTCAATCTTGATACCTCTGATGAAAGATCATCTTTACTTACTTTGTTATAAATTAGACAGAATCTTGGAATTAACTCTTAACAAAACTATCCTCGAGGCCTCTTTGAACCTGATATAATTTAGATTGTATTTATTTATTTGGATACCTATCCCGTCATTAAAGATAATGAATTCTTGACAAAGAATCATAGCTCGCAGGCATAGATCATTAGGTAAAATCCTGTCCAATTTTTTTTTTTCCTAAAAGACTATGAAATCTGGCATGGAACACCTATGGAGGTGCTATGTTTACAGCTTACAGCTGCAGCATTACAGAGAAAGGCTGGAAATGATGTGCTGCCATTACACGATAAAAAGTAGTAAGAATTTATTGTAAGATAATAGAGTTAAAACATTTCAATAAATAGATTATGATATTTATAACTTGAATTAATATGGAATGCTAAAACTCAGTACTCTGCAGATTCTATGAAATCACAAATTGTCCATTAGTTATTTCAAAAACTAATCTTTTTAAAATGCCTGGGTAGTGTTGAAATATGCCCAATTCATCTAGAGACTCTCATTCATTTCTCTCTCTTTTTTTTTTTTTGTCTCTCAATCTCCATGTATGTGTACACACACATACACAGATGGATTTCCATTGTATTTAATGGAAATTGTCTTCATCACAAAGGGACTTGAGACAACTTGCACAACTGAATGAGACCTGGGCCTTGATGTCGCATGGGTCTAAAACTCAGTGTGAAGCTTCCCAAAGTATTGTTGCTCTTTAATAATCCATTCTCCACATAGTTGTCAAAGAGCCCAGGTAAAAGAATGCTGTGGCAGTGCTTGGCCTTGGATTGTCCATAAAATATTTGACCATATGCATAACATAGATGAAAGCAAGAAGCCCTGGCAGCTATTGTAAAGCAAGTTGAAATGAGGCAGATCATAACTTTTAAAGAGTCACTGCTAGATAGCCTCAAACAATGAGGCATAAAAGTGGGTGGTTGGAAACCACAGCAACTGCCAGATCTTCACATAGCTTTAAAAGAACTAGTTTGGGGGGGTGGGAGGTGGGGGGCTGAGCAGACTTCAGGCTGTCTGGAAATCCTAAAAAGAAAAAAAGTAAAACTTCAGGTGATAGGGGAAAATACTAAGTAAAGAGCATATTATATGTGCTCTCATTTCATTATTGGGCAGTGGTGTTATGTTTTTATCTCTATGTATAAGATCTTAATTACCAGTCATAGTTCCTTCAAAACTAAAATGTGACAACAAATAGTCAAAGGCAAGTACGTATACATGCATGTATATGCACAGAAAATGCATGATAATATCTAATGTAATGAAAAATATTGAGGAACTGGTTATTCTACTCGAGTGAATAGACAATAAAATTGAGTCTCTTCAAGTATCAATAATTTTTTAAATAAGTTTTCCTTTTTATAACCAAAATATTATGTACATCACATAACCAAATTTGAAACAATTTTTAATGTAATTTAATATATTCTTAATGGCAGATTGATTTTAAAATCCTTATTGAAGTCTAAAAATATTTTTCAATGTACTTTTGTGTTCCCACTGTTATTCATAATTATCTTGCCATAGTGTCAAAACTTTCATGTGTCTATTTCTGGCAACAGTCCCCACTTGCTTCTACTTAGCCCTTCTACCTGTATGGGATGATAAACAAGCTCATCAAGCTGTTTTAAAGTGTCATTTGAGGAGACTTTCAAATAAAAAAAATACAGGCTGGTCACCCTGAAGGCGGCTTCTCCCAACTCCCCAAAACACTGCCTATGGAGACTTAGAAAAATGCAACCCCCCCCCAAAAAAAAGAAAATTAGGACAGTCAATCCGCAATCCAGAATAGTTTCTATACAACATGAACCGGATGGATTAAACTTCAAGGAAGGTGGGAAGAACATTTAGCTACCTTGTAAGCTCTGCCCTCTGAATCAGGCTACACAAGATACATATGGACAAGGAAACAGCACTTGCCCCACTACTAAATAGATGTCACATTTTGATTATTCTAGAGTACCATCCTCACTCAGCCTCAATCTAACCCTACCTTTTACCGCAATAGCCTAGCCCATGAGTACACACACACACACACACACACACACGCTACTTTCTTCATCCTTTTAGAAATTAAAGCTTAAAGGAATGAGAGGCACACAGGGATGAGAGTGCTTGATCCCATTTTGGAAAATGTAGCCCCTGGGTAAAGGATCGTAGAGGGCAGGAAAAGCATTAATAAATCCAAAAGCATGGTGATTATAATTTTTATATATTCCATTGCTTTTCAATGTAATGGTTATACCTAGTTAAGATATCAAGAGTCTGAGGAGAGGGCTGGGAGCTGTGCACAATAACGCAATGACAGTGCTGGAATAAATGCCTAGGACATACGTGAAGTAAGAACAGGAGCAGTCAATATAGCCTGTCTGTGGAAAACACTAGTTCTGGAGAGATCTCCACTCATTCAAGTAACAGTGAGAAAAAGAAAACCGTATGAGTCTTGGAAAGTATTGCAAGAAAAAGAAAAAGAGTACCTCTTTCTAAAGAGTAACTAGCTGAGCAACCAGGAAAACAGAAAATAAGTCATTCTCAAAAAACACAAAAACATGAAGATGAGGCCCATGGAAAAGAGGGGCAAAAAAACTCAAAATGCTGTTTTTAAAAATATGACATTTTAGGGTGCATGGGTGGCTCAGTGGTAGTTGTCTGTCTTTGGCTCGGGTTGTGATCATGGGATCCCGGGATCAATTCCCATATGGGCCTCCTCGCAATGAGCCTGCTTCTCCCTCTGCCTGTGTCTCTGCCTCTTTCTCTCTCTCTCTGTCTCTCATAAATAAATACACAAAATATTCTTTTAAAAATTTTAAAAGTCTGACATTTTAAAAGATCTGCAATCTATTAAAGAAAGTAAAATAAGATTACAAAGGTAGTAATAAAGTACATATTGAAGGTAATAAAAAAACAAAATTGACAAAAAATATAAATAAAACCCTAACATGTAGAGCAAGCTAGATACACTTCTCAATAAGCCAAAGGAAAAATAACACAAGGAAAGTAAGCAATAAGTAAAAATTCATAATTATGAAAGACAGAAAAATGACAATGCAACCAGAAATTAATAAAGTTACTGTGAATGAAAGCACAATGTCTAAAGCAGAAGCAACAATGAAAGATTTAATGAAATACAATTTCCTATGCTAAATAAATGACTGACATAAAGATCAGAAAGTCTCAGTAACCTTTGAACCCAGAAAAAATCCTATAGACTCATGTTGCAGTATATCCAGAAAAAATGGAGTTTGGATGGTAAAGAAAAAATAACAAAAGCATCTGAATATTTCTTAATTTCATAAAAATCAGTTTAGTCCTTCTTTAAAAAGATAAGTGGCAGAAAAATAACAGATCAATTTCAAGAGCTTTAAGACAATAAAAAAATTATCCCCAAATGGCATTCTTCACTAAAGTTGTCTTTTATAAGTGCAAACCGCAAGAAAGCAGATATTTACAATATAGATATTACAAGATATTTACAAATAAGCAAGAACTCAGAAGACATAACGCTAACATGCATGTAGCTTGAAAAAAAACAGTATTTTAACAGCTGCAGATTAACCAAACATAACTTTAAAATAGGTCACCGCCTAAAAATGCTGATAGTGAATATTAAATATGGTTTACTGGCATATGTGTAAATTTGAAATATTTAAACTTTTTCTAAAAACACCTTATGTAAAATAAATATTTTAATAATAATCCAGGTGGAAATCTCTAGATTAGTGATCATAATTTTAAGTGACCACAGGGCTTGGGGACCAAGGCCGATAAACAGAGGTCCAACCTTCGCGAATAGGTGTGGTGTGGACCACGCTATCCCAAAACAGCAGAAGCTCCTCTTCATTATCATGCAATATGGGCCAGATCAACAAATTTCAAGAGAAGCCAGAAATCTATACATAACGTTGCAATTTCTTTTAATACACCCGGAATCCAACTATCAAAAAAAGCACTGAAGAGTGCCAAATGAAACATGTGTTTGAGATTTGAGCCATCGCTAACCAAGTTTTAACCTAGACACTGAAAAAAAAAATTGGAAAGTTTTAGAAATACAAAGATAAATAAAAGACCAGGGATCATATGTGGGAAGTTTGGGGGATAGAAATGTCTTGCCTTTCTGGGGATAAAAGAAGTTTAAAAGAAAGATTGGATTGGAGAATTAGAAATACATAGGGTATCAGTGTTTAGGAAAAAGTATACTAGCAATATTTTATACTTGATCAAAGAAGATAAAGCAAACAAAGCATTGCAGCTAGTGATGTCCTGCTGTGCAAATGACTGTGCATTGCAAAACCAAAGGACCCTTAAGTGTCAAAAATAAAATGGTGCTCAATGATTTACTATACAAATACTAAAAAGGAAACAGAGGGAACAAACTTATTATGAAATCTACTGAAACTGCAGGTAAAATGCAGTAAATAAATCAAAGTAGGTTACTCTCTTTTGAAATATGATTTAATGAACCGTAAATACAGAAAAATGTACTGTTACAAAATAGAAAGTAAATATAAAAAAAAGAATAAATTAGGGGCACCTGGGTGGCTCACTGGTTGAGCGTCTGCCTTCAGCTCATGTCCTGATCCCCGGGGTCCTGGGATCAAGTCCCACATCGGGCTCCCTGCGGAGAGCCTGCTTCTCCCTCTGCCTGTGACTCTGCCTCTCTCTCTCTCTCTCTTTGTCTCTCATGAATAAATAAATAAAATCTTTTTAAAAAAAAAGGATAAATTAATAAAGGTACAAATTTTGTAAGTAATTTTAGCTTACTTTTATTTATTTTTCATTTTTAGTTTTTAGTAATCTTAACTTATTTTTAAAACATCATATATTTAAATAAATATAATAATAATATAAATACAAGTGTCTGACACATGTTTAAACATATGCAATGTAACCAAAGTTGTAACCAGGGGCAAACGTATACCCTTAAATGCTTCTTAATATTAACAGAAGAATAAGAATAAATGAAATAAACATTCAAAGAAGGGGGAAAAAACTAAAGTAGACAAAATGATGAAGACAGAAGAGGGAAAAAATATGGCAAGGATGTTAAACTAGATTTTTAGAGCTGATTATAAAAAACAGACTTAAAACCTAGGGCCAATCAAATCATAAGACATGATGAGTAGTATATCCCAAATTTAAAATGAGATAATTAACAATGAGCTCATTATATTTAAAAGATGAAAATATGTGCATTTCTATGCTAATTAACTTGAAATTCATAATGAAATGGATGCTTCTCTAAGAAAACCTACATTATATAATGGATGAGTTTCCCAGAAGTTGAGCCTCAGAATAAACGATGATGGGTAAGTGAATTTTGCAGACAGAACACAAGAGTCCACATACCCGCACTCCAGCTCTGCCACTTTCTGCTGGGTGACCTTAGACAAATCAACTCACTTCCTTGACCATCCCTTCTCTATCACTAAGAACTTTGAAACGGGTGATCATTGGAGTCTCAAATGTCTCAGCATCAAAATTCCTTTATTTTCCTACACACTAGTTACACACAGGCATGCGTGAGGAGAAAGATAGTAAAACATAAGAGAAAGTAAAACCACAAAGAATAATCATATTTTAGATCTACTCTCCTTGCTTCTTCCCTCATTTGTGTATCTGCCCATATCCATTTATATTAATTCAAATGGCATAGCTAAGGAAATAGTAGCCAAAAAAAGTTTATTCGATATTCTATTCATTCATTGGCTTGCCCTGAAATTCTTTCTTTTCTTCCCGTGTCTTAGGAATATGTATTTTTTTTCTTCCAAGTATCAAGAAGTCATATGTGGTCTTTTGTCCTTGAACTCCTGGGGGTGGTTTCCAACACCTAAGTCTCCCTCCAAATCATACTTCAGTTTTGCGGCCTCTTTTTATATCGTTTCATGGAAAATAGCCAAAGTGAGCATCTGCGTTCCTATTCTTCCAAAACCTCCACATCTCACCCTTTCTGTGTGATTTCTCTTTGGAGTTTCATATCATTTGGCATCTCTCTTTTTTAGTGAGGGTGACACTCTAAATCTTTTGTGATAGCTCCAGGATTCAGATATATTGACTCCACTCCCGCTGCCAATGCATCAAGTTGATCAGATTTTGAAATTCCATCTGGTTATGATTTGAGTGTAATAGGCCCTATAAGTAAATCTGTTCATCGGATTTATTTCAAAATTATCTTCCTAACTAATTGCAGGTTATTAGAATAGCCATGAAGTGAACCAGAACAAATAGATTTCCTTGTCTCTGGAGCCTGAGGAGGATGGGGAAGGAAGAGAGGGAACAGAGGAGGGTTAACTCAAATATATCAAAAGCTTACATGGAACTACTCCACAGTTCTCACTCATCATTTCCCCCAGTTTCTGATGGTTAATCGTATTACCAATCCTGAGCTGCTAGGGCTCTCCTTTGTATCTTTTGAGATTAAATTTTCCTTTATCTTTTACATTTGTTTGTATTCTCAGAGAAGCAATTATATGACAACATTGTGCTGTTAGATGTGCATGCAGTTATCTATGTGTGTGAAGGCCTAAGGTACTTACCATGGGTAATATTTACTAGACACTTACGATATACTATTTTCTCTGATAGGTAATTTCATGCACTCTGCTTGAAGCTCAGAGGAGAGAGGGTCCAACACTACACCCATGAGCCAGGAAGGGCATCCACCAACACAAGGTGGGCTCTCAATAAATAGTATTGCGTGAATAAATGAAGGCATCATTCATTTACTCTTTACAACACAAAACGGTAAGTGCTGTAATCCTCCTTCTTACACATAAAGAAACTAAGGCTTGGTGAGGAGGGTTACTTGCTCACAGTCACATTGCTCGTAAGTAGCTGAATTAAAATGTAAACCCAGTTTGGACTGAGTCCCGAGCCTTTGCCATGTTACTACCCTAAATCGATCACAGGTATACTAAAAGTCTGCATTTGCTTCTGTTAAGGTGGGGTAGATTGTACTTGAGAAGTATCTCATTGTATATTCAGAGCATGTCCCAAAATTTCTGGAACAATCTTAGATGTGTTTGAGCCAGAGAGCTTTTTGGGTCTAAGAAATCCTAGAAGAGAGTCACAAAGGCTTTGCATAGTTTAGACAATGGCTTCTGATCATTATTTAACATTCATGAGCAGTGACAAATTCCCTGGACATTCTAAGGAATGTAGGCCATCCCCTATGCCCTAGCTAGAAAACTTTTATCTTTTTTACTAAGAAAACAAAACAAAACAAAAAAGCCAATCTAAACACAGATGAGGTTGATATTGTTATGGAAAATCTTTACCTATTAATAATTATAAGCAAAAATTCAAATGCATTGAAAAATAGTTTTAAATGATTTAAAAATCAATCAGAGGCTTGTGTGTTTCAGAGCACACACACATGCGTAGAAAGGACAGAAAGGAAAAACCAGAAGTGAAAGGTAAAATATGACTCAGCTGATAGTATTACATCCTGGGAGATCACACTACAGCAAATAAAGTCTTTGTAAATATTCTTCCCTCTTAAAAGTTACTAGATGCTATGTAATAAAATAATTAAAATGTATTCTAATGCTAAGTATTGCCTTTCTTCAAGGTAGATATTATGCATCTTTTCCATAGGCAGAAGCCAATTATGTCTTAATTACTCTCCATGTTATTAAGGATTTTTAAAAATCCCCCTTGGGAAATGAACAAGGGGTGGTGGAAAGTGAGGTGGGCGGGCAGTGGGGGTGACTGGGTGACGGGCACTGAGGGGGACACTTGATGGGATGAGCACTGGGTGTTATGCTATATGTTGGCAAATTGAACTCCATTTAAAAAAAATATGTAAATAAAAAAAGAAAAAGAAAAAGAAAAAAAATCCCCTTTGGTCTGATATAAGAGTTATTGGTCATTCATCGTGACTTCATAGTATATCCGAGAATAGTTCTGTGAAGAAGAGTTGTTATGTTGTTATTGACATTACAAATGTATGGATATCTTTTCTTCTAGAAAGATCAGAACAACAACAAAAAAAAAGATCAGAATATGCTACGTTCACATATGATTTCACAGTTTATGGTACTGAATCATCCCAATAGTTTTGCCATCACGCATTAGTCAGTTTTTTTTTAGTATGACAGTGGAATAGACATTTTGTCTTCCATTAAGTAAATTGGATTGCTGCAATAAAAATCTAAGTACACATTAGAAATGAAAGTAAAGATCTCTAAGTTACAATCAAGGTCTAAAACCAGGCAATTCACAATCCTACTTGGATTTGCTGTTTTATAATTAATTTCACTGCTTCAGTTTCTTGGTTTATAACCTTGATAATGACCAAATTAATGAGTTATTAACAAATTTGCTCCTCACTTGTCCAGGTAAAGATTGATAAAGTCTAGGGGTAACTGCATTTGATGGACAAATCAAAATTGAAATTAAGAATTATTTTCTCTAATTTTGCTTGCCCTAAAAGCTATGCTACCCATAACATAAACTGACCAAAGATTAGCACTCAGCGCTTCCCTAGATCACATATAAATCTGAGCCTTTCATTTTTGGCTCTCTTTACTAACCATTCAACATAACTGTGAAAGTTAAAAAAAAAAAAAAAAGAATCATTCTTAGCCTATTACTGGAGAGAATTTGATGTCAGTCCACACAAGCAGAACTCTGAGAAAAGGACTCTGGAGTGACTCTAGTACCAGTCACCAGCCTGTATTTCTCTTGATCTTGGTCTTTGAAAGAGTAGATCCTGGCCAAGCCAAGACAATTGATGACAACCTCCCAGCTCTGTGGGTGTTCCCCAAGTAGAATTTCCAACATTCCATACTCAGACCTAGCAAACAAAAGCCAAAAGTATAGATCTATTGTCATGGAATGCCCATTTTCCACTGAGAAATTTGTTAAATTGCTAAAATTGCTCATTAGAATTTGGAAGTCCTCTAAGACCAGTTAGAATTGTCATTTATTTGTTTAAATTCAAGCACCGGAGAGAATGAAATATTACCTAAAGGAGGGTACTTCATGGTGAAAAAGAGAAACTCTGGCATTAGACAAACTTCTAATTCTGATTCTGCTTCTCACTGGTCATTCAATCCTCACTTCAACTCATTGAACCTCAGTCTTCTCATCTCTAAAAGGAGGGCAATCGCGGTCTCTCAATGTCTACATGAGGTTATCTGTGAGAGTTAAATGAGAGAATAGACCTAGAGCAAGGACTCAGTATAGTACCTGGCACATAGGAATGACTCAATAAATACTATTTATCTCTCTCAACACAAATATAAAAATCACTTTGATTTCAACAGTATTAATTGAGCATCGCTATGTGCTAAACATCAATCTAAGCACGAGCTACATCAGTGAACACAAGAAAGATCACTACCCCATCTAGTAGGGGGAGATGGGAAATAAACAATGAACATTATAAATTAACTACTATAGAGTTTTAGAAGGGGGATAAACAATGAAGAAGAAAAAAAAGTAAAAAGAGCAAGGATGACTCAGAGTTGAGTGCTAAGAGTGATAATAGGGTGGTTGTGGTGAACCTGTAAGGTAAGATTTGGTTTACTGAGTTCCTCAGAGTTTAATAATTGTTAAAATTTTATTATTTTTTCCTTTGTAAACAGCACGCAATAAAATAAAAATTCCTTTGTCAGTGTTATTTGGCAGTATGCATTTTTCAAAATCAGAAGTTTCACCCTATGTCATCATCCTTCCTCCTTAAAAATTGCTAGGTTGACAATTGCAGAATCAATTGTTGACAACAGATTATATAATCATCTCTAAAGTTCTGTATAAATCAGCGCTGTCACAGAAAGCCCCTCTCTGTGATTTCATCATAACCTCTCACACGGACTGCTCCCATCCAAATCTAAAGCTGTTTTCTATCAGCGCTGTGAGAGCTCTGAAATATTCACCTGGCAAACAAAACCCTCCTGCTTTCAAAAAAAAAAAAAAAAAAAAAAAAAAAAATGTGCCCTCACTGTGTTCCAAAAAGTCTATGGAAATCTACATGTTAAACCAATAAAAACCAGGCGGTAGCATATGGAACATTTTTCCAATTATTTCCTCCCTAAGAAAACTACTTTCTGCAGGTTGAATCTCAGGTGTTTTGGATATTGCAGATTCAATAGCTCTTTAAACTTTTAATTGGTTCATGGGCCAGTTCTGGAATAAATAACAAACCTGAGGAAGACTTACTGACAGTTTTTAAAATAAGTTTTCTGTGGGGAGAAAGAGGATTCCTTAGGTAATAGGACTTACTCCTTTGGATTCTGAAATCAAAAAAAAAAAAATCAGAAAGGGTCTAAGAGGATAGTATTTTGAAAATGGATATCTGTTCCAGCTGGGTGTGGAGAAATGCTGGTAAAAATATCTTTTTAGAAAAATAAAATGCATGTATCTACTGTATTTTTCTTCTTCTTCTTTTTATTTTGTTTAATCATTCACTTCTTACTATACCTTCTACTGAAAGGGTTCATGATTCTAAGAAATAAAACGCAGACAAGTTTCCACTAGAAACATTAGCTTCTCTTATCAAAGCAAATATTTTGGAAGTCCAATCCTAACATTTACTTTCAAAGAATACCTTCTAGAAATTACTTCACTTTTTAACTGTTTTTAATTAAATGTCTCATTCATAATTTTTATTTTGTTTATTTATAATATGAATACAAATATTTTCTGTGGAATTACAGAAGAGTAAATGAAAATATGGCTACCTCAACACTCAATGATTTTCCAACGAAGTGCTTCCCTCCGAATATGATGTTTGATCCAGAAATAATAAAGGTTTTATTTGCATAAGCTCTGACACTTGGAATTTTCACAACTTGTATTTACTAAGAATGACTATTCTGGAAAAATGGTTCTTCAAAATTTATATCAGCAACTTTTCCAATTACTCTAATCCATTTCCTGCTTGCATTCTCCTCTTGCCCTCAACCAAACACAAAGCACTACTTAGAAGCAATATAAACACATATGTGTACACGCACACATACGCACACACATGCACACAAGCCGCTTGGTTTCCTGACTGACAACCTTTGGAAAATGATGTGTTTTTGGCCTGAAAATATGCATTAGCAATAAGGTTGGTTACATGTTAGACAAAAGGGGGGAAAAAAGCGCAAATGTAATGGTAGGAGGTTTTGCTAATGGATCTGAGTGCCACCAAAGAGTTCTTGAAGTTTCCATAGCTTTGGTTTCTGTAATCTTTTTGGAATTTGCTCGGATTCTCTAGAGACCTACAAATACCAATTTAAGAATCATTGTTCCTAAACATTCCATGTAGTCAATAGGGTCAGAAACGTCAGCTTAAGTTTCTAGAAACTAAGTTCCCAATCCAAATTCCACTAATCTCAAAAGAGATCATTGGTTAAATTTTAGCCCTGGGGCTTATGAATAGATTATATTTCTTTTTGAAAATGTACACTTCTGCAGTAATCTATAGTCTGCCATCATGAATGACTCTTTTCAAAACGATGCATTATTTAGAAAAGTCAGATGGATGGCTAGAAGTTTCATCGGAAAGCAGCTGATCACGCGCAACAATTTCTGTTAATCTGACGCACATATAAATGCAAGTCCTTCAAGTGTGCGGAGGGTTCAAATCATTAGAGTAGAGAGTAGGAGTGAAAGAATATGTTCGCTTTCCTTGTCTCATACAGGCAGATATGCTGTTATTCATCCTTCAAAACCAGCATTATTCCCTTAAATAAGGATTCCCAAGGAATTTATTAGTGAATTCCTCCAATGAGAAGCCAACATATCTCTATTTTTTACCACAAATCCCTAGCCTATACAAAAATCCTCATGAAGTTATATGGGATAAAACCATAGCATTTCTTATGAGTATGTTCTCACATTCACACATAAAGCTGTCCAAAAGCCTAATATGGTTTAGTTTCCACAGTGCAGGATCTGCTAATTGGATCTGCCTATGTTTTCCAACTCACAGCATCCTGCAGTGCTAAGTATCTAATATAAACACTCCCCACTGAGACTCCTCATAAACCCAGAATTTTTTTTCCCTCCTTGAAGTCAGCTAGTGAATTTAGATGGCCTAAATACTAAAAATAAACTTGTGTTTTAATTCCTTACCCACATAATCCAATCCTGCACGTAGAGTTTAATAACGATTATCCATTTTTTAATCTTCCCCAAAAGACTAATGCAATGTTGCTGCAAAAAGTACAAAGAGAGAAGGGCAGGACAATGTTTTGGCAATCTCAGACATTACCTTCAAGAAATGAGGCCATTTTCTCTTCACAATTTCTTGTGGCTGTCGGTTTACCTTTAATGCTTATTGAAATAAGAATACATACAGGAGAGAATGCAAATTTTTTCTAAGATTTTATTTACTTATTTATTTATTAGGGAGAGAGAGAACAAGAGAGAGAAGGCATGAGCGGGGGGAGGGGCAGAGGGAGAGAGAATCTGAGGCAGACTTTGCGCTGAGTACAGAGTCGCATGGTGGTGGGGCAGGGGGTTCACTCCCATGACCCTGGGATCATGACCTGAGCTAAGAACAAGAGTCAGATACTTAACTGACTGAACCACCCAGGTGCCCCAAGAATACAAATCTTAAATGTGTACTGTGATGAAATTTTATAAGGTTATCACACACATTAACCACCTAGATAAAGGTAAAGAACATTACCACCTCCCGGAAACCTTCCTTATGCCCCCCCTCCCCCATCTAATCTTCCTCCATACACAAAAGTAACCACCACATTTACTTCTATCACCATAGATTAGTTTTGTCAGGTTTTTAACTTTATACGGTGTCATACATTTCGTATGGCTAGGCATTTATCTTTTTTTCCTTGTCATTATGTAATTATGAAATTTACCCATGTTGGGATACCTGGGGGGGGGGGCGCTCGGTGGGTTAAGCATTCAGCTCAGATCATGATCCCAGGGTCCTGGGATTGAGCCAGATCATCAGGCTTCCTGTTCAGCAGGGAGCCTGCTTCTCCCTCTCCCTCTGCTCCTCACCCTCCCGCGCCCCAATCATGCTCTCTCCGTCTCAAATAAATAAAATCTTTAAAATATAAAAGAAATGTATCCATGTTATATACAGCATTTCACTCTTTCATTCTTGTATAGCATTGCATTATATGAGTAGCTTCAATTATGAACGCAATTTCTTTAATAAACAGGAGCTTTGAGATTTTATGTTTCATCTTATGTCAATGTTTTTAAGTTTGTATTTCAAGATTTGTCCATTTTAACTTAAATGGCATTTGCTTATCTTTTCATATCTGTGAATCTATAGTAATATCGTCTATATATTCTTTATAGTAGTAAAGGATGTTTGTTTTCTGCTCTCCTTTTCATAATTTGTATTTCTAAAGTGTTCATCAATTCTATAAATCTTTTCAAATAATGACATTTTAATTTGCTGTTTGTTTCTATTTGTTTGATTTCAGGATTTTATTGATTTATGTTCCTAATTACTTATTTTTTCTCTCAGGATTTTTAGCTTTAATTTGCTGTGGCTTCTGTTGGACCTTGAGAGGGATGCTTAAATAATTATTTTCTTAGAATTTCTTTGTAGTTAATTTATGCTGTGGTTTTCCTCTCAGGTTTGTTTAGTTGTATTCCCCAAGTTTTAATATTTTTAGCTAAATGAAAATAACATTTTCTTTTTTTTTTTTTTTGAAAATAACATTTTCTAACTGCTGTTATGATTCATCTTTGACTTACATACAATTTAGAAGAGCACACTTTAATTTTCAAACATTTGGAAGATTATCTATTTTTACTCTTGTTATTGATTTCTAGATTAATTCCTTTGTGACCAGACAATAGCCTATGAATATTTTCAAACTTTTGAATTTTGTTATGATTTACTTGATAGCACAGCATATGGTCTAAGTTAGCTAATATCGTTGGGAGATGATTTTCTATGGGTCTCTTGTGTTTCTGTACATCTTTAGAGCAGAGGCCCTGACTCCCCTTATCCTGAATTATATTTTGAAGGATGTTTGTATAACAATCATCTTTGGAAGACAGAGATAGTGTCTCCCCCAGAACAAAAGGCAAGTTTTCTTACAGACTTTGAAGACTGTGTCCCTCTGGACCAGCCAGCAGGCCTGCTTTCTATTCAGTGTGAGAGATAAAGTTTCTAAGCTCATTTGTCTTCTTCTGCAACACAACTCAGTGCATGTACAGATATTACATGACCTTCTTCAAGTCATCCTGTATGAACTGCAGCTTGGAGAACTAACACCAAATATGTCGTTGCTTGTGCAGCTTACTATAATGTGGGTAATAAAACCTAGTGTCTCTGATTCAGGACCCTCATTTCTTCTGCCAGCCTCCATGAAATCATAGCACACTGACATTTTAGATTAAAAATAGGGTGAAATTGGGATGAAGTCAGCAAGGTGGCAGATCAAGAAGCCCTAGAAATTCCTCCCCGCCCCCCCCCGCCTTGAAGACACTGACTCAAAATTATTACATGAACCAATTTCCCTTGTAGGAGATCCAGAAACCAGTTAAGAGGCTCCTAGACCCCAGGTAAGTGCAAAACCAGTCACATCAAAGCTGGTAAGAAAATTCATAGTATTCATTCACCATAGTCCTGCCCGCCAGCTCAGTGTGGCATTGTGGGAGGAAACAAAAAAAATCCCAGCTTCCAGATTCTCCCTAGGGAGAGGAAAAAAAGATAGAAACATAGATCTAACATTCCAACTTTCTGGTGGGCAGGAGCTGTGCAGTACACTGGTTTGTGTCTTCCCTGTCTCAAAGTGTTGAGCTCTGGACGCTTGGAGAAGTAAGAACCCAGGAGAGTTGAGTGGCATGCCTTTGGTCCAGAGGACCTGCAGTATAGCAGATAGAGGTCAGTGCCATTAGGGAGCCTCTCCCTCAGGCAAACATAAGTCCTTCACTATCAAGTGTAAATTGATTAAACCCCAATCAGAAGACATAAAGTGACTGAATACATTTTAAAACAAGATGGAAAGAACTATGTGTTGTCTACAAAAGATCCACTTTAGATCGAGGGAGAAACACAGCCTGAAAGTGAAAGGATGGAAAAAGATGTTCCATGCAAATGCTACATGGTAACAACCAAAAAAGAGCATAAATGGCTGTAATTATGTCAGATGAAGTAGATTTTGAGCCAAAATATTACAAGAGAAAATTTATATAATAGACATTATATAATTATAAAAGTATCAGTTGATCATGAAGCTGTATCATTTATAAATATATATTCGCCCAACATAAGAGTATCAATATATGAAGCAAACATTGACAGACCTGAAAAGATCATCTGTCTGGATTTTCTGTCTGCTATTGAAAGTGAAGTATTGAAATACTGTTCTCTTATTATTTTATTGTCTGTACACCAAGAGCAACCAACCTAAAAAAGAATCTCAAGAAAAAACAACATTTACAAGAGCATCAAAAAGAATAAAATATTTAAAATTAAAATTAAAGAGAAAGATCTATACACTGAAAACTACAAAATATTGCAGAAAGAAATGAAAGAAGACACACTTAAATGAAAGCTATCTTGTGTTTGCTGATTGGAAGACTTATTGTTAAAATGTCTACATATATTCAAAGTGATCTTCAAATTAATGTAATCTGTATCAAAATCCTAATGCATTTTTTGCAGAAATAGAAAAACTACATGGAACTTCAAAACCAAACAATCTTCTGAAATACGAGCAAAGCTGGAAGCCCCATCAAGTACTTCCTGATTTTGCAACATACCACATAGCTACATTAGTTAAAACGGTATGGTACTTGCATAAAAACAGACTTATCAAACAATAGAACAGAACAGAGAGCCCCCAAATAAATGCATGCATACATAATCAAGTAATCTTCAACAGGGTATCAAACTACGAAATAAAGAAAGGATAATCTCTTCAACAAATGGTTTGGGAAAACTGGATAGTGATATGAAAAAGAATAAAACTTGATCCTTACATCATGCATGAAAACTAATTCAAAACAAACTAAAGAATTAAAATGTAAGGCCTGAAATTCTAAAACTCCTAGAAGAAAACATAGGAAAAATGCTTTATGTTAGTCTTGGCAATGATTTCTTTGATATGACGCCAAAAGCACAGGCAACTGAAGCAAAAATTTACAAATGGGACTCTATTACACTAGGAATCTTTTGTATAGCAGAGGAAACAACATAGGGAAAGGTGACCAGTGGAATGGGAGAAAATATTTGCAAATCATGTATCTGATAAGAGGTTAATCTCCAAAATATATAAGGAACACCTACAACTGAAGAGCAAAAAATACAACACAATTTAAAAATGAGCAAGAGATTTATATTGACTTTTCTTCAAAAACATACAAACAACCAAGGGGCATGTGATAAGATGCTCAACACCACTAACCATTAGTGAATTATAAATCAAAGCCATAATGAGATGTCACCACACACCTGTAAGGATGTCCATTATTAAAAAGGAAACAACAGAAAAGAACAAATGTTTATGAGGAGTCAGAGCAATTGATGGTACTGTTGGTGGCAATGGAAAATGGTATGGATGTTCCTCAAAAAAACCACAAATAAACTGATTCTTCATGATCCAGCAATCCTACTTTTGGTATTTGTTGAAAAGAATTGAATACAAGATCTCAAAGAGATGCTTGCATTCCCATGTTCATTGCCGCACCAAACCCATAGATTCAGAAACAAATATCAATCAGTGGACAAAAAAATAATGAAAATGTGTATATACACATAATGAAATATTATTCAGTCTTTAAAAAGAAGGAAATACTGTCATGAACAACCATATGGATGAGCCTCAACAACATAATACTCTAAGTCAGTCACAGAAGAATAAATTTTGCATGATTCCACTCATATGAGGTGTCTAAAGCAGACAAATGCATGGATGCAGAAAGTAGAATGGTGCTTGCCAGAGGTTGGGGAGATGGAAAAATTGGGAGCTACTGATCAGTGCATATAAAGTTCCAGTTACACAAGATGAAAAAGTTCTAGAGATCTGCTGTACAACAATGTCCCTATAGTTAATATCGTACTATACACTTAAAAAATTGCAAAAAAAAAAAAAAATGCTAAGAGGGTAGATTTCATGTTGTGTGAATTTTATAACAATGATCAATTAATTAATTAATCATGAGAGAAGTTATTGATACAGACAACAATTCAGATGAATCTCTAGGAATGTATTCTGAATAAAAAAATCCTATTCCAAAAGGTGCATACTGTACAATGCTGTTATTTTTTTTAAGATTTTATTTATTTATTCATGAGAGACACAGAGAGAGAGAGACAGAGACACAGGCAGAGGGAGAAGCAGGCTCCCCGTAGGGAGCCCGACGTGAGACTCGATCCCCAGACCTCGGATCACACCTTGAGCCAAAGGCAGACGCTCAACTACTGAGCTACCCAGGCATCCATACAAAGCTGTTTTTATATATTGTTTTTCAAATGACAAAATTTTAGAAATAAAGGAGAGATTGTCAAGGAGTGGTTGTCAAGGTTAGAGACAAAGGGAAGAGAAGGTGGATGTGGTTATAAGAGTACAACAGGAGGCACCTGGATGGTTCAGTGGTTGAGCATCTGCCTTTGGCTCAGGTAGTGATCCCAGGGTCCTGGGATCGAGTCCCAAATCCAGCTCCCCACAGGGAGCCTGCTTCTCCCTCTGCATATATCTCTGCGTCTCTCTGTGTGTCTTTCATGAATGAATAAATATAATCTTAAAAAAAAAAAACAAAAAAAAAAAGAGTACAACAGAAGGCAGTCCTGGGCTGATGGACTGCCCAGTATCCACATTTGTCATAAAGTAGCATAGACCAAAATACATAAACACATACACATGAGTGCAAATAAAACTGGGAAAATCCAAATAATATCAATGAATTGTATTAATTTAAATACCTTGGCTGTAACATTATCCTATAATTTTATAAAATATTATCATTAAATTGGGAAGAATGTAAAAGGAATCTCTGTGTTATTTCTTCCAATTACATGTGACTCTACAATTATTGCAACCAAAAACTCCCGAAAGAAAAAAATGTCAAGTAAAATCTCAGACCCTTTACAATTATTGACAATGTTCAACATACTTTTATACAACGTGTATTACACAGTTTTGGGATTCGATATTTATAAATGTTTTTTAGATCAAGTATGTTAATGGTTCTGTCTCCTAGATCTCTACTGACCTTTTATTTGTCTTTTGTTCTAACAGTTATTAAGACGATTTGCCTGTGATGTAGATTTTTTTATGTTTCTTTTAGCTCAGTCAGGTTTTCCATTTTATATTTTGAGGCAACATTAATAGTTATATGCATTCTTAATATTACTATATCTTCCTATTAAATTAACCTTCTATTATTATAAAATGTTGCCCTTTATATTTTACAATAGTTGCATCATTGGATTTTTATTATTTTTATATTAATGTAGTTACACTAATTTTCCTATAGACCAACAACCAGCAAAGCAGAGCCGAAGGTCAAATCTGGCACACAGCCTGGTTTTGTATAGCCTGTGACTAAAAAAATGGTTTTATATTTGCAAAGAGCTGCAGCAACAACAACAAAAGAATAATATGCAACAGAGACCATACGTGTTTCACAAAGTTAAAAATATTTACAATATGGGCCATTACAAAAAGCTTCCTAACCACCGCTTTAGATAGTGTTTGCATGATATATCTTGTTCTATCACTTTAGTTTTAGTTTTTCTGCGTCTTTATGCCTAAGGTATGCATCTTACTTTTAATCCAATCTGATATGCATCGTCTTTAATTGATGAATTCAAATTATTTACTTTTAATATAAATATTGATATATTTGAGTTGAAATATATCATCTCGGTATCTTTCAAATCATTCCATCTATTCTTTGATCCATTTTTCCACTTTTTTGCCCTCTATGAGAGCAACCAAGTTTTAGTATTATTTAATATTTCTCCTTCCATTAACATCATTATATTTATATATTTATGTGTTTGTGTATTTATGTATGTATATATGTATTGGTTTGTTTATTTTAGTTGTTAGCTTGGATATTATAATTTGCATTATGAATCTATTGAAGTCTATTTTTTTTAAGTCTATTTTAATTTAGTACTTCTATCCAGTCTCAGACAATACACAAACTATGTTAGCTATATTAGTCTGCTCAGGCTGCCATAATGGACTATCACAGACTAGATGGCTTCAACAACAGAAAAGTATTTTCCCACAGTTTTAGATCTAGAAGTCAAGGGTCAAGATGCCAGCAGTGTTGGTTTCTGACTATGCTTCTCTCCTTGAGTTGCAAAGAGTTGCCTTTTGTGTGTCCTCTCATGGCCTTTGCTCTGTGAGTGCATAGTAAGAAAGAACGTACTAGTGTCCCTCCTCTTCTCATAAGGACACCTGTCCTGTTGGATCAGGTCCCCACCCTTATAATTTTATTCAACTTTAATTATCTCCTTAAAGGCTTTATTTCCAAATCCTGCCACATTTCTGTATAGGGCTTCAACATATGAATTCAGAGGGGATACCACTGAGTCTATAACAGACTCTATAATATTTTAACTGCAATTACCCTTCCTCTCAAATTTATGCTACTTTGTCATATATTCTAGTATTAAGCCCCACGTGACATTAGTATTTATTTTTTAATGGACAGTATCCACTTATGGTTATTCCCTTATATTTATCCTTTCTTTTGTTTTCATTTCTTCTCATGATTCAGGTGGGCTTCCATCTGCAGTCATCCTTCTGTCAGAAAAATATCTTTAATATTTCTTCTAATGAATGCTGGTAAACACAAAGTATGGGATATTATTCATATAGCCAAGATTTGGAAACAATCTAAATGCTTACTCATGGATGAATGGATAAAGAAAATGTGGCACATACATACAATGAAATAGTATTGAGCCTTCAAAAAAAAATCCTGCCATTTGTGACACAGATGAAGCTAGAAGACATTATGCTAAATGAAATAAGCTAGTCACAAAAGGACAAATACGGCATGATTCCACTTACATAAGATATTTAAAATTGTCAAACTCATAGATGCAGAGGACAGTGGTGGCTGTCAGGGGATGAAGAATGGGACATGGGAAGTTATTTTTCAACCAGGACAAAGTTTCAGTTACACAGACGAATAAACACTTATTCTTCTGCATAACATAGTACCTATAGTTAACAATACCATATTGTCAACCTCAAAATTTGTTAAGAGGCTAGATCTCATGTTAAGTGTTCTAACATAGATAGATAGATAGATAGATAGATAGATAGATAGATAGATAGATACAATTTTAAAATTCTCTCATAAATAAAAATGTAATTTTACTTCTTTTGGAAGTTGGGTGGGTAACACAAGCAGAAAGAATAGAGAAGGAGCTCTGCCTTATAGAATTGTTTAAAAATCCAACACATTTTAATCTTTGAGTCTCACTGAATAAAGGAATGGTGTGCTTTAGAATTTATCTTTAATTTTGAAAAATAGGGGCGCCTAGGTGGCTCAGCCAGTTTAGCCTCCAACTCTTTATTTCAACTCAGGTCATGATCCCAGGGTTATAAGATTGAGTCCTGCCTTGGGCTCCATGCTGAGCATGGAGTCTCTTAAGATTATTTCTCTCCCTGCCCCTCCCTCAATCTCTACCTCTAATTTTGAAAAAATATTTTTTTCTGAAAATAGAAATAATAGAATAAACAAGGGGTTTTTGTCCCCAAAACTTTGTTTACATTGTTATTCTATAGTGTTTATTTCAAATATTTTTCAGTTGTTCAAAAATTAGTACCATCCTATCCCTGGCTTTTTAATGAAATTTCTATGGCAAGTCTTTAATAAAAATACAGCAGAGAACTCACGGGAGGCATGATAGCATCGCCAAGATGAAGCATCCTATTTCATTTATAAAGATGTGTCTACTATGAAAGTCTCTAGGCACATAGAAAGCACATAATTATTAATAAGTCAAAAGAAAAGCAAAGTCACATTCCTTTTCCATCCTCTGCCATTCTAGAAAGGCCAACAATTCTGCATTTTGCCTATTCCATTTCCATATGTTTTTTTCATTCCCTAGAAGTGTATGTTAATCACTAGGGAAAGGGGGTAAAAATAAGCACTAGGAACACTATTTCTGTTTTAATTTAAATACTAAAATTCAACAGTAGCTACTTAAACCGGGGTCATATGTCACCAGGATATATTACTGTAAATACTTGTGATTACAAGTACATACTGTCAGAGGATCATACAAAAAGAAGACAGAGGAGATTCCCAGTTAACTAGGGGTTTACACTAAAAAGTTGACAAAGTTACAATTAAACTCTTAGAATCTTTCTGAATCAGAAAATAAAAGGCTCATTTGAAATGTTAAGGAGCCAATTACTTTCGTGTTCATCAACACGTGTCTTCCCTTACAAGCGTCTTCTTAAAATTTCCAGTGCAGTCTCAGTAGGCGAGCTCTATTATTCCAAATAAGGAATAATTGATTCCAATTTGATTGGTCACCTTGCTTTCTAATCTTTACCTTCTATCAAAGAGTTTCTCTTATTAGCAACCTGATAATTTGGTGAATCTAGAAGTCTATTAGATCAGGTGTTTAGAATAATTTGCACGGAAGAAATGGTTTTTAAGTTAAACACTTGAAACTCCTCTTTCAATAAGTTGTGTGTGTGTGTGCAGAAGGGGAGAGTGTTGCACAGAAAAAGAAAACATAAGAACAACACTACAAGTGACCATAACCTTAGACTCTCTTTGACTAAGGCCCCTTGAGGTTCAATCGCTTTAGGCTGGATATGAGTGCAACCCTGAGACCAGAAGTTTGCTACTGCTCCTGGCATTTCAAGAGCTCGGAGGAATAACATCCTGCAGAGCTGAGACTCGAACCTCTATGGAGGGAGCATCGGTCAGCTGGCCCTGACACCCGTGAGCCAGCAGGATCGAACTCATCCTTGGAGGGCAGAAAAGGCTGGAAACTGGTAGCAACCATTACTGAAACCAAATGCTGAGGGTCCCAGGAGTGGCTCAGTGGTTGAGCATCTGCCTTCAGCTCAGGTTGTGATCCTGGGGTCCTGGGATCGAGTCCCAGATCAGGCTCCCCACAGGGAGCTTATTTCCTCCTCTGCTATGTCTCTGCCTCTCTCTGTGGGTCTTTCATGAATAAATAAATAAATAAAATTATTTTTAAAAATGCTGGGATGAAGGGCCACTATGAGAGAGAGCAGTCAGGAAGGAGTCTCCTGGATTCCTCCAGACTGCAGTTAGTGCACCCTTGGGAGAACCTGCCCCCGGAGTCCTCTAGCAAAGATAAACTCTAACCTCTAGGCTTTGCAGAATCCCAGTCGCAGGAATCCCAGAGCAAAGAATAGATAGAATCCAGGGATGGGTTTGGAGCTGCAAGACAATGCTTACCAACCAGCACTCTTAGGGAGGTGCTTAATTTCCTAGAGGGCACTGCCATTTGAGATCTAATTAACATATGCATTAAAAAAGTGAAAGGGAAGGGGTACCTGGGTGCTCAGTGGTTCAGCTTCTGCCTTTGGCTCTGGTCGTGATCTCCAGGTCCTGGGATCGAGTCCTGCAGGGAGCCAGCTTCTCCCTCTGCCTATATCTCTGCGTCTCTCTCTGCGTGTCTCACATGAATAAATAAATAAAATCTTTAAAGAAAAAAAAAAAGCCAGCCAGCCAGAGTGCCTGCAGTAAACACAAACGTAGAGATCAATGCAGTTCAGTCACAGAGCTGGGACACAAGCAAATCACAGCTCAAGAGCCAAAAGTGATCAAAGAGGAATTTCATTCTCTGACCTCTTAGATGACATGAAAGTGACTGAAATAAATACTCTTTAGAAACACCCATTAAAGTGCCTTTTGTTCCCAGTCCACTTTTCTCATAGGTTTCTTTCTTAACCCTGCGCCCACCCCATCCAAAAGGGAAAATAAATCTTCCTCTATTCCCAGTCCCTGAGGTTTCTTTCCTCCTCCTTCCCACTGTGTCATTAATTATAATTATATAATTTGGGCATTCATTATAATTAATTATCAACTCGATTCTTTCCCTCTAACACATTACTATTCCCCTTGTGATCAATTGATTGCACTAATGATCTCAGTTCTTCACCCTTTCTTTATTTATGGTCTTTGGCACAAAACTCTATAGCCCCCACTACCTGCACACAGGTCGTGGCCATGGGATTTGTTTTGGCTACTGAAATTTTGGAAAGTGGGACCCAAGGGCTTGCCAAAGCATTTGCCCAACTGAATTTGCTCTCATTCTTTCTCTTTGACACCACCATAGGACTATGCCTGGGCTAGCCTGCTGGAGGGTGAGAAATATTTGGTCAAGAGATTTCTGCTATCCTAACTGGTTGCCAGTCTACATCAGACTTGTACATAAACCCACTCAAGATCAAAAATAGCCCCACCAAGCCCAGATGAAATCTCTGATCCTTTATTGGTGGGTTAAATAAACTATTATTACACTAAGTTCCTGAGATTTGAGGTGATTTGTTACACAGCATTATCATGGCAGCAGGTAATCATTATACACTTTAACAGGAGCAAAATAGGGTTGGCAATTCTATTCACTTTGATTGTTTGAGGAAAGAAGAAATTGGGTGAAAATTTATTCATTAGTAGCATCCTCTGGTGCATTTTAATGAAATTAAAACACACAGACAAAAACAAGGACTAATTCCAAACTAAAACAGAAGATGAGTAGCCTGTTTACAAGAAAAATAAGATTACTATCAATACTTAGAGCTGATTCAGAGTAACTCCATTTTTAAAAAACTTCAAATAATATAGTCAAACTTTTCATTACAATTTCCTAAAAATCTTCTAAATCTAACAGAAAATGATAAAAAAGCAAAGATGTACTCCAGAATTTCCTTTTTAAAATTTTGATCAGATTTTGACATACTTTTTGTTCATTCATTCCCTTATTCAGAATTATCCATTGCTCTCAAAGACCTTTTCATGCCCTTCTAAAGAGATTGAATGAATGAAAGATGTAAATCATATTAATAAAAAAAAACCTATATTTTTACTCTGATCAGTCTCCAAGAAAAGCTTTGGATAAGTTAAAGAAAAAAAATCACTATGGTCTGTCTGGAATCTTTCTCAATCAAATTTTGTTGCTTTGTTTTGTATTACTATATTGGGTCATTCCAGGGAGGAAGAGAATGGGTAACCAGCCACTTCCCACTCCAAACTGAAGAGAACTGAAGTTTTCAGCAGATTATTCAAGATGAATACCAAGAAGGGAAAGAAGTAAAAAGATATAGACACCCATCAATATGCCTACCTGCTCTGTACTCATAACCTCATATCCACAGCCCAACGTATAAAAAAAGAAGAAAGAAATGACTAATTCAGACCATGGTACGTAGAAAGTTCAATGATTCTGAGAGGGCTTTCCTTTCTATGCTACTGCCTCCTTCCTTTGCAGACCTACTCTTATTTTCTTCACCTGCCACACTTGGCCAGGACCTCCATCTTGTGTTAAGCATCAGTGAGAATGAACATCTCTGGACAAGGGGAAGCTACCGAAGTAATGAATAGAGAATCCATACAAGAGAAACTGAAGAATAAATGACACTGGCACACAATTAGGGAGAGCGATCAAAGAGGTAAAATAACAAGTCTAGAAATAGACCCAAGAATATCTGGGAAAGTAGACATGATAAAGATCCCACTTCAAATCATTGAGGAAAATGTTTAATAACATTGCGGCAACCAGATAGGTATCTGGAAAAAACTGAAGTTGGACCCATACCTCAAAACTTACTTCAAGTATATCAATGTTTTAAATATACAGACATAAAATAATAAAAGTTAGAGAAGACATTTGTTTAAAAAAAATTAAATAATTTCAATGACATCTTTCCAAACTTTATATCTAAATTCAATTTTGCTTTAACAAAATGACTGTTTAATTATGAAAGCATCTCTCAAAAGTTAAATGACAGAGTAAGAAAAAGCACTTGCACTTATATTCTAGACAAAAGATAAATTTCTCTAATACATAAAATGTCCTATAAATCAAAAGCGAAGTGCAAAATAACATATAGTATGCTTTCATTTATGTAAAAAGACTTTAATATATGAATTTGTTATATGTAAGTGAAATATTTCTGTAAATATGAAAAATTACTAATTATTGGTTGTTCCCAGGAAGGGGAAATGAGTGATCGCGGTTCAGAAGAGAAAGATTTTCACTCTATAGTCCAATGAAATTTTATTTTTTTTAAAGATTTTACTTATTTATTCATGAAAGACACAGGGAGAGCCAGAGACACAGGCAGAGGGAGAAGCAGGCTCCCTGTAGGGAGCTGGATGCAGGACTTTATCCCAGGACCCCAGGATCACGACCTGTGTCAAAGGCAGATGCTCATCCACTAAGCCACACAGGTGCCCCAGTCCAATGAAATTTTAAATTATAAACTCTATGAATGTATTATTCAAAATAAATAAGCAAAAATTGAATTAAACTTTTAAATTTCTAAATAAAAAATAACTGGTATCCTCATATTTGAATCAGGATTATTTTCCTATACAAAAAAAAAATTCTAAATCATAAAGCTTCACACACATGAGGTTTATTTCTCACTCCCTAACGTTTGACACATGTTGGATGGCCCTTGTATACCTAATACCCACAATAGCTGAAATTTGAGGCCTTCAAGGTTGGCTGCATTGGGAGATAGGTATGAAAAGATACATTGGCTCTAAACTGCCCAAGACCAGAACTAACACACATCATCTCTACAGTCATTGGCCACAACCAGTCCTATGGTCCCCAACTGACTACAGGAAAGGTCTTAAAAGGAAGAGCATGTGTGGAAAACCTGGAGGTCATCCCTGCACTTTCCTCCTTCAGTAAATTAGTTTTCAAACAAAGGTCTTATGGGGTGCCTGGGTGGCTCAATAGATTGAGTGCCCAGTTTGAGATTTCTGCCCAGGTGTCATAATCTCAGGGTCGTGAGACCAAACCCCACCTCTGGCTCTGCTCTGAGCATGGAGCCTGCTTGGGATTCTCTCTTCCCCTCTGCCCTGGCCCCCGCCTAGCTCGGGCTCTCTCTCTGTCTCTGTCTCTCTCTCTCTCTCTCTCTCTCTCTCTCAAAACAAACAAGCAAACACCAATAGAGTTCTTAGCAGTTGTAAACCTCATACTTGATGTAACCTCTGTTTTATGTGGTTTTGGTTTTACCGTATTAAAAAGTCATATTAATATTGCAAATAAAGACACATAGATGAGACCCCTAGGATGTCTTAGGACTCCCAGCTATGCCTTGCCTTAAATGTAGAAGAAGGAAATTTGACCAAGCAGTAAGGGTATATGTACTGATGGTCAATCTAGATTTGGGTATCCCTTGAATGTTTGAGTTTAGTCATTTTCAGCCACGCCAGCCACAACTCAACAATAGTAGTCCACACAGTGGATGGCCTGGGTTTGGGAGGCAGAGGAGCTCACGCTATCCATTTAGTCAGGATCCTTGTGCCAAGTTTTCCTGTGAACAGCTAGTGAGGGCCACTGAGTGCAATCTACCTCCACAGATTATAAAGAAAGTCTAGAAGGAAGCTAATGCAATGTTCTGACGTCTATTTTTATCCTGGAAAGAACTGTTTGTCTCTCAGTTCTGCTCTGAGTCCATTTTGCCAAACTGAGCTTTATTACTTTGCAGCGAGAGAAGTGAGGTCTCCCAAAAAGTCGAAAGAAAGCAATGAAATAGAGACTCTACATTGTCCTTCCAGATCCTGTGGGATGAAGGGTAGACGTGAGTTAGCAACATAATTTAGTTTGTCTCCTTTTTGCAAAAGTGTTTATTTACCTGAAAGATTCCTGCATCCAATTCTAAAGCATGCCAGCTGCCTAAAAGAGAGGCTCAGAGAGGCAGAAAGCTTTGGTCATCAGGACCTGTATTGAGGGATTACTCCCCAGGAGAAGTGAAAAGAGGATTCTAGAAGAGATTGATCAGCGTTTCAGCAGAGGAACCAAAGTAAGTGAAGTGTATCTTAACATGTCATTTTAATGAGGCATGAAAGTGACTGCAAGAGTAATGTGTGAACAGGGCATTTTGCCCCCTCAATGCATTCTATTTTTGTTTACCTTATAATGAAAACACCACAGGGTCAGGGTGGGCTGTCACAAGCAGAATGTTGAGTCATGAGCACACCCTACTGGTTTGGTACGAGACAACGATAACAGACCATAGAAACTCTCAAAGATTTTTTTGACTTTTTTTAAAACTATGAACATAACAAAGCATAATATTCTGTAATTTTAATGTCATACTAATTAATATGTACAATATGTACATCTTCATACAGATTAATATATATAATACATTTATTTCGAGAGAATCAAATCTTTTCTGAGGCTTCGGATGACTTCATATGCTTCCCTTCCCTCTTTCTCTATTTTTAGCATTCTTTTAACACTTTCAGCTCTCATTTAGTTTTGGCAGACTCTGGATGCACCCCTAGGAGGACCCTTTTGAAGTGAGTCGGTCTGATCCCGGATCCGCAGAGCCACCTGCAGATGTCACACTGAAACAGTGCTCCTGACACACCACCTGTTTTTCCTTGTTCTCCTTCAATTTCTGCTTTCATCAAGCAAATTCTTCAAACAGCTGGGTGGTGCCAACACATGGAGCCCCCTGGAGAGTACATTTTTTTTTCCACACTGGAAAACCAAACTTAATTGCTCAGTCACATTTGGAGTACTTTTTCCACTCCGCGGATACTTTACTCATGTTAGCTGTATTTGAATTAGAAAATTGCAACGTTTTCAGCCACACCAGAGGAACACAAATTAATCTAAGCATGAATTTTAGGGAAAGATCAATAGGTTGCCATAAGTATGTGGCTAAAAGAATGTGTCACGTGATCATTTCCAACTACTGTCTTCCTGACCAAAGACAGTTATTTAGAAAGAGATGCTGGGTGGATCACAGTGATGAACTAAGAGTTTGGGATTTATTCTTTTGCTTTGTTTTGTTTTGTTTTTCACCTAGTACTGGTGATCAAGCCTCCCTGGCTATTTTTATATCATGATTTTACTGCATCTCCATAGCAGTGCACTGAAATTTTATTATTACTATATTCTCAGGCTCCAGACATTAAGGGATGAGGAGCAAGTAACAAAATTCCTATAAGTAAACACAGGCAAAGAAAAGCAAAATTATCATTCTACTTTCGTGTAACCCAATCTTTTGTTTTAGAGATCAGAAAACTATATGCATACCATGGTACAAAAGGAATTTCTTCCCAACTTTTATATTGTTCAGGCATAAAAAAAAAAAAGTTAGGACCAAATATTAAGCCTCTTCTAGTATAATAAAATAAAACTCAAAAAAATCTTGTGCAGGCACAAAATATAATTAATATTTGGCAATATTTGCCCTCCTTATGTTTTTGGCTCACAGCTAACTCCGACCCAAAGAACTTCCCACCACATTATTCATTTTACAATAGCAACATTCCTTAATTTGAGGTTTACTCTTTCAAAACTTGGACTTACACTATGGTGTTAAAATTAAAATCTGCTAGACAATTGTATAAAAATGGCAAAGTAAATTCCGTGAGTCCAAGTGCTGTAGCTATATATTTCTGTTACCTCTCTGAAACCCAATATGCATTCTGCTAACATATAAATCTAACAAAACACAGTTTTGATTATATCCCTCAAGATCCTTTAATGGCTACAAAATTAAGTTTTAAAGTCTTATCCTAACATGCAAAGTCCCCTTCTGTCAACTTCTCCATCTTGGGCCCTTACAACCCCTGTTTGGACACCCCTATATTCCAGCCTAACTGAATTATTTTGTTTCTTTGACCATATCGTATGCCTTTTTCAGTGTGACTCTGCTGGCATCCAAACACTACCACTGATCAACTCAAATTTCCTTCAAATCACATTCAGTAACAGTGATGATAACAACGATGATAAGAGAAGCAGCCAGCACTGGTGAGGGCTCATTGTGTGCCAAGCATTGAACGAAGCACTCCACGCACGTCGTATGAACTAAGCACTTTTCACACGTGAGAGTTCATTCATTCCTCTTGGCAAGCCTAGGTGGTCGATCCTGCTGTTAAGGAGAAACTAAGATACCGTAATATGCAACTTGTCCAGGGTCCCGTAGCTTGTATGAAGAAGAACCCAGAAGGAAAATGACTTCTCTCTCATGAGCATTTCTTGATTTCTCAAATGCTGTAAACCAACTTCATCCAGATTCGTCAGGCAGAACTTGAAGGTTGTTTTGTAGAAATTGTAGTCATCAATCATTTTTAGCCAATGGGTAAGAAGCCAGTCATAGTCCTGTCCTGGAAACCCAATGAAGTCTAGTTCTCTGTCCTCTTAGAGATCCAGCTCCCTCCAAGCAGGGAAGCTTCCCTCTAACCAGAACAAGATTCCAGAAGTAAAATTGCTTTCCTTAACACCACCTGAATTTTCTGTGTTGCTGTTTAGATACAATGACTTTTTTTTTTTTAATTTAGCTGGAATAGCAGTTCCTAGAACGTGATTCCCTAGGAGAATCTGCAAGATCAAAACTATTCTGTAATAATAGTCTGCCTTTTATCAGTGTTTCAACATTTACACCGATGGTACCAAAGCAGTGGTGAGTAAAACTGTTGGAGCCTTAGCACAAATCAAAGCAGTGGCACCAAACTACACCAGAATCTTGTGTTCTTCCAGCAGTTGCCCCAGAGCCTGTGTTCTTGATGCCAGTGCATTCACAGGGGATAAAATTCCATTTAAGAATGTCCTTGAGAAAGCATAACATTTATTGATTTTATTAAACCTAGACCCTGAGAACATGTCTTTTGAACATTCTGTGGGCAAAATGGAAAATTTCTATTAGTTACATACCAAAGTACAATGGCTGACTCAAGGTAAAACACTTGGGTGATCAAATTACAACCGAACTAGTTTTTTGTTTTGTTTTGTTTTGTTTTGTTTTGTTTTAATGGAACACTATTTTTACTTGAAAGAGGAACTGAAAGACAAAATATGGTTATTCAACCTTGAGTATTTGGCAGGCATGTTCCCCAAACTGAATGAAGTGAGCCTGCTCCTTCAAAGAAAGCAATTGACAATATTTGTTGCCAGTGATAAAATTGGATTTTCAAGCAAAACTTAAAATTTTAAGACTTTGATTTCTTTACCATATTGGCAGTTTCCCAATATTTACAAGCTTTCTCATGAGATTAGTGTTATGTTAATGACTGTGCTTTTTCTTTTTATTGTAAAATAAAGTGAGTTAACATTTGTAAGATCTGCATGAGTCAGTGCACCAGTGTTTCATAGTGACCAATGCACAATGTTACAAAATCATGCATGGATAAAAGATCCATTTGAAGTGCAAGATAGGCCAACAGATTTTAGTGGAACAGAATACAAAATGTTCATGGGTTTCATTTCAGATTCCACATTGCAATGAATCTTCAATAAACTGCCGTTTCTTATGCTGTGATGTAATACCAAAAATATACAACCAAATTATCTGCAAAAATGTTAAACTACTTATTTTTTCAGCTTCATAAATCAGATGAGTTATGAAATCAGGATTTCTTTGTATACTTCCACCAAAACGATATATTTCATAGACCAAAGCAGACACATGTGAGAATCGTGGCCTCTTCTAATAATCGAGACATCTGACTAAAGAGATTTTTCAAAAATGTAAAACAATGTTAAGCTTCCCAGTCTTTTTAAGAATGAAGTTATTTTTCACAAATGTTATGTCTAACGAAATATTTTATCACCATTTTAAAATTGATCAATAAATATTTTAATTTTTTTTACTTTCAAATTCATAATATACATTCTTACGGGATTTTCAATAAATTTTAAGAAGCACATGGATTCTGAGACTAAGGTCTGAGCCAGGTTGTCATCTTTCCTTAGAGACTACACCTTGCTGGATTCTTATACACTATTCTCCAAAGGATGAACATGCATAGGAAACACACTAATCCACTATCTTTTGTGTGTGTGTAAGATTTATTTATTTATTCATGAGAGACACAGAGAGAGAGAGAGAGAGAGAGAGAGAGAGGCGGAGACAGGCAGAGTGAGAACCAGGCTCCTCGTAGGAAGCCCAATGAGGGACTTGATCCTGTATCCTGGGATCACGCCCTGAGCCAAAGGCAGACGCTCAACTGCTGAGCCACCCAGGCGTCCCCACTAATCCACGTATCTTGAGTATATTTAATTTTACCAGTGAGCACCCAATTTAGCAATCACTGTTGTAATTAGAAAATATCAAATTTGCAAATTAAAATCATTTCTGACATTCACTATGTGATTAAAAAAGCCTCATGTGCTGACCAAGAGGGAGACATGAGCATACAAAGTAACTGGAACATGGACTTTCTCAGCAGAATTCCAGCTGACGACACCTGGAGTTTGAATTCCCTATTAGAATTCAGAATTCAGCAACTGAGTTTTAACTTAATCATAATAAGAATCAGGTAATACAATACCATCTATGCTGAAGTATTTAAAGTAAAACTATAGACATTTTAATGCCCAACCAGATGCCACTTGTCATTGAATCTTCTAGTTCTTTTTATGTGTCTCTTTCAGGATACGTAGTTATAAAACCTCCCAATTCTTAGTTAGAAGCTTTGTGTGCATTTTTTCTATTCCCTAGTCTCTTCACAAATTCTGACATATTACCTATCCCACGACTGCAAACTATAATTAGGTAAACCAGATACGAAGAAGCAAGAGAAAATTAACTATGAGTGCTTGCTAGCAGGAAGCTGGGCAGATGGAACATGTAATTTCAGGAATACACAGAGATCAACAGTAAATAGTAAAGAAGAAATGAATATTCCAATGATAGATGAAATACAGCAACAAGTATCCAGGAGCAGATATACTTAGCCACATATAAGTAGGATAACAAACATTCAAAGATAGTCTACGTAAAGACCTTGTAACTCAGCAGGAACTCGGGGGTAGGACTGGAGTCCTGAGAGTGAAATAAAATAGAAAGTGGAGTTCATAATCTTAGACACATTTGACCATTAATGAGTTATGAGTTTAAAGACTCAGGAATAGGGGAACAAGACAATATTCCAGTTACCAGTCTATCAGGATACATAATTAATAAATATATAATTTTTATTTTGGTTAAGAGATGAATTTAAACATACCGGAAATTTCACTCTTACTATATGAGCCTGTAAATAAAGTAGCAATGACTTTGATATAATGTGGATAAATAGAATCAGTAACAGGGAAGGACAGCTTCAGAACTGTAACTCTTAAAAGCATTTGGGAGAAAATAATTCAAACCCAAGCATAATTTCAGAGTTGAAAAGAAAAAAAAAAAAAAGGCTGGATTTTAATCCTCGCTTGACCATCTTCTAAAAATATAATATTAAAAAAAGGGGATAGCAATTTCTCTCAAACTCATTTTTAACATGGAAGATAATATCTTCGCATTAGTTTAGGTTGGAGTATTGGATATTATGTGTATAAAAAGCATAGTACAAATAAAGTATGTTAGTTGTTTATTAATTTTAACAATAAAGGTCATTGATTTTGATAGCAACAGGATTTTAAAAACTAGCTATTATTGTCATTTCCAAGAAGAAAATGTATTTCCATGTGCCATGGCAGCAAGAAACAAATATATAAAAAAAAAATCATTAAACGTTACATTGTTAAAAGTGTATTTTAAATGGAAAGAGAAAGTGCTAATGGTAGTGCAAAAAAAATTGTTATGTTTCTCATAACAAATATGCTCAGGGGTTTTATTAGCATGCAACAAAGGCTTCAAAGAATTTGGAAATGTTGAGCAACCAAAATTCAGAAATATGGATAAATTTCTGAATAGAAGTAGAGGCAAAGAAAAAATTATTTAAAAGTTTATTTAAAAGTCTACAAAATTAAGTCTGAAAAAGATACAAAGTGTAAGATAGATGAATTTTATTTCCTTAGATTTTCCACATGAAGAATTTATACTAATCTATCGATGAATTAAAAATTAAATAATTTCCAATATCTCCTGTACTTTAACTTGGAATAATACATAAATCTTTGAATAAATCTGATTTATTTCTCTACAAGATAAAGTCATTAAAAAATTTTTTTAAATAATGCTGTCCTGAAATTCAAAGAACTTTGAGGTATGTTATGAGACTACTTATAAATATTTTAATCCCTATTGTACTACAGTATCTTGACAGAGGTATTTCATATTGTCCTAGTTCTTCTCCCCTCCCTCAAAAATGATTATCACATAGATGACAGAAATAAAAACACCTAACCTGTGAGGATGACCACATGATTACCTAATCTGAATTGAAGAAGAGAAATTCTTCATGGTAAGTTGAAATGCTCTAAACCAGCTGTCTTCAAACTTTGGAATGCATACACCCAGGTATACGTTAAGTCTTCCCGTGGGGTATCAAGACATGAACTTCCAAATCCTCAACTTCCATGTGCTTAAATTACCACACGCACGTACACTGTCTTAAATTGATCCTCCTGAGAATACACTTTTAATTGAGCTTCAAGACCTTCTGTCCAATCTCTCTCTCAAGATGGTACTTGCTCATCTCGGAGTTACTGCAGTCCATTTTCTGGGGTGTAAAAACTTCTGGGAAGCCAAACAGAGGTATAAAAATATTATTATTGGTGTTGAGAAAGGAAATGATTAATGACTGGTAATAAATCTTTTCATAAGTCAGGTAGTTTACAATTCTTTGTTTTGAACAAAATTAAGGCAAGACCCAACTGGTAGTGATCTATTATCAAGACGGTTTCTAATAATCTGTGATTTGGAATGATAACTAGGAAGGACTGCAAAGAATTATGCCAAATTCTAATAATAAAACTTCTTCTGTTTCTACCTGCTTATCTATGTGATAAGGTTTCTGAACATGTACATCTAAGCTAACAAAAAAGATATAATTAGAATTCTATTTGAACACTGTCTAAATCCAGCAACAAGGAATATTTAGATACATAAATTAACATTTAAAAGTTCCACCCAGTAAAAGACTTATAAAGAGATGCACTACCAAATTTCTGAATTGTATATTTAAATACTATCTTTCAAAAATTTAGTATATATAAAAAGTTATCAATGTCATAAAAATAAAACTATAGTGAAGATCCAATTCAGAAAAAAAATCATTTATCAGAGATTTACAACCACAGGAAAGTCTAAAATTGTATATTCTAATTATGCGTAATGTACATGTGTTCTTTTTACATGGAAGTATAAGATGATCAGCAAAAGGCATTCAAACATAAATATATTTTCTATATTTTTAAAATACATAATGGTTCATAGCAAATCGCTATGGTATTTAAATTCCATGAGATGCAATTCAAAAAATGAAGTAGCAGTTTCAATTTAGTTATGCTCATTTACCATATGATGGAAGTTTTTTTTTTTTAAGTTTCAATATTTATGTTTATAATGAAAACTTTAAAATGGTCAGTTAAATATGAAGTTATCCATAGTTTCACAAAATCCCTTAAGAGGTCCGTGAATAAAAGTTTGAAGTAGAGCGCTCTAGTCTAAATCACAGATACCAGAAGATATTCGAGACTGATACTAAAACCTCACATTGATCACTACAAACAAGGAGGAAAATAGTTGCTTTTTTATTTTGTTTTTTGCTTTTTGTTTTTTATTTTTCAGTTCAGTGACAATGTCTGGTCTCTGTCACCTCACCACAAAAGATTTATGATTTTGAATGAATAATCAGCAGTGACCATGATTTGTTTTTAGAAAAATTCTCTTTGAAATTTACCTTGATCTTGATAAATTACTGCAGGTTGATCTATATGGGAAAAACTGGCACCAAAAGCTGCAACTGCTTTGAGAGGGGCTTTATGTGATTATTAGATTTCAAAGCCATGGAGCTGTTGCTAATCTTCAAGAGCTCTAAACACGATTGTTTGTGAACACCTCCTTCTTCCTCTAATCTTTCCTCTCTCCCATGTTCTCCAATGCCATCTAAAATACCCATTGACTTCCTTTGAATCAGAAGTTTTAGCAATCTGAATGCCATGTATTTCAAATAATTCATCTAACAGTGTGAAGCATTGGGTAGTACAACTGCTGAGCACCCAGGCATAGTAAAGCGTATCTCCTCTAAGCACTTAAAAATCAGACTGACTATAAAAGTCACATCAAGTGTTCAATAAATTTTTCCATAGCATTTGACTATTTCAGGAGCGCAGTAAGAAGTATAATACTTTCCTTTTCAGAGCACTGACATTTATTACTTTGTACAAATTGAGTATCTGAAACCCAGAAAACCACTGCAGATACAGTAGAAAAAAAAAAGTCAATCGCTTTTCTGATTGCTTTAATAAAAGTTATAGTGATTCTTTATATTTAACATCTGTACAACCAAAAAGTGTGTGTGTGTGTGTGTGTGTGTGTGTGTGTAAATGGGACCTCCAGCTGCTCTTAGATTGAAGGAATCTCCATGGCATCAGCAGACAGGAATGATATTTCATTCACCCGTTGGCCATGGTAAAGGAATCAACAAGATCCACATGGTTGTTCTGGGTGTTAAAGTGTGTCTGCTTTGTAATCGTTGTCTGAGACCCAAGCTCTTGCTTTATAGTGCTTAAATAATTGATTTCACCCAGCCTTCAGTCAGAGTTAGAAAACCCCAAATATTTTCCCATTAATCCTTAGAGTCGGGCACTGCTTAGTTTCAAATTCATGGATTCATGGGAAATCATAGAGTTTACAAAGAAATTCATTTTGGCTGGGAACAAAAATAAAAGCCTCATGTGGATGATTTCTTAAT